>NC_091977.1:450449861-450765220 GCF_044704955.1 Pristiophorus japonicus | reverse complement strand
ATGTGATGAAAATGGAGCGTTTGATTGTGAAACCATGTACCGGGCTAACGAATAAAGCATTTGGACAAGACCAAACTGCGAACTACAGATAACCAGGAGCCACTGTGAAAGGACCTGGCCCCCAGCAATCCACTAACTCGATCAACTTCACCGTCAACCACGAGGATGAACCCACCACGTCAGGACTTCAACCCAGGCGATCGACCTGGGGGCGCGGGGCGCCAGATGGCCTCAACTTGCAAATAATTTGCACATAAGACTTTGGGAGGGAGTGATGTTATGTATGTATGTAAACCTTACCAAAATGTAAAACTTGTCACTCGGAGTTGTTATGTATTGTCCAGGTACATTAAATGTATATGTACAATGATGCGCCACAGAGGGCGCTGTGGTGGGAGACCCGAAAGTACCTGCAAGACAGAGTATAAAAGGCTGCCCACCACACCTGAGAGGCACTCTGGAGTTGCACAATAAAGGACTAAGGTCACAGCAGTTACTACAACACCAGACTGTGTGGAGTCAGTGATTTGAGTGCTACCTACTTCACATTGGCGACGAGGACACGGACGAGCTTCACTCAACCATGGCTACTCTGGGCTCGTTAAAGGATTTTACGGTAGGCAATGATTGGGAGGCTTTTATGGAAAGGCTTGAGTACTACTTTACAGCAAACGACCTGATGGGGAGCACGGACGCACTGAGAGAGAAGCGTAAGACGATATTGCTTTCCAGTTGTGGCGATGAGTTTTACTGTCTCATCAGGGATTTGCTGGCACCCGCGAGCGCCAGGGACAAGTCATATGAGGAGTTGATCGAACTCATTCATGACCAACTGAAACCGAAGGAGAGCCAGGCACAAATTCTACCATCACTGCAGACCTGAGGGCCAGGATGTCACCAAATATGCTGCGGACCTCAGGAGACTCGCGGTGCCATGTGACTTTGGCACAGACCTTGACGAGGCGTTGCGAGACGTTTTTGTTATGGGGATTGACCATGAAGGTCTCCTTCACAAGCTGCTATCCACTGAACCTACGGTCACCCTGAAGCAAGCCATCGCCATCAGCAGGGCATTTATGACCTCGACTTGCAGCACCAAGCAGATGATCCACACAGTCTCGAACACGGCAGGCACTGTCCACTGGATAGCGCCCGCCCCGGACAAAACTGCAGAACATGGCTCTGCCCAGGGCAGAGAGCACGGACCTCGGGGTTCTGGAATTCAGAGTCCGCCGAGGGGGGCTAATCGAGTAGCACCTTGGTGGCCCTGCGGAGGAAGCCCTGGGGCTCACCGGTGCAGGTTTGCGGAGTATATGTGCAATGCCTGCCACACGAAAGGCCACCTTCAGCGTAAGTGCAAAAGAAACGTGACTCACCGTGTGGCTGAGGAGATGGTAGAGGATCCCAGCGAGGAGCAGGCAGAAGAAGATGAGGTGTTGTTTGGACTGTACACATGTACCGACGATTCGGCCCCAGTGATTATGGAAGTCAAGATTAACGGAGTCCCAGTGAGTATGGAAGTGGACACTGGATCGGGTCCGTCGTTGATGAGTCAGGAAACTTTTGATAAACTGTGGGTCAACCCAGCTGCACGACCCAAACTGGTCCCGGTCACGGCAAAACTGCGTACCTACACCAAGGAACTGATACCTGTTCTTGGCAGAGTGGATGTGCAGGTATCTCACGGGGGCGAGACGCACAGTTTACCTTTGTGGGTCATTGCAGGCGATGGGCTGACGCTACTATGCAGGAGGTGGATGGGAAAGGTCAGTGGGAGCTGGGAAGACTTCATTCCTCCACAGACCGCTGTCCCCCGGATTCCCAAAGAGCAGTGTCGACCGAGCTGGAGGAGAAAGAAGCAGTTCATCGGCAGTCTTAAATCCCACACAGATGAGCAGACCCTGGAAGAGCAGTTTTGTAGGTGTGGACCGATCGCTGGGGTGCGGCCCGGCGACGCGCTGTGGGCGATGAGCGGGAGGTCCATCGATGGCCGACAAATCCAGGGGGCCCACGCAGAGGAAAAGTCAGGCGGCGGTCGCGGCTACGATGGTGGCGGCTACGACGGCTGCAGGAGGGGCGACAGTTGCGGGGACAGCGACAGGAGTGGAGGCTATAGCGGCGGCGGAGGCTACGGTGGCGGCTGGTGTGACTCGGGAGAACGCGACAAGTTTTATTTCTAAGATCTTTTCAGTGACGGGCTTCCTTCTCCGCACGTATAATCGCACAATCGATCCATCCTCTTTTAAAGCTTCTACTGCTTTGCTATGTGTTACTTCCCCTACATCTACATCATTTACCCAAAGGATGCAATCATTCACCCGCAGTCTTCCATCCTGTGTAGCTGCACCTCCTACAATGATTTTTGTAATGAATATGCTCGGATCATCACCAATGTGCGGATTATCTGTGCCACCTGCAATGCTGAAGCCGAGGCCAGAATTTCCTCTTTCAAGCATGATTTTATCCTTTCTTTCTTCTTTGTTTCTTCTGTTCCTTCTTCGCCAGCAAGCTTAAGATGGTGGCGAGCCAGTAGAAGTCTGCAGAAAAAGGCAAGCAGAGCACCTAAAATGGCAGCGCCCAGTGAAAGCCTCGTGGGAAACACAAGATGGCGTCTTAAAAGGGAAATGCACCCGGGAGTCTTAAAAGGGCCTTACACCATTGGCGGTCCCCATAAAGAGACTGTTGTAAGGCAAGAGCGAGTCTAAATGAGCAATGTGAATGTAGGATGACGGATTTACGATAAGAGTTAATATTTTAATGCTGAATGGTTACTGTGTTTAAAATAATGGATATGAATTACGAAAAGAGTTAATACCACGAGGTACAAGTAAAAGGGTAATGGATCCGTGACTAACATGACTAATGGACTAATGCGATTTTTGATTTATGTGATTCATGCAATGGTTCAGCAGCTGCAGATGAGCCGTCAAGGTGACTACTTTCTGAGAACAGAGGCAACGCACCAGTTGCGACACCGTCTCAGCACAGCCCATTACCTCGGGCAAAAAAAAGGGGCAGTATACCGCCACCGTACCTCACCCAGAGGAGCTGGGATTAAATAACTGTTCAGTGTAGCTGCAACATTTTGACATAAGATCTGTACCATATATTATATGTACCATACTAATGTACTGTCTATGTATACCTGCTTTCTGTTGGAGGTTATGCTCGTGTACTTCATCACCCATGTAAGGACTGCAAGCACCACATGCTTGCACCGGATCGCAAGCATAATCTCCACATGGGGGAGAAGAGGGAAGTGGATGGTCATGGACTCATACTCACAAATCAACCAGGACGAACAAGGCTGAGGTTACCGGCAATGACTTTTGGAACTGGGGGGGAGTGAGATGTTATGAGTTGTCCAGCTACATTAAATGTATAAGTACAATGGTGCGCCACAGAGGGCGCTGTGGTGGGAGACCTGAAAGTACCTGCAAGACAGAGTATAAAAGGCTGCCCACCACACCTGAGAGGCACTCTAGAGTTGCACAATGAAGGACTAAGGTCACAGCAGTTTCTACAACACCAGGCTGTGTGGAGTCAGTGATTTGAGTGCTACATACATCACAGGGGGCACACCTGTTGGAGACCTAAGGATCATCTGTGCACCCTGGGGCAAGCAGGTATAAAAGGTGATTCACCATGCTGCTTCCCCACTCGAGAGTCTGAATAAAGAGACCAAGGTCACAACAGTTTGCGCTTGCGATACAATCCTGTGGATTTATTCTGAACATGACCCCCTTTACAATAAAGGCCATGATTCCATTGTCCTTCTTGATCACTTGCTGAACCTGCATACTAATCTTTTGTGTGCACAAGTACCCCCCAGGTCCTGCTGTACTGCAGTGCTTTGCAATCTTTCTCCATTTAAATAATGACTTGCTTTTTGATTTTTTTCTGCCAAATTACAGTACGAGTACAGTAGGAGTATGTTTGAGTTTGTGTGTATGTATTGGCACATGCGATGGAGCCTGGTCTCCAGTTGTCTTGGATCCCCTTGCTGCTGGACCAAGACTTTGCTCCGTCAAGCCCGTGTGGTGGCTGGTGTGCAATGGCCACCCCACATTAAAAGAATTCGCGCACAGGCATTTTCCACCATTTAAAATGAGTTCATCAGTCACCTGAGTATTCATTTTCAGTGTGGAAGCAAGTCATCCTCGACCCCGAGGGACTGATGATGATGATGAGGCTGCTGAATGTTTGAAATCCTACCTAGAAGATGGCAAGTGTTGAGTCTCTAGGTTTCATTAATTCAAGCTTACATTTCTTGATAAAAATAAGTTTTGTTAATTCTCAGTTGGGCTGCTAGATGAAGTGTCACATAGCTAGAAACAGCTTATGCCACCTCCTTTTTAATAATCATGCATTTATGTGCAGTGAATGCGGACAGCCATAACTCAGACTTTCTTTTTCTATTGGCTGCAAGCATGTGTAGAAAGTTGCCTCTGTTGGGAGAAGGTAGGGAGATTTCAGGGTAAAAAATCTTGTAAAGTGCTTGCCTAATCTCAAAAGTCAATTTTTCAATATAAGACAGTAAATACTTTGTAAAACCATTAGAATTTAATTACACAAAGGTTCACTCTTACAATTATAATTTGTCTCCATTTGAAATAAAAGCATTAATATATTATGAAAAATGAGGCTTCAATCTCTCCTTGGCCCATGGATTTTCAGCCTGTTTCTGATAATTTATGCCCAGTTTGTATCCACATCCCCACCTGCTGTCAGATCAGGCTTCTGTCTTTGTAAACAGTTCATGCTTCCATGAACATGCACTGATTCGTGACTGCTCCGCGCAGTCCTGCTGACAGTCCCTTGCCGTGTGAGAAGGTACTGCTGTTATCATGTACCCTGGCAGAAACCTGACAGTTGCATCAGAAAAAAACCTCCCGCCGCTACTCCACTTGGCATTTGCTCGAATTGAAATAAAGACAAACAAACCTTGTCACTCACTGCCATTATAAATCATAATATGGTATTGATGCTAAGTCAATTTATTCCATGGTGCTTGGCAGCATATGCTACTGGTGATGTTCGGGGCTGAAGAAATTAATGACTCTTTTTTTCCTCCTCTGTGAAATGGTATGAATGAATGCACGAGTAGCCATAATTAACGATGAAAGCAAATATTTAAATTAGTCCTGGAAATAATTCACATAAATCTTTCTTCAAATATCAATAAAGACCTAAATTAAAATAAAATGAATCTTAGAAGACTGAGCACCCCACTGGCAGCTTTTTGGATCATGAACATACCCAGATGAAATATAAAGGAGCCTGATACAATAAACAAAGGTTGGTTGAAAGTTCAAGTTTAATGATTCATTTTTATGGAAAAATAATTCATTGTAGATCTACTATGATTCATATGTGCATAAAGATGGTAAGGGGCAAAATGACCTGACTTTATGAAAATATGTCATGGGCTACGGAACGAATGAAAAGAGTCGAGGTACAGATCAGCCATGATCTAAATGAGCGGGGGAACAGGCTTGAGGGGCTGAATGGCCCACTCCTGTTCTTATGTTCCTATGTTTATTCACCAAACTAGTTATTTACTACAATGTTTGCTTTGGTTAGACCAAACTTCGTAGTACTGTGTCCTTGTATCAGAGTGCTATAGCTTTCGGTAAAGTGGTGTCATATGGATTTCAGTAACTTTTATTATCATTCTTGTGCAGAAGTAGATTATTTGTGCAGAGCCTGGAATCAAACTATTAAGTGCCTCACAGTGTTGTTTTATACAAGATTCATTAAACCAAGGCCTCATCTGCCCTCTCAGGAGAATGGAAATGATCCCACTACACAATTCAAATAGTAAGGGAGTTCACCCAGTGTCCTGGCCAACATTTGACTCTCAACCAACAGATGATCTTGTCAATTATTTAATTGCTGTTAGTGGGAGCTTGCTGTGCATAAATTTGACTGCTGCATTTCTTACACTACAACAGTAATTGGAACATCCTGGGGTCGTGAAAGGAATCTACTATCCTGAGGTCTTTTCCGATTGGGATCACATCTCTGGTGGGTTACTAGTAGATTCCTTACTTCAGTCAGTCATCTGCAAGCAGCCAAGTTGCCACATAGTATTTTAATAACCAGGATAAACATGGTTTTATATGTTATAAATAGGCAATGATATTAACATTTAGCTTAATGTAATTCTGATTGCTGAGATGGCTAGTTTGTGTACAATAATTGGCTTCAATTGATAAAGCTATTTTTAAATGTTATATATATATATATATATATAATTTTTGTTAAGCTGTTTTTATATGGTACAAAAGCAAGTCTGTAGGGGAATTTAAACTCTGAGGTGGAAAGCTGGTGCAACTTGTGGGCTAACTGCCCAGGAGGTGTTGTGAGAGGCCCAGTCCATTGTAATGGCTGGACCTCATTTAAATTCAGCAGGCGAGCTGCCCACCGAAATGGTTCAACAGTTTGGGACAGTGAATATCGGTTGACCTGGAGGCCGCCAACCAGAACTCCGGTAAGTCATCGGGGGAGGTGGTCGGCTGGGTTTCACAAACGGAATGGCCGGAGCCCAGGGCGGCATTGGCCAAAACTTTCTTTGTGAGGCCCAGAGCAGCACTCAGATATATTTTTGTGCTTACCTTTCAGGGTTTGCACTTCTGCTCCGACTGCTTCTACTGAGTAGGGCACTTCGCTCAGTAAGTCATGGTCTCCGTATTTAAGGAAAGATATACTTGCATTGGAAGCTGTTCAGAGAAGGTTCACTCGGTTGATTCCAGAGATGAGGGGGTTGATTTATGAAAATAGGTTGAGTAAGTTGGGCCTATACTCATTGGCATTCAGAAGAATGAGAGGTGATCTTATCGAAACATATACGATAATGAGGGGGCTAGACAAGTTGGATGCAGAGAGGTTATCTCCACTCATAGGGGAAACTAAAACTAAGGGACATAGTCTCAGAATAAGGGGCAGCCCATTTCAAACTGAGATGAGGAGGAATTTCTTCTCTCAGAGGGTTGTAAATCTTTGGAATTCTCTGCCCCAGAGAGCTGTGGAGGCTGGGTCAGTGAATATATTTAAGGCGGAGATAGACAGATTTTTGAGCGATAAGGGAATAAAGCGTGATGTGGAGCGGGCAGGGAAGTGGAGCTGAGTCCATGATCAGATCAGCCATGATCTTATTAAATGGCGGAGCAGGCTCGAGGAACCAGGTGCTTCTGCTCCTATTTCTTATGTTCTTATGTTCTTAAAATGGCTTTTTAATTGATAGGACTCCGATTTGCTTGTATTTATGAGGCGACTACCCGAGCCAGGCAGATGCCTCAACCGCTCAGGACAACAGTGACATGAGAAAAGCTGCCGGGCAGAAACTGAGAGGAAAGTACCGCTTTCATTTTAACACCCATTCTACCCGTTTTCCTCCTTTGTGTGTTTTAAATTTAAATACAAAAGGTTTATTAATTTATGTTTTTAGCTGCAAAATAATTGCTGTTTGAGATATTAAATGAATCATCATGCTAATTGTAGATTGCTAACTACAGTACAAATTGCTAACTACAGAGAGCCCAATTTTCCTAAGCATCCAGTGTAAGTCGGGCAGAATGCAGTTTTATCGGTATGGAGCTGAATGAACCCTACATCCTTAAAGGATTACAGATGCATAAAGAGGCCACATATTCTTTCTTAATTTTGCCTCCTGAGATCTTTCCAACAAGTGTGAAAACTGTCTGGAAGCCAATATATGAGAGGAGGGCACCACATTTCAAGGGGAAGCCTTCAGCAATCTTGCTGCAGAAGTGCCTGTTTTCACCTCTTGGCTGTCATGTCAGCCACAGGATAAAGAAAGAAAGTTCCAGGAGGTGTCTAATTGCATGACTGCCAGCAGAGGACCTTGCTGCAGTGCCTGGAAAAGTTCAGTGACCTCACAAGGTCTGGTAGGGTAAGTGCATGCAGTGGAGTTATGCGGTGCAGTAACCTTGGAGTCATGCAATGCAGTGACTATTACTGCTGCATATTGTTGGCTCTTACCCAAACATTTTGTCACCATAGGGATGAATTTCGAGAGGGATTCTCCCATTCATCCACTGTAACATCGGCAGACGACCCACGGAAACCCTGGAAATAATGTTTACACTGTTTTTCTGAGCTTCTGGCAACTGGGGTAAGTCCTCCTATTTCACCATTTCCTACAAATCTCCTCCGGTATCTAGATGACCTGCTCCTCAAGTATAGAGAGGATGCAGCTTTGTTGGTTCTCCACCCACTTGCACCCTCTCCCTCTTGTTCCACTGAAGTTACGGCAGACGAACAGGAGAACTCCTGCAGAAATGTAACCCCCTATTTCTTTAGCTTCCACCTCCCAGCACTTCCTCTTCCCAGAATCACTATTTTCAGTAAAGATTTCAACGGTGGCATTCTTTGCCAATTGCTTTCATGTAAAGCACCTGAATAATGCATACTTCTATCATCCCAATACCTATGGATAGTACCCTGATGCAGCGGCTTTGGTAAATGGGATGCAACTGATGTCAACTGCTCAGTGCTTGCTGCTGCTTTTGTTGAAGAGAGCGCATAACAAGAGGGAGAGGATGCAAGCGGGTGGAGAACCAACAAAGCTGCATCCTCTCTATGCTTGATGAGCAGGTCATCTAGATACCGGAGGAGATTTGTAGGAAATGGTGAAATAGGAGGCCTTACCCCAGCTCAGAGTTAGTACCACACTTATCCTTACTTTAGTCCCTGACATATTGAGTCCCCACTTACTTAAACTGATGGTACTATAGACGTAGGCAGCATGTCACCAAGTTGTAATAAGGATATATTGATAACTCTTTCCTGATGTATCTGTAGGTATGGCAAAAGAAGCTATGGTGGCTATCAGTGACCAGAAGCAACTATACACCTTACAGCACTTGTTCTCATCCTGTCAAATGGGAGCATGTATACATCCACCTTGCAAGATTTATAAAGTGAGTTTGGAGACAGTATATTGGGTGAAACACGGACCACAATTGAACAGGAATGTGACCATAGGCAGCACATCATGCAGGTCATTGCCCAGTATCCTAGCAGCAGTCAAGATGCCTTTATTCTGCGGCAGTCCACTGTGCCAGCTGCATATCAGCCAAACCAAAGGATGGATACTGGGCGACAAGGGCTATCCGCTGACGACATGGCTCATGACTCCAGTTTGCAACCCACACACACACATACGCCTCATGCATACAATGAGCCATGCTGCCATAAGAAATCTGGTAGAGCACACCATTGGCATCCTGAAGCAACAATTCTGCTGCCTGGACCACTCTGGAGCAGCTGTACAGTTCTTGGCTGAGTGGATCTCATGATTCTTGATAGTCTGCTGCATGCTGCACAACATCGACATCCTGAGGGGACAGCCCTTGCCACCAGCTCTCAAGTGAGCAGCTGAAGAGGAGGAGAATGAGGAGGAGGAAAAGAAGGAGAAGAAAGAGGAATAGGAAGAGAGGGGCCTTCCTAGATAGCTTCGATCTGCCCGGGCTGTCCGTGAACAACTAATTTGAGTGCAATACCAATAACCTTAACCCCAATTCCCCATTCACCAGCAGTCCCATACTCCTTATCTTACATAAGAACATAAGAACATAAGAAATAGGAGCTGGAGTAGGCCATATGGCCCCTCGCGCCTGCTCCGCCATTTAATAAGATCATGGCTGATCTGATCATGGACTCGGGTCCACTTCCCTGCCTGCTCTCCATAACCCCTTATTCCCTTATCGTTTAAGAAACTGTCTATTTCTGTCTTAAATTTATTCAATGTCCCAGCTTCCATAGCTCTCTGAGGCAGCGAATTCCACAGATCCACAACCCTCTGAGAGAATAAATTTCTCCTCATCTCAGTTTTAAATGGGCGGCCCCTTATTCTAAGATTATGCCCTCTAGTTCTAGTCTCCCCTATCAGTGGAAACATCCTCTCTGCATCCACCTTGTCAAGCCCCCTCATAATCTTATACTTTTCGATAAAATCACCTCTCATTCTTCTGAATTCCAATGAGTAGAGGCCCAACCTACTCAACCTTTCCTCATAAATCAACTCCCTCATCTCCAGAATCAACCTAGTGAACCTTCTCTGAACTGCCTCCAAAGCAAATATATCCTTTCGTAAATATGGAAACCAAAACTGCATGCAGTATTCCACTTATGGACTCACCAATACCCTGTACAACTGTAGCAAGACTTCCCTACTTTTATACTCCATCCCCTTTGCAATAAAGGCCAAGATTCCATTGGCCTTCCTGATCACTTGCTATACCTGCATACTAACCTTTTGTGTTTCATAAACAAGTACTCCCAGGTCCCGCTGTACTGCAGCACTTTGCAATATTTCTCCATTTAAATAATAACTTGCTCTTTGATTTTTTTCTGCCAAAGTGCATGACCTCACACTTTCCAACATTATACTCCATCTGCCAAAACTTTGCCCACTCACTTAGCCTGTTTATGTCCTTTTGCAGATTTTTTGTGTCGTCCTCACACATTGTTTTTCCTCCCATCTTTGTATCATCAACAAACTTGGCTACGTTACACTCAGTCCCTTCCTCCAAGTCGTTAATATAGATTGTAAATAGTTGGGGTCCCAGCACTGATTCCTGTGGCACCCCACTGGTTACTGATTGCCAACCAGAGAATGAAGCATTTATCCCGACTCTCTGTTTTCTGTTCATTAGGCAATCCTCTAACCATGCTCTAATATATTACCTCCAACCCTGTTAACTTTTATCTTGTGCAGTAACCTCTTGTGTGGCACCTTCCCTCTGTTAATGACCAATACACCCTCCTCTTGGCCACAATCCAAAAATCAAAGCCAGCACAAAATAAACATTGCAAACAAAATTTATAAATGAAATCATGCCATATTCCATACACAATTAAACTAATCATTCTTGTGCATTCTCTTAATGCCTGTCTTCCCTGTGCTTTTGTCTATTCTAGTGCTCCTACGAAGTGCTACCGCAAGCAGCATGGCTGGTGGGAGGTTGCTGACTTTCAGTAGAGGAGACTGCAAGTGGCCTTGGAGGATGGCCTCAAGCAGCTCTGGGCCGAGAAGACCCAGCTTCAGCCTGCGCCATCTCAGCATGATCGACAGCAGTTAGGCCTACTGGTTGACAGGCAACAGCAATGGAGGAGTGGCGGGGTGGGAGCACGAATGCTTCATCCTGAGAGAGGACAGCAGATTCATGCTCCATGGAACCACTGCCACTCCCCTGGGGCAGCGCCTCAGCAATCCTAATAATCTGATGGAGGACAGAGTGCTGAACTGCTGTGACACCCTGCAAGCCCCTTTGAACACTGATACCCTCAGCCATGATGGCAGCACTCTAAGCTTGTGTGACAGCATGCTGAACTTGCATGACTTCAGTCTAAGCTTCCACTGCAGCACTCAGGCATTTTCTGGAAGTTGTTTGTGCTGCAATAGAAGGTGAGGCATCAGCCATTAGACGCTGCATCAGGTTTGGGTCCGCAAGTGTGTTCATCGAGTTGGCCACCATTTTCATGCTGGAAAGGATGGGCTCCAATCTCTGCGCAAAGACCTGTGCCAAGTTGGTGCTGGACTCCTCCATCCTCCTTGACATTGAACGCAGGTGATCTCTCAGGTTTCCCAATTCACCAAGCATTTTGTTGTCTATGCTTTCTTCTGTAGCCTGCCCCATTGAAGTCCTTACCTGAGTTCTCTACAGCAGAACTCATATGGGACCTTGCCCTCCCATGAGTTGCCCCATGCCCTGGCAGCAGCGAACTCATGCCCGAAGTTTCATCATGTGCAGATCCAGCCTCGAGTGTTCAATCAAGCGACGGTGGGTCTTCATCATCAATCTCTTCTTGGTGTTCCTCCACTGCCTGGCCAAGTTGGAGTTCTTGGCTACCTGAAAGGTAAAGTTATGGTGAGGGGAGGGGTGGGAAGTAAGAGGTGCATACTTACACCATCTGCAGCTAGTAATTAAGAAGAGATTGTGGGATGAGGGGGAAGTTGGATGTGAGAAGTAGGATTAGGTATTAGGATACCATCATCTTCAATGATTTCAGCCCCGCCACTGATCACGGGCTCAGCAATGGCTCTTCCGATAATGGTCAGCATCGTTTTCTGCATGGGGGTTAGGATATGCAGGTATGCCTTTCCCCCTACGGTTAGCTCCTGTTGTCTCCGATTATGTACCACCTTGTCCTGCAAGAGAGAGGGAGGTGTATTGTGACCGTCGTGCAATCTGCGGCTGTCATGGTGAAATAGCTGACAGTGTGTGCAAGCTGTGAAATGTGGGTATGAGGCTTGCAGGAGTACTAAAGGTGTGAGGGTGAGGTGCAGCATATGAATGTTAGGTATGAGTCCTGATTGATGGTGAGTGATGGAGGTGTGGTGAATTGAGAAGTAGCTGAGACTAGTGGTGCAGTTGGTAGTATATGACATTTTAAGAAGCATTCGCTGACCTTGACCACTCATGTCAGGCAATTGAACTACTTGCTGCACTATATCCAGGTCCTCGGGGTTAGGCTCCTGGCAGTGACCTCCTTGGCCTTCTGGCCCCCTACAGATACAGGACATCTCTCCTCCTTTCCACTTTCTCCACTAACACCTGCAGTGCAGCATTGGAAAAACCTGGAGCCAGCTCTCTCCCATGTTTTTTTTTAATTCGTTGCCAATCTTTCCAATTCTTTGTCAAATCACAAACGCCAGAGGTCACCTTGCACACATCAAGGATCACTCTGCGCCAATGCTCTTAGCCAAAAGGCCTAGAGCCACTGCACCGTTCCTGGAAGTACTGCAATACCAGGTTCGTGCCATGGAGGTGGATGGGTCAGGTCCCCCCCACACACACCGAGGTGGAGGTGTGAGGTGGCGGTGTGAGGTGGATGGGTCAAGTCAAGCCACCCACCTCCTATTTCCAAAAAGCATAGGAGAATCACCTTCCTGATCCAGGGAGAACCACATTGGGGTCATGGTTACTCCCCTGTCAGGTCAGTTACGCATGATCTTAGCCAAAAGGCCGAGAAGCCTCTCCCATGTTGTGCCAATTTTCACTGTTTCCAAGATCAGAATAACTTCCTGGACAACTCCCAGCACCTGCTCCAACCATAATGCACCTCCCCTTTAAGAGGTGGAGGCTAGCTTTAAGAAGTGCTAGGAAGTTAGAATGTTGGGACCCCTGCTGATGCATGCAGCCAATGAACAGTGCGGCAAGCACTGGCTGCACACAGAAATCATGCTAATTAGCAGGCAGCACGAAGAAGTCATTTCAAACAATGGACGCGGTTTAATCACGCATCGTGATCCCTGTGCACGTTATCAGGGCCTCTCCAATTTAGCCTCCAGTGCCTCTGACAATATACAGCACTCCCTCAGTACTGCATTGAAGTGTCAGCCTCGATTATGGGGTTCAATTTTCCCCAGTGATTTGCGCCGTTTTTTTGGCGCGTGCCGCTTTTTTTGGCAGAAGTTAAAAAATTAAAGTTTTCCCAATGAATGTGCACCAGTGTAACTCATTTAGTTACGATTTTTTTAGGTTAGTTTTTTTTTGCGTTATTGGGGGCAGAACCCGATGTCTGCAGCAGTTTTTCTCAATTATGTAAGTTTGTCTCCCAAGAAATTCTCCTAGGTATGGAGAATATCTAGAAGAATTTCTTGGGGGCAAACTTACATAATTGCGTTATGTAAGTTTCTTACATAAGAAACTTATAGGAATGGTCATTCCTGAAAAACCTTCTGGTGAGTTAAGAAAAACCAGCGGTCATTGAAAAATCGGCACGGAAAGACTGCATTGTTTTTCAGCGAAGTTTTGGAGGGAGCGAAGAACACTTAAATATACATAATAAAGATGACCTTTTTTTACATTAAAACGCAGTAAATGGACGTTTGATGGAATGCTGTGAGTTTTCATTTTTTTTAAAATGACAGGCCACCACCGAACGTCTACAAACAGAGCTCGAGAGTCGGAGCTTCGGCCGGCAGAGTCGGTCCCGCCCCCGGAAACAGGGGCTCGGCTTCAAAAGAAACCTGAGGGTGGGTGGGGGGCTGTTGAAGGCATATGGAAGGCATTAGAAGTCTGCACTACCCATCTAATCAAGCCCGGGTGGGTGGGGGGCTGTGGAAGGCATACAGAAGGCATCAGAAGCCTGCACTATGCATTAAATGTAGCCCGGATTGTTGCTGGGGGGGTGGATGGGGGCTGGAGGTGGGGGATTCCCGATCATTGTGCCTGCTCAGACCCCTGGGTGTGGTCCATACAGATCTTGTGGGGAGAGAGAACAAAGAACCTTGTCCTGTCTGCCTCCCATTTTGAGCTTCTGGCAAAGGTAAAATTTAATCATGGGGGCAATGCCATACCTGGTGCAAGCCTTCTGCAAGATGGTGCTGCAGAGGAGACAATTGATTCGACATCATCGCATGAGGAACCTCAGTGCACGTAGGGTGATAGGCAGGAGGCATTACTCACATCAGGTATATCGAGACGTTCGTACCTGCACCTGAGTGATGCAGACTGTCAGAAATTGTAACTGAGATCTGTGAGTTAGTAAAAGCAGACCTGCAACCTAGAAGCGACAGGAGGACTGCTTTGTCAGTTGAAGTGAACGTTATAGCTGCACATTCATTCTATCCATCTGGATCATTCCAAGCTACAACTGGGAATGTGTGCGCCATTTCTCAACATGCAACACATATCTGCATTTGGCAAGTGACTGCTGCACTATATGACCGGAGGATTGATTACATAAAGTTCCCCATGACTGCCCAGGCAATGCATAACAGGGCTGTGGGCAACTCAAGGATTGCTGGCTTCCCAAAGGTACAGGGCTGCATTGATTGCACCCACATCGCCTTGCAAGCACCTTTGGAGGATTCCGAGATGTACAGGAACAGAAAAGGCTTCCATTCCATTAATGTGCAGCTCATGTGTGACGACATGCATCGCATCATGTCAGTTGATGCAAGATACTCTGGGAGCACCCATGATGCATTCATCCTCCGTGAGAGCGTTATATCTACCGTGTTTCAGCAGCATGCAGAAGGGCAGAGCTGGCTACTGGGAGACAAAGGGTATGGCTTCGCCACCTGGCTCATGATGCCCCAAAACGTAACCCAGATGGAAGCTGACCAGGAATACAACATGTCACACATTGCGACGCGCAGCATAATAGAGAGGAACATTGACATCTTGAAACAGCATTTCTGATGCTTGGACCATTCCGGAGGCTGCTTGCAATACTCCCCTGACATTGTCATGTGTGTGCTGTTGTGTGCTGCATGCTGCATAACTTAGCCATCATGAGGCAGCAGCAGCTGGTAGTAGAAGACCCACCTGAGGTGAGAGTGACTGATGATAATGATGAGGAAGATGCAGATGATGATGATGAGGAGGACGATGAGGATGAAGAAGCCATGCAACTACCTGAACCCGGAGCACAACAGCCCCTTTAACAATTGCTCGAGCCTTGCGTCAGCAGCTCATACGTGAACGCTTTGCTGCCTGAAGGCTCAGCGGCAACTATTCCACATGGACCATGTTTACTGTTTGGACCTGTTCCATAATTTTGTGTTGTATTAATGAAACAAATGATGGAAATGATTCTTGTTTACTTCAAAAAGTTGTGTTAATAATGGAACAAATAATGGAAATGATTCAGTTATAATTTAAAATATATTTTATTCAAAAGTTTAACAAACATTTGTTTGTAGTTAACTTAACTTTAATAAAAATATTCTTGCATCAACCTTTAAAGTTTTTACTTAAGATCATTTACAAACTCTAAGATCACTTAAAAACTTTAAGATCACTTACTAATTTCTAAATTTACATAACATACAAAAAACTTTTAATTTGAGAACAGTTACAACAGTAACAACAATAATAACAACAACAGCAACAGCAAAGATAGGCTGCACCCATCTCGCCTCCACCTTATTCTAAGACCGCCCGCTGCACTTGGTCTTGTTGACTCCACCCCTGCCCGCAGGTGGTGGCACAGCGTTTCTCAGGTTAGTACCAAGCTTATTCTTTCGAACATCTTGGGTAATGTGCACTTCTTGATGAGGGTGGTGAGTTGGGGGGGCGGGGGGGGTGGCAGCTGGTAATGTGGAAGACCCAGCTTGGACCTCTTCAGAGACTGGTCTGGAGATTAGAGTGGGAGTGGCAGTTGATTCTGTCAATGGGTGCGGTGTCTGGGCGTGTTCCCTTATTGCAGCAGCTAGCTCCGACATTCCCTCCCTCATGTTCGCTGACAGTGTCTCACCTACCTGTGACATGCCCTTCCTCATGTTGAGCAAAAGTGTGTCAACTGCCTGCAACATTCCCTCCCTCATGTTCACTGACAGTGTTTGAAGTATCTGAAACATTCTCTCCCACATGTTCACTGACAGCGCATCAGCTACCTGCGACATTCCCTCCCTCATGTGCACCGACTTTGTTTCTGCTGACTGAAATATTCCCTCCCTCATGTTCCCGGACAGCGTTCCCATTTCTCGTGAAAGTGTTGTTACTTCTCCCGACAGTCCCGATACCTCATCACCCACCCCACTGATGGTGTCCAGGAGTGATCGGGTCAGGGCAATGCTCTCCACCATAATTGCCATCATGTGAACCACATCTGCTAGATCCTGCACCTCAGGAGAGCGCTGTCGAGCTCTCCTACTCCTCCTCACCTTGGGTGTGGTTCGCAGCATCCCACTGAGACCCGCAGCCTGGGACAGTGGGGCTTTGGTTGTGCCTTGCTGCATCCCACTGGGACCCGCAGCCTTGGATGGTGGTGCCCTGGGTGTGCCTTGCTGCATCCCATTGGGACCCGCAGCCTGAGACAGTGGGGCCCTGGGTGTGCCTCGCTGCACCCCACGGAAATCCCCAGCCTCGGACGATGGGAAACCATGGAATGTCCCACCATCACTCAAACCACTACTCAGAGAAGGGGCTAGCACCCCAATGGGCAGCACCTGCACCGTCTACAAAGTGAGTACAACAGTGGGGCCTTCAACCATTCCCTCCCCCTCCCCCTCACCCCCATGCTCTTGGTCTGGAAGGTGGGATTGGAAGATGTTCTCCTCTTCAGGCTCGTCCTCGTCTAAATCTTCTCCTGCATCGTCAGGGTTGGCCTCAAGATCTGAAAAATATAACAGAACACAGACAAATGGTTAGCAGCAGAGGAGAGGGCAGGGTGGGTGGCATGGGTAGGCTCACACAGTGCAGGCAGCAGGCTGATTTGAAGGACCACAATGAATGATGGCACATTGCAACAACCGAAGCATAGCTGAGGGAAACATCCCCATGAACTGAAGAATGGTTAGCCCACGCAGTACTTAAAATTTAGGAAAGCCAGACTATGGAATTTGCAGGACTTACCCTCTCCCTCGAATGTGGGCCCAGCTTGTGCAGTGGTGGTTGCTTTTCTCCAGGCAGGACCCATCAAAGCAGCAACCCTTTCTTCCAAGGGTGTCAGTGGCTGCAGATTTGCCGGGCCTCCTCCTGTTCGAGTTCTTTCCCTTTTGTTGTGTGCCACTTTCTACTGCAAAGGTGGAAATATAACTTTTTAGAGAGGGTGTCTTTCTGCTGGGCGGGATATATACAGATGGTTACATTTACAATTGCAATTCCATTGAAAAATGAAAATATTACATACACTAACTACTTGACCAAGGTACTGCCACTTTGTTTTGCACTGGCCTCCAGACCTCGAGGTGGTCACCATTGCACAGTAATCTTGTACAATTTGGTTCCAGCATTTCTTCATTTCTTTTGGTGAAACTTTTATGTGACCTCTGCTGGTGTCCAGCTCCTGCCATCTGCCCTCAATCACAATAACTAGTGTCTCCACTTCAAGCTGTAACAAATTCTTGGTCCTTGCACCGCATTGCATATTGTATTGCAGCTTCGATTTTTCCAATGATAATTAAAGTTCTCACACAGCACTCAAAGTTCTCACACACACAACTGGCTCTTTAAAAATGGCCAATTGCAGACCGGGAGCTGTACTGTGCATGCGCATCCATAGAAATCACGTCAAAAACGTCCTTTTTTTCCGCACTTGCGCAGAAGCAGCAGCATTGTTTTTTCATTGCAGACATCAGGCTCCACCTCCCAAGGTTACAGGACAGGCTGCAGGCGCCAATTTCCAAATCAGGGTACCTACTCCCAGGTACAGTCTGAAGTAGTGCATGATTATCAGTTTACCCAGGGATCTGATCTATTCTTTGCTCTTTGCACAGCTGAACCAAAACGGCTGTATTTCGTACTGGAATTGCAGTGTAGTTGTAAGGACTGCTAGAAGTTGCTCAGTGTGTACCATGACCTTCAAATCAGCTTTGGACTCCTTGGCATTTGAATCAATTGAATATGGCTGTTAAGTGAACAGAAATGGAAAGGTCAAAATAACAGAGAATCCTGAAATTTAGACATGCATTAGTTATATAAATCCTTGGAAATAAGAAACACTTAAAAACATGATTTAATGGCAGTTATTTGCAATACATTAATAAGAAAAATAAAGTTGTTTGATTTCAGCTTTTTCTTTCCAGTTTATGTCAGGCTCAATAAATTGTGATGATACATTTTCATAAAACGAGATAGGTGACTTCAGTCAAATGTGGATAATATGAATGCAGGTAGTAAAGAGGATGCCCACTGAACTTGTTAAAGAGGATCAAAAGAAAGAGATAAAGCTAGAAACAGTAATAATTCATCATGCTGTCTCCCTTCTGTTTTTATCTCTTGTAATTTCTGACTATCCCAAAACTTACTCTTCATGTTGCTTTTTCTGAGGTAGTTAATCATTTTCCTTCTCTTTTGTCTTCTACTATATTTCAAAGCTATTTTTTCAATGAAACTAAATATGCCACTGTCAATTTAAAAGTTTCTTTTTGGCAACTCTCTCCTTTATCCTCCTCTCCTCCTCAACTGAAGGCATTGAAATAGAAATTGGTTTAAGACCATTTTCGGGTGGAGAACGGGCACGCTTGGAGTCCCAGGAGGGGCTTTGAAATTGGAAATGGTGGGGAGGCAAATGTGAAAACATTGGAGGCAGGGAAGGGCTTCTACTTCTCCTGGCTCCATATGAAAGTTTTGGAAAACTGTGTATTAAGAAAAACTTTATTTTAGTTGGATGCAATGCTTGCCCTGCTCATCGCTGCCCAATTTCAGTGAGAGAACTTAAAACATAGTTTAGGCCCCTCATTTATAGATTTAAGTCCCAACATCTGATTTGGGCAGCTGTCATGCACATCTGAAAAATGGCACGACCCAATTTCAGGTCAGACTTTTTCAGACGCCCTTGCGGCCCAGGATGTTGGTTCCCTAAATTGGGCATCATTGCGTCTGTTTTACACCTGTAAAATGGGTGCACCGAGGTCCAATTTCTATCCCTTTGGGCCTGAAATTTCTGCAGGCCTGCTCTGCTCTGCCTCCAGACATGAGGCACACTAGGACTGCTAGCCACCATCCTGCCCTCATCCCAAAAGCCTAGAGTCAAGGTCATTTGCATGGGGGAACTGGGCATCTGCACCAATTTCAACATTACTGTCGCAGCTGCCTTAGCAGGGGGCCAGGATTTTCAGGGCAGTACCTGGATATTACATAAAGGGGCCAATTTGCCTCATAAAGTCAAACATCCTCTTTGCTGACAATGCACTCTACTCCAATTTTAGAAGTTTCATCCATCCTTATGGCCTCTGATGGAAGCTGTAAGCCTTGGCTGGTTTGGTAGGCAGGTGCTAGCAATAAAAGGACAGTGTTCTAAACCATTGTACCATCATCATCATCATAGGCAGTCCCTCGGAATCGAGGAAGACTTGCTTCCACTCCTGAAATGAGTTCTTTGGTGGCTGAACAGTCCACTATGAGAGCCACAGTCTCTGTCACAGGTGGGACAGATAGTCGTTGAGAGAGGGGTGGGTGGGATTGGTTTGCCGCATGCTCTTTCCGCTGCCTGCGCTTGACTTCTGCACGCTCTCGGCATTGGGACTCGAAGTGCTCAGCGCCCTCAGATACACTTTCTCCACTTTAGGCGGTCTTTGGCCCGGGACTCGCAGGTGTCAGTGGGGATATCATACTATCAGGGAGGCTTTGAGGGTGTCCTTGTAACGTTTCCGCTGCCCACCTTTGGCTCGTTTGCCGTGAAGAAGCTCTGCAGAAAGCACTTGCTTTGGGAGTCTCGTGTCTAGTGTGCAAACTATGTGGCCTGCCCAGCGGAGCTGATCGAGTGTGGTCAGTGCTTCAATACTGGGGATGTTAGCCTGGACGAGGACACTGATGTTGGTGCGCCTGTCCTCCCAGGGGATTTGTAGGATCTTGCGGAGACACCATTGGTAATATATCTCCAGCGACTTGAGGTGTCTACTGTACATGGTCCATGCCTCTGAGCCATACAGGAGGGCGGGTATTACTACAGCCCTGTAGACCACGAGCTTGAGGGCCTGGTCCTCGAACACTCTTTTCCTCAGGCGGCCGAAGGCTGCACTGGCGCACTGGAGGCGGTGTTGATTCTCCTCATCAATATCTGCTTTTGTTGATAAGAGGCTCGCGAGGTATGGGAAGTGGTCCACATTGTCGAGGGCCGCGCCGTGGTCTTGAATATGGGAGGCAGTGCTGTGCGGTGAGGATAGGCTGATGGAGGACCTTTGTCTTACAGATGTTTAGCATAATGCCCTTGCTTTCACATGCCTCAGTAAATACGTCGACTATATCCTGGAGTATCCATTGTACAGCATAGTTACATAGGGCTAGATTTTCCATTACTTTTGCATGCATACCGCCCACTTAACATTCATTTTAATGCCCATATATCGGCCATTTAGCCACAAAATGGAAACTGACGCCCATTTCTCGGTCACTTATCGCTGAGCGTTACTTTTTGCATGTACGTAACGCCGATAAAAATAATACCACCTGACCATTTTTTGGGGGTGGAAAGATCAGAATGGGTGATCCAACGCCCATAATATCGGCCAGCATTACTTTCGGCACATAATTAATGCTGAGATTTAATAATACCGCACGCCCACTGTTTTTTGTCGTATCTAACGCAGAAAATCACCCATCCTTACTTTTGGCATCTCGCACACATCTCGCTGATAATATTGCTCGCCGTAAAAAACGCTGTGAAAAAGTTGAACTGACCTGAACTAATCACAGTGGTAATGGACGCGATTTTCTAAATTGCAGGTCGCATCATTTAAAATGTTGCTCTGCTTCAACTTCGGGGGAGTTTGGATGCACTCTGGAGGTCTTGTAAAGTGATGTGAACATCTGAACAAACATCTTATCATACTGTGGATGATTGGAATTTACTTTAGGTGTCTTAGTGGGGACATTTATTGTTTGTGAATAATTGGTGTAATACTGATAGGTATTGGAATGGGGCCTGTCATTTCTCAGCCTGTCTTGATGAGAACGCCAATGTTGCAAACTACAGATATCAGAAGATATATTCGACAGCATTATGTGCCCAATCTAAGACATGCCAGACTAATGAGGAGGACCAGACCTTACACCCCCCCGCACCTACAGGCAGATGCAGTCTTACCTCAACTTGTCCGACAACACTGGCCTGAGGAGACTGCGCTTCCACAAGGAGGTTATCAGTGAGATATGCCAGCTCATTAGGGGAGATCTGCAGCCTACCAGTACCATCAGGACTGCACTGTCCGTCAAGGTCAAGGTCATCGCGGCACTTTCATTCTACATGTCGGGTTCCTTTCAGGCCTCAGCTGGCAACATTTGCACTATATCTCAGCATGCCAAACATTGCTGCATTAGACAGGTCACTGAAGTCCTGTACGCACGCAGGATGGGTTTTATCAGCTTCCCTATGACCAGGGAAGCTCAGACTGAGAGGGCTTTAGGCGGTGACACTTTACAGCAGAAGGTCAAAAAATTTAACGCCATCGCCCATTTCAGATCGCTCACGGTAACGCCCATTTAAAAAAATGGAAAGTTAGAGTTTTGGAAAGGGACGATAATCCGACGATCTCAAAACCCATATTTACCGCCAACACTGGAAATAACGCGAAAGTCTAGCCCATAGGATTACACAGAATATATGGCACAGGAACAGGCCATTGGGCCCAACCAGTCCATGCTCCACTCAAGCCTCCTCCAGTCTTTACTCATCTAAACATATCTGCATAAGCCTCTATTCTTCTTCTCCCTCCCTATGTTTGTCAAGCCTCTGTTATGCATGTAAACCTGTAATTACATGTTTAACCACCAGAGGGCTTATCCCCTGGTGTCCAAGGGATCCCACAATCCCTTGGGAGCACCTGTATATAAGGAGGCCTCACAGGCTGGAGAAGCACTCTGAGATCTGTAATAAAGTACTACGGTCACGCTTACTTTGAGATTGCAGTGTCTAGTCTGACCCTTTATCCAAGACGTAACAACTGGCGATGATACAGATGATGAACCCCAATGCAACAATGCAGAGCACTGTGGGCATCCTGGAGAAATTTTCGAAGGGAGCTGATTGGGAAACCTTCGTGGAGCGACTTGACCAATACTTCGTGGCCAACGAGCTGGAAGGAGACGGGAATGCTGCCAAACGAAGGGCGATCCTCCTCACTGTTTGCAGGGCACCAGGGTATTGGCTCATGAAAAACCTGCTCGCTCCAGCAAAACCCACAGACAAGTCATACGATGAGTTGTGCACACTGGTCCGGGAGCATATAAACCCGAAGGAAAGCGTTCTGATGGCGAGGTATCGGTTCTACACGTACAAGAAGTATGAAGGCCGGGAAGTGGCGAGCTACGTCGCCGAGCTAAGGCACCTTGCAGGACATTGCGAATTTGAAGGACACTTGGAGCATATGCTCAGGGACTTCTTTGTACTTGGCATTGGCCATGAAGTAATACTTTGCAAACTTTTGGCTGTAGAGACTCCAACCTTGAATAAAGCCATAGTGATAGCCCAGGTGTTTATCTCCACCAGTGACAATACCAAACAAATTTTCCAGGAAACTAGAACTGCTACAAGTACTGTGAACAAAGTAACGTTGTTTTTGAATTGAAATGTACATGGCAGGACTTACACACCTGTAGCTGCTCGTCCGCAGATGGCTTAGAGTCCGCCATCAAGGTGAATACAAGGCAATTAACACCTTGTTGGCGCTGCGGGGGTGATCATCGATTCCATTCATGCCACTTCAAAGGATACATTTGCAAGGGCTGTGGAACAATGGGACACCTCCAACGTATGTGCAGGTGAGCTGCAAAACCTGCTAATCCTGCAAACCACCATGTTGCAGAGGAGGACAGATCCACGGTGGATCATGCCGAACCAGAGCCTCAGACCGAGGAGGCAGAGGTATGTGGAGTGCACACATTTACCACAAAGTGCCCCCCGATAATGCTGAAGGTTGAATGAAATCAACTCCCGGTGTCCATGGAGCTGGACACGGGCACAAGCCAGTCCATAATGAGTAAAAAGACTTTTGATAAATTGTGGTGAATAAGACTTCAAGGCCAATCCTGACTCCCATTCATACCAAACTTAGAATGTACACAAACATAGAAACATAGAAAATAGGTGCAGGAGTAGGCCATTCAGCCCTTCTAGCCTGCACCGCCATTCAATGAGTTCATGGCTGAACATGCACTTCAGTACCCCCTTCCTGCTTTCTCGCCATACCCCTTGATCCCCCGAGTAGTAAGGACTTTATCTAACTTCCTTTTGAATATATTTAGTGAATTGGCCTCAACTACTTTCTGTGGTAGAGAATTCCACAGGTTCACCACTCTCTGGGTGAAGAAGTTTCTCCTCATCTCGGTCCTAAATGGCTTACCCCTTATCCTTAGACTGTGACCCCTGGTTCTGGACTTCCCCAACATTGGGAATATTCTTCCTACATCTAACCTGTCTAAACCCGTCAGAATTTTAAACGTTTCTATGAGGTCCCCTCTCATTCTTCTGAACTCCAGTGAATACAAGCCCAGTTGATCCAGTCTTTCTTGATAGGTCAGTCCCACCAAAGGATCTGCACAGCCTGCAGATTTAGTTCTGACTCCCATTCATACCAAACTTAGAATGTACACAAAGGATCTGCACAGCCTGCAGATTTAGTTATGGTAATGGAAGCATTCAAGAGTGAGCATCACCTGTTACTGCCCGATAGATTAGAACCTGGATGAGCCAGGACCTCTTACTGTCCTTAGTAAAAAACTGTGTGCTCCACGGGAGTTGGTCTAGTGTCCCATTAGAGATGTAGGAAGAAATAAAGCCTTACCAGCGGCACAAAGATGGAATGTCTATACAGGCAGACTGCCTCCTATGGGGTAATTGGGTAGTTGTGCCAAAAAAGGGCAGGGACACCTTCATTAGTGATCTCCACAAAGCAGGCCTACAGTATGATCGAAAAAGAAGCGTTAGCGTGTGTTTATGGGGTAAAGAAAATGCATAGATATCTGTTCGGGCTCAAATTTGAATTGGAAACCGACTATAAGCCGCTTCTATCCCTCTTTTCAAAAAATAAGGGGATAAATACGAACGCATCGGCCTGCATCCAGAGATGGGCGCTCAAGTTGTCCACATACAACTATGCCATCCGCCACAGGCTAGGCACAGAAAACTGTGCCAATGCTCTCGGTAGGCAACCATTGCCCACCACCAAGTTGAAGATGGCACAGCCTGCAGATTTAGTTATGGTAATGGAAGCATTCAAAAGTGAGCAATCACCTGTTACTGCCCGATAGATTAGAACCTGGATGAGCCAGGACCCCTTACTGTCCTTAGTAAAAAACTATGTGCTCCACAGGAGTTGGTCTAGTGTCCCATTAGAGATGTAGGAAGAAATAAAGCCGTACCAGCGGCACAAAGATGGAATGTCTATACAAGCAGACTGTCTCCTATGGGGTAATTGGGTAGTTGTGCCAAAAAAGGGCAGGGACACCTTCATTAGTGATCTCCACAGTACCCACCCAGGCATTGTAATGATGAAAGCGATAGCCAGATCCCACGTCTGGTGGCCCAGTATCGATGCAGACTTAGAGTCCTGTGTGCACAAATGTAATACATGTTCCCAGTTAAGCAATGCACCCAGGAAGGCATCACTGAGTTTATGGTCTTGGCCCTCCAAGCCGTGGTCTCGGGTTCATGTCGACTATGCAGGCCCATTCTTGGGAAAAATGTTTTTAGTGGTCATAGATGCATACTACAAGTGGATTGAATGTGTGATAATGTCGGCAAGCATGTCCGCTGCCACCATTGAAAGCCTACGGGCCATGTTTGCCACGCACAGCCGGTCTGATGTCCTTGTAAATGACAATGGGCCGTGCTTCACCAGTGCCGAATTCAAAGAATTCATGACCCGCAATGGGGTCAAACATGTCACGTCTGCCCCGTTTAAACCAGCGTCCAACGGTCAGGCAGAACGAGCAGCTCAAACAATCAAGCAGAGCTTGAAAAGAGTAACTGAAGGCTCACTGCAGACTCGCTTATCCCGAATCCTGCTTAGTTACCGCACAAGACCCCACTCGCTGACCGGGGTCCCTCCCGCTGAACTGCTCATGAAAAGGACACTTAAGACAAGGCTCTCGTTAGTCCACTCTGATCTGCACCAACATGTAGAGAGCAGGTGGCTTCAATAGAATACATACATGATCACACAAATGTATCACACAAAATTGAAGTAAATGATCCTGTATTTGTGTTGAACTATGGACAAGGTCCCAAGTGGCTTCCTGGCACTATGTTGGCCAAAGAGGGGAGTAGGGTGTCTGTGGTCAAACTCGCAAATGGACTCACCTGCAGAAAACACTTGGACCAAACCAAACTCAGATTTACGGGCTATCCAGAACAACCCACAATAGATTCTACCTTTTTCGACCCTTCAACACACACAAGTGGCAACCGACCCAGCGGTTGACCACGAAGCAGAACCTTTCACCCGCAGCACTCACCACCCCAGCAGTCCAGCAAGGCCAGCTGCGCAGCAGCCCAGCGAAGGCCCAACAAACGACTCACCAATACCAGCATTTGCACCGAGACGGTCAACCAGGGAAAGGAAGGCCCCAGATCGACTCACATTGTAAATAGTTACACTATTGACTTTTTGCGGGGAGGGGGTGGGGATAGTGTTGTTATGTATGTAAACCTGTAATTACCATGTCTAACCACCAGAGGGCTTATCCCCTGGAGTCCCAAGGGATCCCACAATCCCTTGGGAGCACCTGTATATAAGGAGGCCTCACAGGCTGGAGAGGCACTCTGAGATCTGTAATAAAGGACTACGGTCACACTTATTTTGGGCTTGCAGTGTCTAGTCTGACCCTTTATCCAAGACATAACAGCCTCCCTTTAAATTAATCTATGCTATTCACTTCAACCACTCCATGTGGTAGTGAGTTTCACATTCACAGCACTCTTTGGATAAAGAAGTTTCTTTTTAATTCCATGTTAGATTTCTTGGTGACTATCTTATTTTGATGGCCTCTAGTTACACTCTTCCCCACAAGTGGAAAAGTCTTCTCTGTATCTATTCTTTCAAAACCTTGCATAATTTTAAAGACCTCAATTAAGTCACCCCTCAGATTTATTTTTTCAAGTGAAGAGACCCAGTCTGTTCATCCTTTCCTGATAGGTATACCTTCGCATTTCTGGTATCATCCTTGTAAATCTTCTCTGCGCCCTCTCCAGTGCTTCCCCAACATTTTTATAATATGATCTTGTTACTTTTAAATCACTGGTCATTTCATCTCAGTGTCCAATCTGCCTAATCGACCGCAATGCCAATTCCTATGGGTTTAACATATGTGCAGACTTTAGGGCTGAAATTCAGTTGTTACCGCCAGCTGATAACCGTGGTAGGAGTAGACTGTGCGGCAGCGGCTTCACGGCAGCGTTGATGCCTGGTGCAAAATTTGGTTCTGGTTTTTCAAGGGCATAAAAAATTGCCGCCCCACCGACTACCGCCATGGAAATCATGATATCTCGCCAAATTTACTTACTGGCTGGCGGCCAACACGCCACAAAAAGTTGGTGTTCACAAGACGGGTTAGGATTCTGGAGCGGCATTTAAATGGAGTTGCAGCCGGGCCACAAAGGTCAGTTCAGTGTTTGGTCGTCGCACAGTGCGTAGCTGTTGGCGTGCTATGTCTGCTGACTATTCAGCTTGACTACTAGGATTTCCCAAACATTGGTGGGCTTCAGGATGTTGACATTGGTGACTCGTTTCTCTCTGTTACCCCTGCAACTCAATGGGCACATTGTCCTGCGGCGAAGACATCAAAAAGCAAAAATTCATTTATTTAACAGAAAAACCATAGGGCTGGAATTTTCAATGGCTTACCGCACAGTTTCTGGGAAGTATTGGCCAATGTGGGCAGTAATCAGGTGAGCGAGAAATTCCTTACATGAGTTACGGCGGCGGTTTCGAGGTACTGCTGGGGAACGGACCGCTGGCGTGCACCGTCCACAGATTGCCCTGGCGCGATATCTGAGTCAGCGGTGACCCATCGGTGAGTATAAAAAAACACGCACACGAGGATCAGCGGAGCTGGGCGGTAGGTGATTACCTCCCATATACCTGCAGCATGAGCCGCCAGCACACATATCTGCATGAGCCCCCAGCCTGCGAGCACCATCGGAGCAGGCCGGGGAGTGGAAGGAGCAGCGTTGTGGCCTAGCCCAGCAGTCTGCAGGGCTCCGGCCTACAAGCACCATCGGAGCAGGCCGGGGAGCGGAAGGAGCAGCGTTGTGGCCTAGCCCAGCAGTCTGCGCGGCTCCGGCCTACAAGCACCATCGGAGCAGGCCGGGGAGCGGAAGGAGCAGCGTTGTGGCCTAGCCCAGCAGTCTGCGGGGCTCCGGCCTACAAGCACCATCGGAGCAGGCTGGGGAGCGGAAGGAGCAGCATTGTGGCATACCACTCCAGGGAACAACACGTGCTGGAGCAGGAGAGCAACAGCAGTGAAAAGGGATGTCATCAAGGTCCAGGTCGGTGATTGGAGCGTGGGCAGGTACTGCAGGAGTGGAGAGGTCGGGGCAAAAGAGTGGCGAGGTCGGGGCGAAGGAGCGACGAGAGATTGTAGAGGGACGTGATCGGGGCCCAGGAGAGGCGTGAGTTCGGGGCCCAGATGAGGCAAGGGCCCAGAGATAGCACGGGTCAGCCCACACTGCAATATATGTGCGCACTAGGTCCATGCAGCAGAGCTGGTCTCCAGTCGTCTTGGTTAATCCTTGCTACTGGGCCAAGACCTAGCTCTGTCAAGCCCGTGTGATGGCTGGTGTGCAACAGTCACCACACGTTAAAAAAATCCACGCACAGGCATCTTCCACCCTTCAAGATTTAGTTCGGACCTGGAATTTTAGGTCCTTCATTGAAACACCTATGAACTTTTGAAAGCATGTCATCCTCAATTCGAGGGACTGCCTATGATGATGATTACCTCTGCAAGAAAAAGGTTAGTAATTGTTTTTTTACCAATTATTTTAAAAAATCTGCTGTGATTATTTATTTTAAAAGTGTCTTGGGAATGTTTTTTTGAATTTTTAGGTGATGTTTTTTGAAAAATTATTTTTATTGTTTTTCTGGTGTTGGGCCCAACCCGCAGCCTTGGGGTGAATTTTTATAGATGTTTTTATTTGTCACCACTTTTGTTTAGGAACCGCCCAATCGACCCTAAATTGCACTTTTTTTACCCAGAATTGGGGTGCGACGCCCATGTTTTTTGTTCGGCGGATTTTTTTATTTTGGGGGGGAAATTTTCGCCAGCGATAATCTTCCCAGTGTTAACGTTTTTTTGGACGGCAATCGGGCACCGGAGGGCTGATAGGAAATTCTAGCCCATAGTCTGCTGTAAAATAACACAAAATAACACCATAATCCTCAGCAAATAATCAAACCCACAAAACCCCTTCAAACATTCCCAGCGACATCCAAGTGCAATGATTTACATAAGTTCATTTTCCAACAAGGTAGCCTTCTCTGGCAACTATTAAACAATTGTTTGTTGGTTAATCCAAGTGAAACTATTTACTTGAGTTCAGATTTCAACAAGGTTTAACAAGGCCAGCATCTGTGGCCACCATCACCCAGTTGCTTAATGGGTTCTGCTGTGTGCTTTCCCACCCATTCCCTTCTCCCCCCCACCCCCCCCCCCCCATGCCTAAGCTCCTCCTCAATGCGGTCTCAGGGCCTGCAGCAAGGCCGGTAGTCAGTTGCTAACTTTGAGCCGCTGCCACACATGATGGCCTTGCAGGACTTCCCCGGCCGGCTCGGGCCCTGGAAAGCCCGACTGTGGACTGCATCACCTCAGCACGGGCGGCAGCAACCTGGTATGGATAGGTTGCAGAGAGCGGCAGATGCAAAGGCAGAATGATGTCATCCTGAGAGAGGACATCAGGTTCCAACAGGCCTGACATGCTGCTACCCCCCCCGGGGCAGAGCCTCGGTATCTGGAGTAATCTGTGTGAGCACAGTGCGACCGTGGCATCAATTTGCCTCTTCATTCACACAGATAGCTGCAGCACACCCAGAGCTGATTGATCCCACCACGCACTGACAACATTACATTATGCAGGCCTCCAATAGCGTCGGCCTGGTGCTCAATGGCTATTGCAATGCAGCCATAGCCTGTGCCACCATGTCTGAGACCTCCATGGTCACTTGTTGCATCCAACATCCATTGGTCTCGACCAAGGATGGGCTCAGTGGGCTGCTGAGAGGCAGATGAAAACCTTGAGGTGGACTCCTCTATACCCACAACTAGTGAACCGAGACTCTTGGGCACCCTTGCCAGTGCATCCAGCAGATCGCTGTGCAACTGCAATGATTGTCTTGCGGCAACCTGTAATTCGACCTCATCATCATATTGCTGCTGAGCATTACTCGGGCACGCACTCTCCCTCCAGGGAGCTGGCCCCCGCAATTCCCCTCCCCGTGGCATTGCTGCAGGTCACTGGGTCCCAGAGCATCACCTACATCCACCTCACACCCCAACCACACCTTTCTCCCGAAAGCTGCTGGCCCCGTTCTCTGGGGCCCGCTGACTCCTGTGTGATCTCCACTGAGGTGTCCTCCTCCTCCTGTGCAACATCTCACACAGTCAAAGGCTGACGTGCAGGCTCCGGTTCGTCTGGTTGATCATCTGAAAGCACATGTTGTGCCACTTCCTGCGGCATTGAGTGGCTGTCTTGTGCACTGTGTCATTCGCTGATACTCTTTCAGGCACTTCCCTCCATAGGTGTTGAATGAGCTGTGGCAGTGGCTACCCCCCAGCCTCTGTCCTCAGTAGTTCCCAACACCGCTCCAGGGCATGAAGGAGTGCATCGATGTCAGCGGCTGAGAAGTGGTGAGCGCGCTGACGCGCTACTGCTGCATCTGCCATCTTCACCATCTGACTGAGTGCGTAGGAAGCAAATATAACAACGAGGTGGTGGGGCACCCAATCTCTGCCTCAATTGAATACAGGGGGAGCTCCAAATGCTGCTCAATACATTGGCCGTAAGTGGTAAATCATTAACCGAAAAACATAGCAAAAGTGACAATTTTGTAAAAATTTTACTGTTGTTGCCCCACTTAATGCCGTTTCCAGCCTCCGGAGTAGTGTGCAAAACCTGGTGTTAAAATCTGCACTCAGCTGGTGTCACCGCCTCCAAATTTCAACCCCTTTATGCGATAAAAGATCCTAAGGAGTGGTTACCATTAGCATGTACGTATTCCATCCTAACATTTTTAGTTTCTCGTTAGCAATTTGTTTATAGCCAACAGTCTCATGAGGTAAATAATTACATTTGATTTTTGTCCATTACATTATGACAGTGAGTAATTATAAAATGAATAGTTCTGCTGAAAATAACATTGTAACAATGTCTTTGGCACAGAAATCCCTGCAGCTAAATTTCAGATTTGTAACATGGATGTTTCAATCAGTCCTTAACCTTCATCAATCAATAACAACAAATTGTATTTATATAGCGCCTTTAACATAGTGAAATGTCCCAAGGCGCTTCACAGGAGTATTATGTGATAAAAATTTGACACTGAACCACATAAATAGAAATTAGCGCAGGTGACCAAGGAGGAGGAAAGAGGTGGAGAGTTACGCAAAGAGTTCCAGAGCTTGCGGCCGAGGCAACAGAAGGCATGGTCACCAATGGTTGAGCGATTACAATCAGGATAGCTCAGGAGGGCAGAATTAGAGGAGCGCAGACATCTCAGGCGGTTGTGGGGCTAGAGGAGATAACAGAGATAGAGAAGCGAGGCCAAGGAGGGATTCGAAAATAAGGTTGAGAATTTTGAAATTGAGGCGTTGCTTAACTGGAAGCCAATGTAGGTCAGTGAGCACAGGGGTGAACATAGGAACATAAGAATTAGGAGCAGGAGTAGGCCATTTAGCCCCTCAAGCCTGCTCCGCTATTCAAAAATGTGATATTTCCAGAGAGCTCACAGCACACACAGCCTTAAGATGGCAGAATCTTCCAGAAGCCACCAGTCAGGTGACCTGGCCTCTTTATTATAAACAACACTGGCTGCAGCGCCCCAGGAGTCCACAATGTGGAGCTACAGACATTACAAATAAGATCATGGCTGATCTGAAGGTGGTGGGTGAGTGGGACACGGTGCGAGTTGGGACACAGGCAGCTGAGTTTTGGATCACCTCTAATTTACCTAGGGTAGAATGTGGGAGGCCAGCCAGGAGTGCATTGGAATAATCAAGTCTAGAGGTGGCAAAGGCCTGGATGAGTGTTTCACCAGCGGATGAACTGAGACAAGGGCGAGACAGGCGATGTTACAGAGGTTGAAATAGGCAGTCTTAGTTATGCTGTGGATATATGGTTGAAAGCTAATTCAGGTTCAAATATGACACCAATGTTGCGAACAGTCTGGTTCAGCCTCAGACAAAAGTTGGGGAGAGAGATGGAGTCAGTGTCTAGGAACGGAGTTTGTGGCAGGGACTGAGAGTAATGGCTTCGGTCTTACCAATATTGAATTGGAGAAAATTTTTGTTCATCCAGAACTGGATGTCGGACAAGCAGTCTGACAATTTAGAAACCATGGAGGGGTCGAGAGAAGAGGTAGTGAGGTAGAGCTGCGTGTCATCAGCGTACATGTGGAAACTGACGCTGTTTTTCTGGATGATGTCACTAAGTTCCAACATAAGAACTTAAGAACATAAGGAATAGGAACAGGAGTAGGTCATACGGTCCCTTGAGCCAGCTCCGCCATTCAATAAGATCATGGCTAATCTGATCATGGACTCAGCTCCACTTCCCCGCCTGCTCTCCACAACCCCTTATCCCCTTATCGTTCAAGAAACTGTCTATTTCTGTCTTAAATTTATTCAATGTCCCAGCTTCCACAGCTTTCTGAGGCAGTGAATTCCACAAATTTACAAACCTCTGAGAGAAGAAATCCCTCCTCATCTATGTTTTAAATGGGCGGCCCCTTATTCTAAGATCATGCCCACTAGTTCTAGTCTCCCCCATCAGTGGAAACATCCACTCTGCATCCACTTTGTTAACCCCCTCATAATCTTATACGTTTCGATAAGATCACCTCTCATTCTTCTGAATTCCAATGAGTAGAGGTCCAACCTACTCAACCTTTTCTCATAGGTCAACCCCCTCACCTCTGGAATCAACCTAGTGAACCAAAGCAAGTATATCCTTTCGTAAATATGAAAACCAAAACTGCATGCAGTATTCCAGATGTGGCCTCACCAACACCTTGTATAGCTGTAGCAAGACATCCCTGCTTTTATACTCCATCCCCTTTGCAATAAATGCCAAGATACCATTGGCTTTCCTGATCACTTGCTGTACCTGTATACTATCCTTTTGTGTTTCATGCATACGTACCCCCAGGTCCCGCTATACTGCAGCACTTTGCAATCTTTCTCCATTTAAATAATAACTTGCTCTTTGATTTTTTTCTGCTAAAGTGCATGACCTCACACTTTCCAACTTTATACTCCATCTGCCAAATTTTTGCCCACTCACTTAGCCTGTCTATGTCCTTTTGTAGAATGTTTGTGTCCTCCTCACACATTGCTTTTCCTCCCATCTTTGTATCATCAGCAAACTTGGCTACGTTATGCTCAGTCCCTTCTTCCAAGTCGTTAATGTAGATTGTAAATAGTTGGGGTCACAGCACTGATCCCTGCGGCATCCCACTAGTTATTGGTTCCCAACCAGAGAATGAACCATTTATCCCGACTCTCTATTCTCTTTAAGTTAGCCAATCCTCTATCCATGCTAATATATTAACCCCAACCCCGTGAACTTTTATCTTGTGCAGTAACCTTTTATGTCATTGTCATAGCCAGTCCCGCGGAATCGAGGAAGACTTGCTTCCACTCCTGAAGTGAGTTCTTTGGTGGCTGAACAGTCCAATACAAGAGCCACAGACTCTGTCACAGGTGGGACAGATAGTCGTTGAGGGAAGGAGTGGATGGGATCGGTTTGCCGCACACTCTTTCTGCTGTCTGTGCTTGATTTCTGCATGCTCTCAGCGTTGAGACTTGAGGTGCTCAGCGTCCTCTCGGATGCACTTCCTCCACTTAGGGCGGTCTTGGGCCAGGGACTCCCAGGTGTCAGTGGGGATGTTGCACTTTATCAGGGAGGCTTTGAGGGTGTCCTTGAAGTGTTTCCACTGCCCACCTTTGGCTCATTTGCCATGAAGGAGCACTTGCTTTGGGAGTCTCGTGTCTGGCATGCGGACTATGTGGCCTGTCCAGCGGAGCTGATCGAGTGTGGTCAGTGCTTCAATGCTGAGGATGTTAGCCTGAGTGAAGACGCTGATGTTGGTGCGCCTGTCCTCCCAGGGGATTTGTAGGATCCTGCGAAGACATCGTTGGTGATATTTCTCCAGCAAGTTGAGATGTCTACTGTACATGGTCCATGTCTCTGAGCCATACAGGAGGGCAGGTATTACTACAGCCCTGTAGACCATGAGCTTGGTGGCAGTTTTGAGGGCCTGGTCTTCAAACACTCTTTTCCTCAGGTGATCGAAGGCTGCACTGGCGCACTGGAGGTGGTGTTGATCTCGTTGTCGATGCCTGCTTTTGTTGATAGGAGGCTCCCGAGATATGGGAAGTGGTCCACAGTGTCCAGGGCCACGCCATGGATCTTGATGACTGGGGGGCAGTGCTGTGTGGTGAGGACAGATTAGTGGAGGACCTTTGTCTAACGGATGTTTAGCGTAAGGCCCATGCTTTAATATGCCTCAGTCAATACGTCGACTATGTCCTGGAGTGAGGCCTCTGTATGTGCGCAGATGCAGGCGTCGTCCGCCACCACCTCAATGAGACCCCAACACTGCACAAGGTAGAAAAAGCCGTAAGACAGCTCAAAAACAATAAGGCTACGGGTGCAGATGGAATCCCTGCTATCAGCCACTGGGAAAGTCGTCGCTAGACTTCTACTCAACCGTCTTCTTTCCGTGGCTGAGGAGCTTCTCCCGGAGTCACAGTACGGATTTCGTCCCCTACGGGGCACAACGGACATGATTTTTGCAGCGCGACAGCTACAGGAAAAATGCAGAGAACAGCGCCAGCCCTTATACATGGCCTTCTTCAACCTTACAAAGGCCTTTGACACTGTCAACCGCGAGGGTCTATGGAGTGCCCCACTCCGTTTTGGATGCTCCCAAAAGTTCGTCGCCATCCTCCGTCTGCTCCACGATGACATGCAGGCCGTGATCCTTACCAACGGATCCATCACAGACCCAATTCACGTCCGGACCGGGGTCAAACAGGGCTGCGTCATCGCCCCAACCCTCTTCTCAATCTTTCTCGCCGCTATGCTCGATCTCACAGTCATCAAGCTCCCTGCTGGAGTGGAACTAAACTACAGAACCAGTGGGAACCTGTTCAACCTGCGCCATCCCCAGACCAGATCCAAGACCACCCTTTCCTCTGTCGTCGATCCTTTTATTTGGCACCTTGTCAAATGCCTTCTGGAAGTCCAAATACACCACATCCACTGGTTCCTCTTTATCCACCCTGTTCGTTACATCCTCAAAGAACTCCAGCAAATTTGTCAAACATGACTTCCCCTTCATAAATCCATGCTGACTCTGCCTACCCGAATTTTGCTTATCCAAATGTCCTGCTACTGCTTCTTTGATAATGGACTCCAACATTTTTGCAACCACAGATGTTAGGCTAACTGGTCTATAGTTTCCTGCTTTTTATCTGCCTCATTTTTTAAATAAGAGTGTTACATTTGCAATCTGCTGGGACCACCCCAGAATCCAGGGAATTTTGGTAAATTATAACCAATGCATCCACAATCCCTGATGCTCCTTCTCTTAAGACCCAGGATGCAAGCCATCAGGTCCATGGGATTTATCTGCCTTTAGTCCCATTATCTTACTGAGTACCACCTCCTTAGTGATTGTGATTGTGTTAAGTTCCTCCCCCCCTACAGCCCCTTGACTATCCACTGTTTGAATATTGTTAATGTCCTCTACCACAAAGACTGATACAAAATATTTGTTCAGGGTTTATGCCATCTCCATGTTCCCCATTACTAATTCCCCGGTCTCATCCTCTAAGGGACCAACATTTACTTTAGCCACTCTTTTCCTTTTCATATACCACAGAAACTCTTGCTATCTGTTTTTATATTTTGTGCTAGTTTACTTTCATAGTCTATCTTCCCTATCTTAATCATTTTTTTAGTCGTCCTGTAGATAGAAATAGGAGGGCCCAAGGATAGATCCCTGGGGGACACCAGCAGTAACAATGCGGGAGTGGGAAGAGAAGCCGTTGAAAATGATTCTCTGGCTACGATTAGATAGATAAGAATGGAACCACTCAAGTGCAGTCCCACCCAGCTGGACGACGGTGGAGAGGCGTTGGAGAAGGATAGAGTGGTCAACCATGTCAAAGGCTGCAGACAAGTCAAGAAGGACAAGGAGGGATAGTTTGCTTTTGTCACAGTCACAAAGGATGTCATTTGTGACTTTGATGAGAGCTGTTTCGGTACTGTGGCAGGCGCAGAAAGCGGATTGGAAGGATTCAAGCATGGAATTACGGGAAAGGTGGGCATGGATTTGGGAGCCGACTTTGGAGATGGAAAAGCCCAGCGGGAGATCGAGAGCCAGCGGCAGTTGGTGAGAGGGGAGCGACCTGTCAAAAGCCCAGCGGGAGATCGAGAGCCAGCGGCGGTTGGTGAGAGGGGAGCGACCTGTCAAAAGCCCAGCGGGAGATCGAGAGCCAGCGGCAGTTGGTGAGAGGGGAGCGACCTGTCAAAAGCCCAGCGGGAGATCGAGAGCCAGCGGCAGTTGGTGAGAGGGGAGCGACCTGTCAAAAGCCCAGCGGGAGATCGAGAGCCAACGGCAGTTGGTGAGAGGGGAGCGACCTGTCAAAAGCCCAGCGGGAGATCGAGAGCCAGCGGCAGTTGGTGAGAGGGGAGCGACCTGTCAAAAGCCCAGCGGGAGATCGAGAGCCAGCGGCAGTTGGTGAGAGGGGAGCGACCTGTCAAAAGCCCAGCGGGAGATCGAGAGCCAGCGGCAGTTGGTGAGAGGGGAGCGACCTGTCAAAAGCATACTGGTGCAGCTACAGCGGGAGAGAAAGCAAAATAGAAGTAGAAAGTAATCAAAAAGTGACGTCACAGCCAATGGGGTAAGTGATTGGCTGGTGATTGGTGAGTAGCTTTTCTTTTATTTTTATATCAGTAAGTGAACTATAACATTGTTATTACCAATTTAAGGGTATCTAAGGTTAAGACATGGCAGGAGAGCTCGGTCATGTGATATGCTCCTCCTGTACCATGTGGGAACTCGGGGACACTTCCGGTGTCCCTGACGACTACGTGTGTGGGAAGTGTATCCGCCTCGAGCTCTTGACGGTCCGCGTTGCGGAATTGGAGCTGAAGGTGGATTCACTCTGGAGCATCCACGATGCTGAGAATGACGTGAGTATCACGTGTAGTGAGTTGGTCTTACCGCAGGAGAAGGGTCCACAGCCAGATAGGGAATGGAAGACCAACAGGAAGAGCAGTGCAAGAAAGATAGTGCAGGAGTCCCCTGTGGTCATCCCCCTGCAAAACAGATACACTGCTTTGAGTACTGTTGGGGAGGATGACTCATCAGGGGAGGGCAGCAGCAGCCAAGTTCATGGCACCGTAGGTGGCTCTGCTGCAAAGGAGGGCAGGAAAAAGAGTGGGAGCGCGATACTGATAGGGGATTCGATGGTGAGGGGAATAGATAGGCGTTTCTGCGGACACAACCGAGACTCCAGGATGGTATGTTGCCTCCCTGGTGCAAGGGTCAAGGATGTCTCGGAGCGGGTGCAGGACATTCTGAAATGGGAGGGAGAACAGCCAGTTGTCGTGGTGCACATTGGTACCAACGACATAGGTAAAAAAAGGGATGAGGTCCTACGAAAAGAATTTAAGGAGCTAGGAGCTAAATTAAAAAGTAGGACCTCAAAAGTAGTAATCTCGGGATTGCTACCAGTGCCACGTGCTAGTCAGAGTAGGAATCGCAGGATAGCGCAGATGAATACATGGCTTGAGCAGTGGTGCAGCAGGGAGGGATTCAAATTCTTGGGGCATTGGAACCGGTTCTGGGGGAGGTGGGACCAGTACAAACCGGACGGTCTGCACCTGGGCAGGTCCGGAACCAATGTCCTAGGGGGAGTGTTTGCTAGTGCTGTTGGGGAGGAGTTAAACTAATATTGCAGGGGGATGGGAACCTATACAGGGAGACAGAGGGAGACAAAAAGGAGGCAAAAGCAAAAGACAGAAAGGAGATGAGGAAAAGTGGAGGGCAGAGAAACCCAAGGCAAAGAACAAAAAGGGCCACTGTACAGCAAAATTCTAAACGGACAAAGGGTGTTAAAAAAGCAAGCCTGAAGGCTTTGTGTCTTAATGCAAGGAGTATCCGCAATAAGGTGGATGAATTAATTGTGCAAATAGATGTTAACAAATATGATGTGATTGGGATTACGGAGACGTGGCTCCAGGATGATCAGGGCTGGGAACTCAACATCCAGGGGTATTCAACATTCAGGAAGGATAGAATAAAAGGAAAAGGAGGTGGGGTAGCATTGCTGGTTAAAGAGGAGATTAATGCAATAGTTAGGAAAGACATTAGCTTGGATGATGTGGAATCTATATGGGTAGAGCTGCAGAACACTAAAGGGCAAATATCGTTAGTGGGAGTTGTGTACAGACCTCCAAACAGTAGTAGTGATGTTGGGGAGAGCATCAAACAGGAAATTAGGAGTGCATGCAATAAAGGTGCAGCAGTTATAATGGGTGACTTTAATATGCACATAGATTGGGCTAGCCAAACTGGAAGCAATACGGTGGAGGAGGATTTCCTGGAATGCATAAGGGATGGTTTTCTAGACCAATATGTCGAGGAACCAACTAGGGGGGAGGCCATCTTAGACTGGGTGTTGTGTAATGAGAGAGGATTAATTAGCAATCTCATTGTGCGAGGCCCCTTGGGGAAGAGTGACCATAATATGGTGGAATTCTGCATTAGGATGGAGAATGAAACAATTAATTCAGAGACCATGGTCCAGAACTTAAAGAAGGGTAACTTTGAAGGTATGAGGCATGAATTGGCTAAGATAGATTGGCTAATGATACTTAAGGGGTTGACTGTGGATGGGCAATGGCAGACATTTAGAGAACGCATGGATGAATTACAACAATTGTACATTCCTGTCTGGCGTAAAAATAAAAAAGGGAAGGTGGCTCAACCGTGGCTATCTAGGGAAATCAGGGATAGTATTAAAGCCAAGGAAGTGGCATACAAATTGGCCAGAAATAGCAGCGAACCTGGGGACTGGGAGTAATTTAGAACTCAGCAGAGGAGGACAAAGGGTTTGATTAGGGTAGGGAAAATGGAGTACGAGAAGAAGCTTGCAGGGAACATTAAGGCGGATTGCAAAAGTTTCTATAGGTATGTAAAGAGAAAGAGGTTAGTAAAGACAAACGTAGGTCCCCTGCAGTCAGAATCAGGGGAAGTCATAACGGGGAACAAAGAAATGGCAGACCAATTGAACAAGTACTTTGGTTCAGTATTCACTAAGGAGGACACAAACAACCTTCCGGATATAAAAGTGGTCAGAGGGTCTATTAAGGAGGAGGAACTGAGGGAAATCTTTATTAGTCGGGAAATTGTGTTGGGGAAATTGATGGGATTGAAGGCCGATAAATCCCCAGGGCCTGATGGACTGCATCCCAGAGTACTTAAGGAGGTGGCCTTGGAAATAGCGGATGCATTGACAGTCATTTTCCAACATTCCATTGACTCTGGATCAGTTCCTATCGAGTGGAGGGTAGCCAATGTAACCCCACTTTTTAAAAAAGGAGGGAGAGAGAAAGCAGGGAATTATAGACCGGTCAGCCTGACCTCAGTAGTGGGTAAAATGATGGAATCAATTATTAAGGATGTCATAGCAGCACATTTGGAAAATGGTGACATGATAGGTCCAAGTCAGCATGGATTTGTAAAAGGGAGATCATGCTTGACAAATCTTCTGGAATTTTTTGAGGATGTTTCCAATAAAGTGGACAAAAGAGTACCAGTTGATGTGGTATATTTGGACTTTCAGAAGGCTTTCGACAAGGTCCCACACAGGAGATTAATGTGCAAAGTTAAAGCACATGGGATTGGGGGTAGTGTGCTGACGTGGATTGAGAACTGGTTGTCAGACAGGAAGCAAAGAGTAGGAGTAAATGGGTACTTTTCGGAATGGCAGGCAGTGACTAGTGGGGTACCGCAGGGTTCTGTGCTGGGGCCCCAGCTGTTTACATTGTACATTAATGATTTAGACGAGGGGATTAAATGTAGTATCTCCAAATTTGCGGATGACACTAAGTTGGGTGGCAGTGTGAGCTGCGAGGAGGATGCTATGAGGCTACAGAGTGACTTGGATAGGTTAGGTGAGTGGGCAAATGCGTGGCAGATGAAGTATAATGTGGATAAATGTGAGGTTATCCACTTTGGTGGTAAAAACAGAGAGACAGACTATTATCTAAATGGTGACAGATTAGGAAAAGTGAAGGTGCAACGAGACCTGGGTGTCATGGTACATCAGTCATTGAAGGTTGGCATGCAGGTACAGCAGGCGGTTAAGAAAGCAAATGGCATGTTGGCCTTCATAGCGAGGGGATTTGAGTACAGGGGCAGAGAGGTGTTGCTACAGTTGTACAGGGCCTTGGTGAGGCCACACCTGGAGTATTGTGTACAGTTTTGGTCTCCTAACTTGAGGAAGGACATACTTGCTGTTGAGGGAGTGCAGCGAAGATTCACCAGACTGATTCCCGGGATGGTGGGACTGACCTATCAAGAAAGACTGAATCAACTGGGCTTGTATTCACTGGAGTTCAGAAGAGTGAGAGGGGACCTCATAGAAACGTTTAAAATTCTGACGGGTTTGGACAGGTTGGATGCAGGAAGAATGTTCCCAATGTTGGGGAAGTCCAGAACCAGGGGTCACAGTCTAAGGATAAGGGGTAAGCCATTTAGGACCGAGATAAGGAGAAACTTCTTCACCCAGAGAGTGGTGAACCTGTGGAATTCTCTACCACAGGAAGTAGTTGAGGCCAATTCACTAAATATATTCAAAAGGGAGTTAGATGAAGTCCTTACTACTCGGGGGATCAAGGGGTATGGCGTGAAAGCAGGAAGTGGGTACTGAAGTTTCATGTTCAGCCATGAACTCGTTGAATGGCGGTGCAGGCTAGAAGGGCTGAATGGCCTGCTCCTGCACCTATTTTCTATGTTTCTATGTTTCTATGGAAGGGAGGTTGGAGATGGGGCGGTAGTTTGCAAGGATGGAGGGATCGAAGTTTGTTTTTTTGACGAGCGGGGTGATGACAACAGATTTGAGGGAGAGGGGGACACTACCTGAGGAGAGAGAACCATTAACAATATCAGCTAACATGGGAACCAGAAAAGGAAGTTGGGTGGTCAGCAGTTTTGTGAAAATAGGGTAAAGGGAGCAGGAAGTGGGTCTCATGGACAGGATAAGCTCATGAAAGTCAAGAGGGGAGATCAGAGAGAAACTGGAGAAAGATGTGAGGTCTGGGCTAGGGTAGAGGGCTTCCTTAGAGGAAGTTTGCCCCAGTGGGCTAGGGAAAGGAAGTGAAAAGGCAGAGGCAGCCGAACGGATGGTCTCAATTTTAGAGACAAAGAAGTCCATGAGCTCCTCACACTTATTGTCAGAGGTGAGGATGGAAACTGCGGAGAGGGGTTTAAAAAGACTGTTAGCAGTGAAGAATAGAAGCCGGGGTTTATTTTTACATTCCAGTTTGATTCTGGAATAGTGAGCGATTTTGGCAGACACCCTATTCACACAGTGATTTGACAACACACTGACAATGCTTCGATGCAGTTCCATTTGTTTGATGCGATTGTAATCAGGAGTGTGAACCCTGCTTGTTTTCTTTTCCACCTCCCTGACCAAGTGGTGCTGAGGCCAGTTGTATTGCTCAAACCAGTTAATTCATTCGGATATTCAATCTGGGATTTTTCTTGGTAATGTGACTCACCACATGCTAGATAAACTTGCTGAGTCACTGGGGGTGTCAACAAACTAGGAAAACTAGCAACTAGTAGAAAGTAGGTTGACACAAAATTCAGAGAAAAATCCATTAAAGTCAAATTACGCTTGATCTTCAAATCACATAGAATTTATAGTGCTGTCAGTGCATGCTTCATGTTTACCTCACAAGCTTAGAGTTCCCTTTTGTCTTTGATAAATAAGAAGTGATTTGAAGAGGTCTGACTTGTTTATCAGTATTTCTTTTTCTCTCATACTTAAGTTAACTACTGTATTAAAGTGAAGGTGTCGCAGCCAGGCAAATTCTGGTTTCATCTAATTGTGATGTGCATGGAGCTTTCCAGCAGACAGCATGTATAGCAACCAAGGTTGTATTTTTCCCTTCGAGCCCAAGGGGACTTGAGGCCAAATGTAGCACCATCACTGCTGTTGTAGATGCCCAGCTACCATTTTCATCCTTCAGAACACAGAATGAATGGATGTAAAAATAAAAATAAAAATATCCCCTCCCCCACCTAATATTCAAGATATATTTTTTTTTAAGTACAAAGTTCCCATCGGGTTTATCCCGATCTCCCACCTTAACTTTAGCAGGAGAGCGGAGGAATCCCCAGAAACAGAGAGTAAACATCTGTTTACGTCGCTTCTCCAGGGTTTAGCTGATTCTCCCACCACTAATGGCAGGAGATTGTGACCACCACTGGGGACATATTGCATCAAATTAGGATTAAAGAAAAAAATTGTAAACACTGGAATAAAAAAATAGTAAATGCTATAAATGTACAACAAGTCTATCAGCATTGATAAAGAGAAAAAATGGCCAAATGTTTCAGGTGCAGATGCTTCATAAGAAAGGAATACCTTGCATTTAATAACATTTTTCATGACCTTAAGATGTCCCAAAACATTTCACGGAAATTAAGTATTTTTTATTGAAGTGGCACGGCCGCGATTTTGCCAGTGGATGCGAGTCGGGTGCGGACGGCATCAGTGGCATGTGGGAACGTACTCCCAGCTCCAGCCCACCTTCTGACAGCAATCCTCCATTGATTGGGCTTGTTAAGCCCACCCTGCGGGGTTCTCGGCCAATTAACATGAAGCGGGTCTGATGACACATTATCAGCCGGTTTCCTTAAAGGGACCATGGCCAAGTTTTTTCTGTCAGTTCTTCTGTCAGTGTTCTGCAGCATTGGGCTCCAGCAATCACTGACAAGCACTGCACAAAGGTGCACGGCTGCACCCAGGTTCTGCCATGACTCCCTCCAGATGCTTATGGAGGTAGTCACAGCATACAGGGAGGTTCTCTTCTCTTCCAATGGATGGAAGAGACCTCCCCAGGACATGAACGCAGTCTGGGTGCATATTGCACATGAGGGCATAAGCAGGGATGTCGTCAGGAGGATTGCGCTGCAGCGGCACAAATCTTTCAATGATCTCAGTAGATCACAAAACGTTACTGCAAAGCCACACTCAACCTTATCCTGCGACGGAGTTCTGACGAACGGTCATCGACCCGAAACATTAACTCTGCCTTCTCTCCACAGATGTTGCCTGACCCGCTTAGATTTCCAGTATTTTCTGTTTTTATTCCAGGTTCCAACATCCACAGTATTTTGCTTTTGTCTCAACCTTATCCTGCTGTGCCACTCATCACATCGTCATCAGTCTGCCTTCTCTATCCTACCTCTGCACATCCTTACTCACACCAACTGACCTTGCACCTCCACCAATCCCGCTCTATCTACAGTATCGCTTCCCCATATCACTAGCCACCCCTCACACTCACCCTCATCCTTGTCCAATCATATCAACTAACAACATGCAATGGTAGACACTTGGGTGTTTTAGCTAATGTTCATGTAGAGTTTCTGCTAATGTGTTGTCTGTTATAGGTGTGGACTTGTATTTACTCTGCACAGACACCAGAGGGCTCTTCCCCTGGAGTTGCAAGGGATCCCATAATCCCTTGGGAGCATAGGTATTTAAGGAGGCTTCACAGGTTGGAGAGGCACTTTGGAGACCTGCAATAAAAGACTAAGGTCACACTTTACTTTGAGCTCACAGTGTTCAATCTGACTCTTTCTCCATACACAATAACTGGTGACAAGATACAGATAGTGAACCCAAAGATGCAGAGAACAGTGGGCATCCTGGAGAAATTTTCAGAGGGAGATGATTGGGAAACTTTTGTGGAGCGACCCGACCAATACTTCGTGGGCAATGAGCTAGATGGGGAAGAGAGCGCTGCCAAACGAAGGGCGCTCCTCCTCACCATCTGTGGGGCACCAACGTATGTCCTCATGAAGAATATGCTCACTCCAGGGAAACCCACGGAGAAATCGTGCGACGAATTGTGCACACTAGTCCGAGAGCATTTGAACCTGAAGGAAAGCATTCTGATGGCGAGGTACCAATTCTACACCTACAAAAGGTCTGAAGGCCAGGAAGTGGCGAGTTATGTCGCCCAGCTAAGACGCCTTGCAGTACATTGCGAATTTGAAGGTCATTTGGAGCACATGCTCAAAGACTTTTTCGTACTTGGCATTGGCCATGAAACCATACTTCGCAAACTTTTGACTGTAGAGACCCCAACCTTGAGTAAGGCCATAGCGATAGCCCAGGTGTTCATTGCCACCAGTGACAATATGAAGCAAATCTCTCAGCACACAAAGGCTGCTACAAGTACTGTGAACAAAGTAATGTTGTTTTTGAATCGTAACGTACAGGGCAGGTCACACATACCTGCAGCTGCACGTCCGCAGATGACTCAGAGTCCACCATCAAGGGTGATGAATGCAAGGACATTAACACCTTGTTGGCGCTGCGGGGAGTGATTATAGTTTCTATTCATGCCGATTCAAAGAGTACGTTTGCAAGGGCTGTGGAACAATAGGACACCTCCAATGAGCGTGCAGGCGAGCTATAAAGCCTGTTAAACCTGCAAACCACCATGTTGCAGAGGAGGACAGATCCACAGAGGACCACAATGAACCAAAGCCTCGGATCGAAGAGGTAGAGGTACATGGGGTGCACACATTCACCACGAATTGTCCCCCGATAATGCTGAATGTTAAACTAAATGGATTCCCAGTGTCAATGGAGCTGGAGATGGGTGCAAGCCAGTCCATCATGGGCAAAAAAACTTTCGAAAAGTTGTGGTGCAACAAGGCCTCAAGGCCAGTCTTAACTCCAGTTCGCACGAAACTAAGAACTTACACAAAAGAACTGATTCCTGTAATCGGCAGAGCTACCATAAAGGTCTCCTACAATGGAGCGGTGCACAAGCTACCACTCTGGGTGGTACCAGGCAATGGCCCCACGCTGCTCAGCAGGAGCTAGCTGGGAAAGATATGCTGGAACTGGGACGACATCCTAGCGTTATTGCCCGCTGACAACATTTCGTCTGCCCAGGTCTTAAACACATTTCCTTCGCTGTTCAAACCAGGCATTGGGAAATTCCAAGGAGCAAAGGTGCAGATCACCTAATTATGGGGCGCGACCCAGCCATCACAAGGTGAGAGCAGTACCATACATGATGAGAGAAAGGGTAGATATTGAGCTACACCGGCTGCAAAGAAAGGGCATCATTTCACCGATCGAGTTCAGCGAGTGGGCCAGTCCTATTGTCCCAGTCCTCAAGGAAGACGGCACCGTCAGAATCTGTGGCAATTACAAAGTAACTATCAATCGTTTCTCCCTGCAGGACCAATACCCACTACCAAAGGCCGATGACCTCTTTGCAATGCTGGCGGGAGGAAAGACGTTTACGAAACTGGATCTGACTTCAGCCTACATGACGCAGGAACTGGAGGAATCATCAAAGGCCCTCACCTGCATCAACACGCACAAAGGTCTTTTTGTTTATAACAGATGCCCGTTTGGAATCCAATCAGCGGTGGCAATATTCCAGATAAATATGGAATGTTTACTGAAGTCGGTCCCACACACCATGGTCTTCCAGGGCGACATCTTGGTCACAGGTCGGAATATAGTCGAGCACCTGCAGAACATGGAGGAGGTGCTTAGTCGACTCAACCGCGTGGGGCTCAGGTTAAAACGCTCGAAGTGCATTTTCCTGATGCCTGAAATGGAGTGCTTGGGAAGAAGGATTGCAGCGGATGGCATCAGGCCCACTAACACGAAGACGGAGGCAATCGAGAATGCACCGAGGCCACAGAATGTGGTGGAGCTACAATCGTTTCTGGGACTCCTGAACTACTTTGGTAACTTCTTACTGGGTCTCAGCACACTGCTAGAACCACTACATGTCTGACTACGAAAAGGGGGCGAATGAGTTTGGGGCAAAAACCAAGAAAATGCCTTTGTAAAAGCAAGAAAATTGTTATGCTCAAACAAATTGCTTGTGTTGTATGATCCATGTAAGCGTTTGGTACGAGCATGTGATGCGTCATCATATGGTGTCGGGTGTGTATTGCAATAAGCTAATGATTTCGGGAAACTGCAACCAGTTGCTTATGCACCCAGGAGTTTGTCTAAGGCTGAGAGAGCCTACAGCATGATTCAAAAAGAAGCGTTAGTGTGTGTCTATAGGGTAAAGAAAATGCATCAATACCTGTTTGGGCTAAAATTCGCATTGGAAACTGACCATAAGCCACTTATATCCCTGTTTTCCGAGAGTAAAGGGATAAATACCAATGCATCGGCCTGCATCCAGAGATGGGCGCTCACATTGTCCGCATACTACTGCGCCATCCGCCACAGGCCAGGCACAGAAAACTGCGCCGATGCTCTCAGTAGGCTGCCATTGCCCACCACGGGCGAGGAAATGGCACAGCCCGCTGATCTCGCCATGGTTATGGAAGCATTTGAGAGTGAGCAATCACCCGTCACTGCCTGGCAGATCAAAACCTGGACAAGCCGGGACACCTTCTTATCTCTCGTCAAAAGCTGTGTGCTTCACAGGACCTGGTCCAGTGTCTCAGGGGAAATGCAGGAAGAGATAAAGCTGTTCCAGAGGCGCAAAGATGAAATGTCTATACAAGCAGACTGCCTTCTGTGGGGCAATCGAGTAGTGGTCCCAAGAAGGGCAGAGACACCTTCATCAATGACCTCCGCAGTACTCACCCAGGCATCGTAATGATGAAAGTGATAGCCAGGTCCCACGTGTGGTGGCCTGGTATCGATGCAGACTTAAATTCCTGCATTCACAGATATAATACATGCTCGCACTTAAGCAATGTAGCCAGGGAGGAGCCGCTAAGTTTATGGTCTTGGCCCTCCAATCCATGGTCTAGGGTACACATCGACTATGCAGTCCCGTTCTTGGATAAAATGTTCCTTGCGGTTGTAGACGCGTACTCCAAGTGGATTGAATGTGGGATAATGTCGGCTAGCACGTCTGTTGCCATTATGGAAAGCCTGCGGACCATGTTTGCCACTCACAGCTTACCCGATGTCCTGGTGAGCGACAACGGGCCACGTTTTACCAGTGCTGAGTTCAAAGAATTCATGATCCGTAACGGGATCAAACATGTCACATCTGCCCTGTTTAAACCAGCGTCCAATGGTCAGGCAGAGAGAGCAGAACAAACCATCAAGCAAGGCTTGAAGAGGGTAACTGAAGGCTCACTGCAGACTCGCCTATCCCAAGTCCTGCTTAGCTACCGCACAAGACGCTACTCACTCACTGGGATCCCACCTGCTGAACTGCTCACGAAAGGAGCACTTAAGACAAGGCTCTCGTTAGTTCACCCTGATCTACATGAACAGGTAGAGAGCAGGCGGCTTCAACAAAGTGCATACCATGATAGCGCAAATGTGTCACGTGAGATTCAAATCAATGATCCTGTATTTGTATTAAATTATGAATATGGTCCCAAGTGACTTCCCGGCACTGTCGTGGCCAAAGAGGGGAGCAGAGTGTTTCGGGTCAAACTTTCAAATGGACTCATTCACCGGAAATACTTGGACCAATTCAAACTCAAATTCACAGACTATCTTGTGCAACCCACCTTGGACCCTTACCTTTTTTGATCCCCCAACATGCACACAAGTGGCAACCGGCACCAGAACCCATCATCCACAGCAGCCCAGCAGGGTCCAACGCACCAGGCAGCCCAGCAAGGCCAGCTGCGCAGCAGCCCAGCGAGGGCCCAACAAATGATTCAACAACACCAGCTTTCACACCAAGCTGATCAACCAGGGCAAGAAGGGCCCCAGATCGACTCACATTGTAAATAGTTACACTATTGAATTTGGGGGGAGTGTTGTTATGTATGTGGACTTGTATTTATTCTGTACAGCCACCAGAGGACTTTTCCCCTGGAGTCCCAAGGGATCCCATAATCGCTAGGGAGCACAGGTATTTAAGGAGGCTTCACAGGTTGGAGAGGCATTCTGGAGACCTGCAATAAAAGACTAATGTCACACTTTACTTTGAGTTCACAGTGTTCAGTCTGACTCTTTCTCCATACACCACATTGTCAAACATTGAAATCTTTATTTTGAACACTATGACCCTGAAATTCCGGCCTTCCCGGGTCTGTACGGAGTGTGTATGGACCCAGGAAGGCATCGGAAAAGCCAGTTTTCGGTGCGCAATGCACATGCGCTGAAAACCAGCTTTTCCGATCTGTCAAGTTTCTGACTTGACAGATGGCCGCAGCTCGGGAGCGAGGACATTCCCACGGCAGTGATTGGGCTATTTACCCATCTCTTGCCCAGCCAATGTCCTTAAAACTCTTGAGCCTGGTAAAAGCAGGTGCATAGCCTACTTTTACCAACGTAAGAGTTTAAAAACATATCAAAAACATATAAAAATAAAATTTCAAAATACATATTTATGTTAAAAACCCTGCCCACTCAGGTAATTTTATTTTTCAACCAAAATTAAAACATTTTTAAAAAATCAACAAATATTTTTTATTCAAAAATATTTCTATCAACTTTAATTTCTATAATGTATTTATGCGAGGTGTTTTTTTAATGTTTTATATAGTGTTTGGGTGTTTGGGGGTGTTTCTCATTCATAGTAATAGGAGTTTCGGACTTACGAAATTCCTATTACGATGAATGAGAAAATACTTTATCGTGAGTGGGTGTCCAAGCCCATGTGACTCCTACAAACATCCCAATGTGAACACGTTCCATTGCGCAAGAAGACGAGGCCTTGAGTCCAGGATCCCTGGCGTGCATTCGACCAAAAGTTAAGTGCGCATCTTTTCTCCTATTTTTAGTCGAATGCCTGCAGGAAGAAGAAACCGGGATTTCAGGGCCTTTGTGTTCATGGAAAGATTTGTGTGCATCTTTGGAAGTGGCTTAATGAGTTGTAGTGAATGGTCAGACATAAGGGTACCCTGCACAATGGTGATGAGTGTGAAAGGAATGGCTTGGGTGCTGCAGGGCTGGTTTATGGTGTTGGTGTTCAGTGGTGCCAACCTGGCACATCATGTCAAGTGAAGTAAATGTGGCCATGGTGAGTCCACCCCTGGCCTCCTGGGCAGCAATGTGGTCAGGTGCTGATGTCCTGTATCCTGCACAGCATCAGCTGATTATGGAGAAGATTGGTGTTGTTGTTGGCATTGCTGGTGTGCCTGGCGATGTTGGTGTTGGGGCTGATCGTGGTTTGATTTAAAGGATCAAGGTGAGATTTTGTCAAGGGCTACGATGCTGCTGGAATAGGTGGCAGGTGAGCTTGAAATGACAGAAGCGATCTGTCAATGGTGAGAGAGGTTGCTCCAAGGAGGTGACAGTGTACTGCAAACACTTCCAACCTTCATACAGCTCAAAAGTTTCTTCTAAATCCTGAAGACTTCATCTTCCGACATTGGAAAGCAAACACCTGTGAAATGGTAGGTTTTATATCACTTCTGCAGCTGTCAACTTGTTAAAGCAATAGGGAGCCACTGAGAACCTGAGTCCACTTACCTGCCATGTTCCCCGAGGGACGGCAAACCCATCAAAAAGTTGGTAAAATTGTATTTGCCTGCTTAATCCTCTTAAATAGCACTGAACTACCTGTTAAGTACCTTAATGAAGGGGCCTGTCACTTGGTGTCAGATCTGCAATCCACACGCAGACATGACAGATCAGAAACTCACATGGAGGTGGGTTCAGAACAGGATCCCGACCCGCAGTCAATCAGGGCCATCAGGGCCAGTGCCTCCAAACCTGCACTCGCAGGGCTTGCCGTGGTCACTGTTGTTAATGAGCCAATTTGCAATTAGCAAGGTCCTAGAAAGAGCAATGGGTTAAATTACCAGATAATCTGTATTAGGAATATTGGTTGAGGGATGTGTGTCTCGTGGCAAATAAAACAATTTCTACACTTCCACATCCTCATGATATCCCAAAGCTTTTCACAGTTAATTAATTAGTTCTGTAATTATAAACTTTATCACTTATATTTTTTAGGTAAATGCAGCAGCCATTTTCCACACACCAATGAAATGAATGACAAGCTTAGAAGATGTTGGTTAAGGAAGGAATATTAGCCAGAACAACAAGAGAAATCCCTGCTCGTCCTCAGAAAAATGCCATAAGATCTTTCATATCAAACAGAATGGACAGTTTAACAGCTCATCCAAAAAACACCACCTCCAATAATACAGCATTCACTCAGTACTACATTGAAATATAAGCCTAGATTAATTTCTTATGTCCCAGACTGAAGCCGCAATCTTCTGCGAACACTAAATCAAGCTGACATTAGTAGGCTTCAGTTGGACTGTTGTCAACAGTTGTTGCCACACCATTAAAGGATGGGAAAGGTGCAGTGCAGATGTATAGGCCCAGAAATTCAATTGTGCCCGAAAACAAGGCCTGCAGGGATGGGACGCGCACTGCACACCTTTGTTCACGGGTCAAAAGGATCACTTGAAATTGGTGCTGCCAGCTCATTATCATGACTCAGGTTTGCAGCCAGAACTATTCATTGGCTACATTCCTGTTTGGGCACAGGGAGGGGATGAAGAAATTGTGGTTGTGCACAACTTGCAGCAGGAGGCAGCGACCAGAAGAAGCCTTATATTTCCTGTCCCATGTGGAAAAAAGTGTGCTGGACATCATGGTCAGGGGGAGAGTCATTGCCACAGCAAATGGTATCGTTGAAGAGAATGTCATTTCTTCTCACCTAGAATCATAGAATTATAGAATGGTTACAGCACAGAAGGAGGCCATTTGGCCCATTGAGCCTGTGCCGGCTCTCTGTAAGAGCACTTCAGCTAGTCCCACTCCCCATCCTTTCCTCATAGCCTTGCAAAACGTTTACCTCTTTTTCCCTTTTTATATCTCACCTTACATATTGCATGACAAACTGCAACCACTTCTTTCTCTGCTCTCCCTTATCACCAAAAGGTAACCTTAGTCACTTTTTTTCATTTCAGTTGCTGAAAATATGGATCTCTGCCACTTCAGGAAGAGGAGGCCAGCTTTCCTGAAGATCCACCATCATTCGATCTGACCCTAGCAAGCGTTAGCTCTGAGATTGGCACCATGCGTATTTTAGAGGGTTGGGGGGAGAAATTCGATAGCGCCCCATTTGCAGCGTTAACTCTTTAAATTGTGAAAATATAGTGCCAGGCGCAACAGATTCTGAAGTTCTTCTAAGTTGGGCATTATCACCCCAGGAAGGAAGGGGTGGTAAATCAAGCGCGAATGACCTCAGTGGGGAGGTACAGCAGTGCTACTGAATTTCAGGGGACTTGCATTCAGCAATCATCCTTCAATCCTTCACACTGGCTCATTGCAGCTCTTAATGGGGAGTTTCTATCAATTTGCAGCTGCTCATTTTCACCATTCCTGTAAATGATGTTGTTTTATATGTTTTAAAGTTTAATTTGTTTTAATTGCTGGGTTTTAGTGTCCCCCTCCCCTTTTATAGGGGGCACTTGTAAATTATGGTTTTACTGCCCAAAAAAACCCAAAACAAACCCCACAAAAATCACCAAAAAACCCCAAAAAAACAGAAAAAGGGCACGTGAAAAGTCCCCCAGATCGGGGGGCACTTGATTTAATTTATTATGGTTTCCCCAAAAAGAGTTGTAAATGATGTTGACCTGAGATGAACTAAAAGACTTCATGGCTATGGTTGCTCCCAATCCAAATCCAAGGGAGAGAGCTCATCGGTTCATTAAAGATTTAGACGAGGGGATTAAATGTAGTATCTCCAAATTTGCGGATACACGAAGTTGGGTGGCAGTGTGAGCTGCGAGGAGGATGCTATGAGACTGCAGAGTGACTTGGATAGGTGGGCAAATGCATGGCAGATGAAGTATAATGTGGATAAATGTGAGGTTATCCACTTTGGTGGTAAAAACAGAGAGACAGACTATTATCTGAATGGTGACAGATTAGGAAAAGGGGAGGTGCAACAAGACCTGGGTGTCATGGTACATCAGTCATTGAAGGTTGGCATGCAGGTGCAGCAGGCGGTTAAGAAGGCAAATGGCATGTTGGCCTTCATAGCGAGGGGATTTGAGTACAGGGGCAGGGAGGTGTTACTACAGTTGTACAGGGCCTTGGTGAGGCCACACCTGGAGTATTGTGTACAGTTTTGGTCTCCTAACTTGAGGAAGGACATTCTTGCTATTGAGGGAGTGCAGCGAAGGTTCACCAGACTGATTCCCGGGATGGCGGGACTGACATATCAAGAAAGACTGGATCAACTGGGCTTGTATTCACTGGAGTTCAGAAGAATGAGAGGGGATCTCATAGAAACGTTTAAAATTCTGACGGGTTTAGACAGGTTAGATGCAGAAAGAATGTTCCCATTGTTGGGGAAGTCCAGAACCAGGGGTCACAGTCTAAGGATAAGGGCTAAGCCATTTAGGACTGAGATGAGGAGAAACTTCTTCACCCAGAAAGTGGTGAACCTGTGGAATTCTCTACCACAGAAAGTTGTTGAGGCCAATTCACTAAATATATTCAAAAAGGAGTTAGATGTAGTCCTTACTACTCGGGGGATCAAGGGGTATGGCGAGAAAGCAGGAATGGGGTACTGAAGTTGCATGTTCAGCCATGAACTCATTGAATGGCGGTGCAGGCTAGAAGGGCTGAATGGTCTACTCCTGCACCTATTTTCTTTGTTTCTATGTTTCTATGCCACATTGGAGACATTGGAACAAAGGAGAGAAGCGTTGTTTCTGGCCAGTGGAAGGAGGCCATTGCCCCAGGTCTTCAGGGCCATGTGGACGGAAGTGGCACAGAGGTCTCTGCCAGTAGTGTTGTGGAACGCAGCCTGATACAGTGCCATAAAAAGTTCAACAACCTCAGTCGAATGGTCAAGGTGCGTCAACAGGTCCTGCATACCAACATCTGAACCTCTGTCTGTGCACACTGGCAAAACATCACACCCACCAAACATCTACAACTACTCAAACTCACATCCTCACCTCATGCCTTGCCTTCATTCACAGTTATTCAACAATGGCAGGCAAATCTTCCAGACACATAGTTGGACTCTGATTCACACACATTCCTTTCTTTTGCAGGCCAAGATGGCACACAATATAGGAGGGAGCAGGAGAGGACAGGTGGAAGTGAACCTCAGCTTCAGCAGCTCAGACTCATTGGGCAGCAGGTTGCGTGCGCCATGGTCGTCAGTGACATCAACCCTCTTGGAGGCAACAATGGTACTTTTATCCCCTGTCCTTCTCTCATCCTATGTCTCCCTCACACTAGAAGGCTTTATCACTTCCCAGCTCCTGGTACTATCTGCATTCCTTGCACCATTGCTGCCCCCCTGCCCTCACCTTATACGAGTATTGTGCCTTTATGCTTTCAGATAATCAGCTAGCAGATGACCAGCCTGTCGCTGAGACCCCCAATGAGAGTGACGAAGGAGAAAAGGAGGAGGACCCAAGCACTGCATCACTGCATCTCTCACCCGCACGCACCACCTCAGAGACTGGCACTGCGGGTTTGTGAGAGGAAAGCTTAGAGAAGCGGCCTGCACTGGGTGATGCACCAGAGATGAGCGGGCTGCAGCAAGGCCAAGGGGAAAGGGTAGCTCGGGGGCCAGCTTCCCAGAGAGAGAGTTCGTGCATGTGTTCTGTTACACAGGACTCAGTTAAGGACCTCGATGGGGAGGCATTCACAAGAAGGATGAGGGCCATGCACTCCTATATGATAGATGCAATGACAAGATCGGCTGGACTCGCAGAGAGACCGTGGGGACCCAGACCTCATGACATGTGTCATGGGCGATGTGGCAGCTTCCATTGCAGCACAGGTGGAAGCAACACAACATCTTATTGCTGTAATCCAGAGAATGGTTGCTGGCAGGGAAGCTCAGACTGCTCTCATGCAGTCTCAGCTGGATGCCACACGAGCTCTGACTGCTGCCATAGTCGCTGGTCCACCAAAGTTGACCAGAGATCTCACAGTGTCGCAGCAGGCCGCCAATCTGTGCTCCAGCAGATTGGTTCGGATGCTGAGGTGCAGCCTCAGGAGAGTGGCACTGGGTTAGTGGAGCAGGAACCTGCAGTCCTCTCTCAGGATGACAACATTCCTGATCGGAGGAACTGGAGAAAATCCTTATTAGGCGGGAAATTGTGTTAGGGAAATTGATGGGATTGAAGGCTGATAAATCCCCGGGGCCTGATAGTCTGCATCCCAGAGTACTTAAGGAAGTGGCCATAGAAATAGTGGATGCATTGGTGGTCATTTTCCAAAAGTCTATCGACTCTGGATCAGTTTCTATGGACTGGAGGATAGCTAATGTACCACCACTTTTTAAAAAAGGAGGGAGAGAAAAAATGGGTAATTATAGACCGGTTAGCCTGATATCAGTAGTGGGGAAAATGTTGGAATCAATTATTAAAGATGAAATAGCAGCGCATTTGGAAACCAGTGACAGGATCCGTCCAAGTCAGCATGGATTTCTGAAAGGAAAATCATGCTTGACAAATCTTCTGGAATTTTTTGAGGATGCAACTAGTAGAGTGGACAAGGGAGAACTAGTGGATCTGGTGTATTTGGATTTTAAAAAGCTTTTGACAAGGTCCCACACAAGAGATTGATGTGCAAAATTAAAGCACATGGTATTGGGGGCAATGTAGTGACGTGGATAGAGAACTGGTTGGCAGACAGGAAGCAGAGAGTCGGGATAAACGGGTCCTTCTCAGAATGGCAGGCAGTGACTGGTGGGGTGCCGCAGGGCTCAGTGCTGGGACCCCAGCTCTTTACAATGTACATCAATGATTTAGATGAAGGAATTGAGTGTAATATCTCCAAATTTGCAGATGACACTAAGCTTGGTGGCGGTGTGAGCTGTGAGGAGGACGCTAAGAGGCTGCAGGGTGATTTGGACAGGTTAGGTGAGTGGGCAAATGCATAGTAGATGCAGCATAATGTGGATAAATGTGAGGGTATCCACTTTGGTGGCAAAAACACGAAGGCAGAATATTATCTGAATGGTGGCAGATTAGCAAAAGGGGAGGTGCAACGAGACCTGGGTGTCATGGTACAGCAGTCATTGAAAGTTGGCATGCAGGTGCAGCAGGTGGTTTAGAAGGCAAATGGTATGTTGGCATTCTTAGCTAGAGGATTTGAGTATAGGAGCAGGGAGGCCTTACTGCAGTTGTACAGGGCCTTGGTAAGGCCTCACCTGGAATATTGTGTTAGTTTTGGTCTCCTAATCTGAGGAAGGACGTTCTTGCTATTGAGGGAGTGCAGCGAAGGTTCATCAGACTCATTCCCGGGAAGTAAGGACTGACATATGAGGAGAGACTGGATCGACTGGGCCTGTATTCACTGGAGTTTAGAAGGATGAGAGGGGATCTCATAGAAACATATAAAATTCTGACGGGACTGGACAGGTTAGATGCTGGAAGAATGTTCCCGATGTTGGGGAAGTCCAGAACCAGGGGACACAGTTTAAGGATAAGGGGTAGGCCATTTAGGACTGAGATGAGGAGAAACTTCTTCACTCAGAGAGTTGTTAACCTGTGGAATTCTCTACAGCAGAGAGGTGTTGATGCCAGTTCATTGGATATATTCAAGAGGGAGTTCGATATGGCCCTTAATAGTAAAGAAATCAAGGGGTATGGAGAGAAAGCAGGAAAGGGGTACTGAAGTGAATGATCAGCCATGATCTTATTGAATGGTGGTGCAGGCTCTAAGGGCCGAATGGCCTACTCGTGCACCTATTTTCTATGTTTCTATGTTTCTATGTTTCTATCTCACTGCCACTCCACCATTGCACCTGTCACTGCCTGTCATCCAGCCAGCCCAGACGGCCGCTGCCCAGCCTGAGGTCATACAGTCTACAGCCAAGTCTTCCAAGCCCAAAGTTGCTCGAGGCCATAGAAACATAGAACATAGAAAAATAGGTGCAGGAGTAGGTCATTCGGCCCTTCGAGCCTGCACCGCCATTCAATAAGATCATGGCTGATCATTCCTTCCGTACCCCTTTCCTGCTTTCTCTCCATACCCCTTGATCCCCTTAACCGTAAGGGCCATATCTAACTCCCTCTTGAATATATTTTCCAACATTCCATAGACTCTGGATCAGTTCCTATGGAGTGGAGGGCAGCCAATGTAACCCCACTTTTTAAAAAAGGAGGGAGAGAGAAAACAGGGAATTATAGACCGGTCAGCCCGACATCGGTAGTGGGTAAAATGATGGAATCAAGTATTAAGGATGTCATAGGAGCGCATTTGGAAAGAGTTGACATGATAGGTCCAAGTCAGCATGGATTTGTGAATGGGAAATCATGCTTGACAATCTTCTGGAATTTTTTGAGGATGTTTCCAGTAGAGTGGACAAGGGAGAACCAGTTGATGTGGTGTATTTGGACTTTCAGAAGGCTTTCGACAAGGTTCCACACAAGAGATTAATGTGCAAAGTTAAAGCACATGGGATTGGGGGTAGTGCTGACGTGGATTGAGAACTGGTTGGCAGACAGGAAGCAAAGAGTAGGAGTAAATGGGTACTTTTCAGAATGGCAGGCAGTGACTAGTGGGGTATCGCAAGGTTCTGTGCTGGGGCCCCAGCTGTTTACACTGTACATTAATGATTTAGACGAGGGGATTAAATGTATCTCCAAATTTGTGGATGACACTAAGTTGGGTGGCACTGTGAGCTGCGAGGAGGATGCTATGAGGCTGCAGAGTGACTTGGATAGGTTAGGTGAGTGGGCAAATGCATGGCAGATGAAGTATAATGTGGATAAATGTGAGGTTATCCACTTTGGTGATAAAAACAGAGAGACAGACTATTATCTGAATGGTGACAGATTAGGAAAAGGGGAGGTGCAACGAGACCTGGGTGTCATGGTACATCAGTCATTGAAGGTTGGCATGCAGGTACAGCAGACAGTTAAGAAAACAAATGGCATGTTGGTCTTCATAGCAAGGGAATTTGAGTACAGGGACAGGGAGGTGTTATTACAGTTGTACAGGGCCTTGGTGAGGCCACACCTGGAGTATTGTGTACAGTTTTGGTCTCCTAACTTGAGGAAGGACATTCTTGCTATTGAGGGAGTGCAGCAAAGGTTCACCAGACTGATTCCCGGGATGGCAGGACTGACCTATCAAGAAAGACTGGATCAACTGGGCTTGTATTCACTGGAGTTCAGAAGAATGAGAGGGGATCTCATAGAAACATTTAAAATTCTGATGGGTTTAGACAGGTTAGATGCAGGAAGAATGTTCCAAATGTTGGGGAAGTCCATAACCAGGGGTCACAGTCTAAGGATAAGGGGTAAGCCATTTAGGACTGAGATGAGGAGAAACTTCTTCATCCAGAGAGTGGTGAACCTGTGGAATTCTCTACCACAGAAAGCTGTTGAGGCTAATTCACTAAATATATTCAAAAAGGAGTTAGATGTAGTCCTTACTACTAGGGGGATCAAGGGGTATGGCGAGAATGCAGGAATGGGGTACTGAAGTTACATGTTCAGCCATAAACTCATTGAATGGCGGTGCAGGCTCGAAGGGCTGAATGGCCTACTCCTACACCTATTTTCTATATTTCTATGTTTCTACATCCAGTGAACTGGCATCAACAGCCCTCTGCGGCAGGGAATTCCACAGGTTAACAACTCTCTGAGTGAAGAAGTTTCTCCTCATCTCAGTCTTAAATGGCCTACCCCTTATCTTAAGACTATGTTTCCTGGTTCTGGACTTCCCCAACATCGGGAACATTCTTCCCGCATCTAACCTGTCCAGTCCCGTCAGAATCTTATATGTTTCTATGAGATCCCCTCTCATCCTTCTAAACTCCAGTGAATAAAGGCCCAGTTGATCCAGTCTCTCCTCATATGACAGCCCAGCCATTCCTGGAATCAGTCTGGTGAACCTTCGCTGCATTCCCTCAATAGCAAGAACGTCCTTCCTCAAACTAGGAGACCAAAACAGAACACAATATTCCAGGTGAGGCCTCACTAAGGCCCTGTACAACTGCAGTAAGACCTCTCTGCTTCTATATTCAAATCCCCTAGCTATGAAGGCTAACATACCATTTGCCTTCTTCACCGCCTACTGTACCTGCGTGCCCACTTTCAGTGACTGATGAACCATGACACCCAGGTTTCATTGCACCTCCCCTTTTCCTAATCTGCCGCCATTCAGATAATATTCTGCCTTCGTGTTTTTGCCCTCAAAATGGATAACCTCACATTTATTCACTTTATACTGCATCTGCTATGCATTTGCCCACTCACCTAACCTGTCCAAATCACCCTGCAGCCTCTTAGCGTCCTCCTCACAGCTCACACCGCCACCCAGTTTAGTGTCATCTGCAAACTTGGAGATATTACATTCTATTCCTTCATCCAAATCGTTAATGTATATTGTAAAGAGCTTGGGTCCCTGCACTGAGCCCTGCGACACTCCACTAATCACTGCCTGCCATTCTGAAAAGTACCTGTTTATCCCGACTCTCTGCTTTCTGTCTGCCAACCAGTTCCCTATCCACGTCAGTATATTACCCCCAGTACCATGTGCTTTGACTTTGCACAACAATCTCTTGTGCGGCACCTTGTCAAAAGCCTTCTGGAAGTCCATATACACCACATCCACTGGTTCTCCCTTGTCCACTCTGCTAGTTACATCCTCAAAACATTCCAGAAGATTCGTCAAGAATGAATTCCCTTTCATAAATCCATGCTGACTTGTCCGATCCTGTCACCGCTTTCCAAATGCGCTGCTATTTCGTCCTTCATGATCGATTCCAACATTTGCCCCACTACTGATGTCAAGCTAACCGGTCTGTAATTACCCGTTTTCTCTCTCCCTCTTTTTTTAAAAAGTGGTGTTACATTAGCTACCCTCCAGTCCATGGGAACTGATCCAGAGTGGATAGACTGTTGGAAAATGATCACCAATGCATCCACTATTTCTCGGGCCACTTCCTTGAGCACTCTGGGATGCAGGCTATCAGGTCTTGGGGATTTATCGGCCTTCAATCCCATCAATTTCCCTAACACAATTTCCCGCCTAATAAGGATATCCTTCAGTTCCTCCTTCTCACTAGACCCACTGTCCCCTCGTACCTTCACAAGGTTATTTGTATCTTCCTTCGTGAAGATAGAACCGAAGTATTGGTTCAATTGGTCTGCCATTTCTTTGTTCCCCATTATAATTTCACCTGAATCCGACTGCAAGGGACCTACGTTTGTCTTTACTAATCTTTTTCTCTTCACATATTTATAGAAGCTTTTGCAGTCAGTTTTTATATTCCCTGCAAGCTTCCATTTTCCTCCTTAATTAACCCCTTAGTCCTCCTCTGTTGAATTCTAAATTTCTCCCAGTCCTCAGGTTTGTTGCTTTTTCTAGCCAATTTATATGCCTCTTCCTTGGCTTTAACATTATCCTTAATTTCCTTTGTTAGCCATGGTTGAGTCACCTTCCCAGTTTTATTTTTACTCAAGACAGGGATATACATTTGCTGAAGTTCATCCATGTGATCTTTAAATGTTTGCCATTGCTTATCCACCGTCAACCCTTTTAGTGTCGTTTGCCAGTCTGTCGTGGTCAAATCACGCCTCATACCGTCGAAGTTACCTTTCCTTAAGTTCAGGACCTTAGTTTCTGAATTAACTTTGTCCCTCTCCATCTTAATAAGGAATTCTACCATATTATGGTCACTTTTCCCCAAGGGGCCTCGCACAACAAGATTGCCAATTAGCCCATTCTCAATACACAATACCCAGTCTAGGATGGCCAACTCCCTGGTTGGTTCCTCGACATATTGGTCTAGAAAACCATCCCTAATTTACTCCAGGAAATCCTCCTCCACCGCATTGCTACCAGTTAGGTTAGCCCAATCAATGTGTAGATTAAAATCGCCCATGATTACTGCTGTACCTTTATTGCATACATCCCTTATTTCTTGCTTGATGCTGTCCCCAACCTCACTACTAATATTTGGTGGTCTATACACAACATCCACTCGCGTTTTCAGCTCTTTGGTATTCCGCAGCTCCACCCATACTGATTCCACATAATCCAGGCTAATGTCCTTCCTTACAATTGCATTGATTTCATCTGTAGTCTCTGGCCCTGACACAGCAGCCTTCCACCAGCCATGCTGCAGCTACTGTGATGACACTGCATAAGAGAAGTACATTAGGTAAAGGAAGAGTTAAGAGGGGATATAAGGTTTTGCACAAGGGTGAATAGTTAATTTAATTGTATATATATGCGGTTAATGTTTTCTGATAAAAATTGAATTGGAATGTTGCATATTTGGTGCTGTCTCTCAATTCAATTTTAGGGCTCAGGTATGGAATGAGAAATTGATGCAATGATGGAGATGTGCAGAGCAACCGGAAATTGTCATGGAATTCATTGGATCCAAAGACTGATGAGGCGCTCGCGTACCACCCTTACAGAAGGCCAGTTGAGTGGCTGCCTGCTCCGTTGCTGCTGCTGCTGCTCCTGTTCCTCCTCCTCCTCATGAAGTAGTGGAGCTATGCCTAGTGGTAATGGCTGTAAACTCATGATGGCAAAGTTGTGCAGCATGCAGCAGACAACGACGAAAAGGGACACCCGCTCAGCCGAGTACTGGAGGATACCTTCCGAGCTGTCAAGGCAGCAAAGCCATTGTTTGAGCACTCCGATGGTCTGCTCAATGATGTTCCTGGTGGCAGCATGGTTCTCATTATATGAATGCTGAGCAGGTATGTTGGGGCCGCGGAGGGGTGTCATTAGCCAGGTGGAGAGCGTATAGAACTTGTCTCCGAACAGCCAGCCACGAGCTTCATGTGGCTTCATGGCAATGTCTAGCTCAATAATAACTTTAAGTCCAAGGGACAAGTTTTGAAAAAAAATCAGTTTTTGATTTTTCCACTACACTCACACATAATGTAGGGAAAATGACCTATTTTACAGTTGGATATTTTTAGCTATGATTTGGCAAGTTTGCAAAGTCTAAAACAATAAGTGAAAGTCAAGCAAATAGAACTTGCAAATGTATGCTAGTGACACAAATGCACCAATTTCATAGCAGCCAGAACAGATTTATTCATAAATGCAAATGTCAATATGTCCCAGGAGGAAGTAAGTAAAAGATGTAAACTGAAATGCACGGGAGGCACAGAAGGCATAAGACCTATTTTACAAGGCTCCATCCAATCTTCAAGCACATTTAATTCTAATATGATGCATAACATCTCGTTTAGAATTTCACGACTTCTGGTGAAACTCTGCCCCAAATGCTCTGCTTGCCTGTAGAAAATGGGTATCTGAAAGGGAAACAGGCCTGGCCTGCTTTGGAGTGTCTCTTACGGTAAGGTTGCTGTTGTTATTTTGAAAGTTTTTGCAGACTAAATTTTGTTACATTAAAGGGCCGAATTTGCCCTGCGCTGGGTTTGATGCGTATAATTCTGCAGCCTTTTTAGTGACACCCACTGGGCCATCAGAGAGGGTGTCAGCCAGGCCAGCAACCTTGTACCCAAGAAGGGGTGCCAGGCAGCATGTTGGCAGCCCAGCCACACAGCAGCCGTCATTGTCGGGCCGACTGAAAAGTCGGCCGACAGAAAAAAGATGGCAGCCGGGACGCTACCACCTCCCCTTTAAGGGCGGCCGGGGTGCCACAGCCACCACAGCTTCTCGCACTGAGAAGCTGTCATTGGCATCACCCCACATTGACCCCGAAGGGCGCAAGGGGGTCAGCACAGGACGATAAGGGGTTGCTAATCATGGAATGTGGTGCAAATTCCATTTCACCATCAGAGCCTCGGGGGCAAATCCACTTGCGTCGATGTGGCTGCTAACTCATTAGCACACCATTAACACTGACCGGTGGCACTAACTAGCATGGTGCAAAGGAGCAATATCAGCCCCTGAGCATTTCTCTACTTGTGTATTGAGCATTCTGCTTTGTTATTCACCCTCTGGCTTTTTGGCATATTGCTGACATGCTACAATTAGCTAAAACATGCTTTAACGCAGAATGGGGAACAAATTTTAAAAAGGAGGCTGACAAAAAGCACAAAACCAGTTGGCCTAACATCTGTCGTTGGGAAAATGCTGGAGTCCGTTATTAAGGAAGCAGTAGCAGGACATTTGGGAAAGCATAATTCAATCAAGCAGAGTCAGCATGGTTTTATGAAAGGGAAATCATGTTTGACAAATTTGCTGGAGTTCTTTGAGGATATAACTAGCAAGGTGGATAAGGGGGAACCAGTGGATGTCATGTATTTGGATTTCCAGAAGGCTTTTGATAAGGTGCCACATAAGAGGTTACTGCACAAGACAAAAGTTTATGGGGTTGGGGGTAATATATTAGCATAGATAGAGGATTGCCTAACTTACAGAAAGCAGAGAGTTGGGATAAATGGGTCATTTTCCGGTTGGCAAACAGTAATTAGTGGGGTGCCGCAGGGATCGGTGCTGGGTCCTCAACTATTTACATCTATATTAATGACTTGGATGAAGGGACCGAGTGTAATGTAGCCAAGTTTGCTGATGATACAAAGATGGGTGGGAAAGCAAGTTGTGAGGAGGACACAAAAAAATCTGCAAAGGGATATAGACAGGCTAAGGGAGTGGGCAAAATTTGGCAGATGGTGTGTAATGTGGGAAAATGTAAGGTTATCCATTTGGCAGAAAAAATAGCAAAGCAAATTATAATTTAAATAGAGAAAAATTGCAAAGTGCTGCAGTACAGCGGGACCTAGGGGTACTTGTGCATGAAACACACAAAGTTAGTTTGCAGGTACAGCAAGTAATCAGGAAGGCCAATGGAATGTTGGCCTTTATTGCAAGGGGAATGGAGTGTAAAAGCAGAGAAGTCCTGCTACAACTGTACAGGGTATTGGTAAGACCACACCTTGAGTACTGCGTACAGTTTTGGTTTCCGTATTTAAGGAAGGATGAAGGCAGATCGGAAGGAGCGGCCAGTATCGCGAGACGTGACCAAAGCGGGAGCACAAAGGGCGGCGGCAGTCGGAGGAGCAGCATTTCAGAGGAGCGAGCTGCAGCAGCGACACCCATAAGGGACAAAGAGTAAAAAGAATCAAAATCGAAGTGTGACGTCACAGCCAAGCAGGTAAATGATTGGCTGGTGGATTGGTGAGTATTTTTCTTTTTTTTAAAAAACCTTGGGCATTGGTATAAGTTAGGAACTGTAATTAAATAGGTAAGTGATTTTTATTCTCTAAGGAAAACAAATTAAGTAGCAGCTGGGTGTGTTTTGCTAAGGTTTAGAGTTTAGTTCTACTCGATAGTTGCGAGTGTAACTAGAGGGATGGCAGGGCAGCTCAGTCCCGTGGATGGCACATCCTGTGGCATGTGGGAAGTCCCAGGTGCTTCGTGCAGCCGGGGCATCCACATGTGCAGGAGGTGTCTCCAGCTGCACCAAATTGAGCTCCATGTTTTGCAGCTTGAGCGGCGGATGGAGTCACTGCGGTGCATCCGCGAGACTGAGAGCTACGTGGATAGCACGTTTCTAGAGATGGTCACACCTCAGCTTAAGAGTGGGCAGGCAGACAGGGATTGGGTGACTGCCGGACAGAAGAGGAGAACTAGCCAGGTAATGCAGGAGTCCCCTGAGTCCATCTCGCTCTCCAACAAGTACTCTATTCTGAGTACTGGTGAGGGCGATGGTGGTTCTGAGGAGTGCAGCCAGAGCCAAATCTACGGAATCATGGGTGGCTCAGCTGCACGGGGGGGAGGAAGAAGAATGGAAGAGCTATATGATAGGGGATTCGCTGCTCAGGGGAGCAGACAGGCGTTTCTGCAGCCGCAAACATGACTCCAGGATGGTATGTTGCCTCCCTGGTGCCAGGGTCAAGGATGTCACCAAGCGGCTGCAGGGCATTCTGGGGGGAGAGGGTGAACAGCCAGGGGTTGTGGTCCATATCGGGACCAATGACATAGGTAGACATTGCTATTGAGGGAGTGCAGCGAAGGTTCACCAGACTGATTCCAGGGATTACTGGAGATGAGTAAAAGTGGAGGGCAGAGAAACCCAAGGCAAAAAACAAAAAGGGCCACTGTACAGCAAAATTTTAAAGAGTCAAAGTGTAATAAAAAGGCAAGCATGATAACTCGGTGCCTCAATGCAAGGAGTATTCGGAACCCAGGAGAGGGCTCTGAGCTAGTGAGAGTGGGTGAGAGCTCAGATGAACAGGACCCCAAGAAAGAATGCAAAAGGCAGGAGGCAACAGAGCAGAGTAGCACTGGGATAAGTGTAAACCACAAGGTGATAGGAAGGGACAATATGTATGAATATAAAGGGGCTGCAGGAGGGGTCAAAACTAAAAATCATAGTTTAAAAACTAGTATTAAGACACTCTACCTAAACGCACGCAGCATTTGAAATAAACTAAATGAGTTGACGGCACAAATCATGACAAATGGGTATGATTTGGTGGCCATTACAGAAACATGGTTGCAGGGTGGCCAAGACTGGGAATTAAACATGCAGGGGTATCTGACAATTCGGAAAGATAGACAAGAAGGGAAAGGAGGTGGGGTAGCTCTGCTAATAAAGGATGATATCAGGGCAGTTGTGAGAGACGATATTGGCTCTAATGAACAAAATGTTGAATCATTGTGGGTGGAGATTAGAGATAGTAAGGGGAAAAAGTCACTGGTGGGCGTAGTTTATAGGCCCCAAAATAATAACTTCACAGTGGGGCGGGCAATAATCAAGGGAATAATGGAGGCATGTGAAAAAGGAATGGCAGTAATCATGGAGGATTTTAACCTACATATTGATTGGTCAAACCAAATTGCACGGGGTAGCCTGGAGGAGGAATTCATAGAATGCATACGGGATTGTTTCTTAGAACAGTATGTTACAGAACCTACAAGGGAGCAAGCTATTTTAGATCTGGTTCTGTGTAATGAGATAGGAATAATAAACGATCTCCAAGTAAAAGATCCTCTCGGAATGAGTGATCACAGTATGGTTGAATTTGTAATACAGATTGAGGGTGAGAAAGTAGTGTCTCAAACGAGCGTACTATGCTTAAACAAAGGGGACTACAGTGGGATGAGGGCAGAGTTGGCTAAAGTAGACTGGAAACACAGACTAAACAGTGGCACAATTGAGGAACAATGGAGCACTTTTAAGGAGCTCTTTCATAGTGCTCAACAAAAATATATTCCATTGAAAAAGAAAGGCGGTAAGAGAAGGGATAACCAGCCGTGGATAACCAAGGAAATAAAGGAGAGTATCAAATTAAAAACCAATGCGTTTCAGGTGGCCAAGAATAGTGGGAAACTAGCAGATTGGGAAAATTTTAAACGACAGCAAAGAATGACTAAAAAAGCAATAAAGAAAGGAAAGATAGATTACGAAAGTAAACTTGCGCAAAATATAAAAACAGATAGTAAAAGCTTTTACCGATATATAAAACGGAAAAGAGTGACTAAAGTAAATGTTGGTCCCTTAAAAGATGAGAAGGGGGATTTAATAATGGGAAATGTGGAAATGGCTGAGACCTTAAACAATTATTTTGCTTCGGTCTTCACAGTGGAAGACACAAAAACCATGCCAAAAATTGCTGGTCATGGGAATGTGGGAAGGGAGGAGCTTGAGATAATCACTATCACTAGGGGGGGTAGTGCTGGACAGGCTAATGGGACTCAATGTAGACAAGTCCCCTGGTCCTGATGAAATGCATCCCAGGGTATTTAAAGAGATGGCGGAAGTTATAGCAGATGCATTCGTTATAATCTACCAAAATTCTCTGGATTCTGGGGAGGTACCTGCGGATTGGAAAGCAGCTAATGTAACACTTCTGTTTAAAAAAGGGGGCAGATAAAAGGCAGGTAATTATAGGCCGGTTAGTTTAACATCTGTAGTGGGGAAAATGCTTGAAGCTATCATTAAGGAAGAAATAGCGGGACATCTAGATAGGAATAGTGCAATCAAGCAGACGCAACATGGATTCATGAAGGGGAAATCAAGTTTAACTAATTTACTGGAATTCTTTGTGGATATAATGAGCATGGTGGATAGAGGTGTACCGATGGATGTGGTGTATTTAGATTTCCAAAAGGCATTCGATAAGGTGCCACACAAAAGGTTACTGCAGAAGATAGAGGTACGTGGAGTCAGTGGAAATGTATTAGCATGGATAGAGAATTGGCGAGCTAACAGAAAGCAGAGAGTCGGGATAAATGGGTCCTTTTCGGGTTGGAAATCGGTGGTTAGTGGTGTGCCACAGGGATCGGTGCTGGGACCACAACTGTTTACAATATACATAGATGACCTGGAAGAGTGTAGTGTAACAAAATTTGCAGATGACACAAAGATTAGTGGGAAAGCGGGTTGTGTAGAGGACACAGAGAGACTGCAAAGAGATTTAGATAGGTTAAGCGAATGGGCTAAGGTTTGGCAGATGGAATACAATATCAGAAAATGTGAGGTCATCCACCTTGGAAAAAAAAACAGTAAAAGGGAATATTATTTGAATGGGGAGAAATTACAACATGCTGCGGTGCAGAGGGACCTGGGGGTCCTTGTGCATGAATCCAAAAAGTTAGTTTGCAGGTGCAGCAGGTAATCAGGAAGGCGAATGGAATGTTGGCCTTCATTGCGAGAGGGATGGAGTACAAAAGCAGGGAGGTCCTGCTGCAACTGTATAGGGTATTGGTGAGCGCGCACCTGGAGTACTGCGTGCAGTTTTGGTCACCTTACTTAAGGAAGGATATACTAGCCTTGGAGGGGGTACAGAGATGGATTCACTAGGCTGATTCTGGAGATGAGGCGGTTGCCTTATGATGATAGATTGAGTAGACTGGGTCTTTACTCGTTGGAGTTCAGAAGGATGAGTGGTGATCTTATAGAAACTTTTAAAATAATGAAAGGGATCGACAAGATAGAGGCAGAGAGGTTGTTTCCACTGGTCAGGGAGACTAGAACAAGGGGGCACAGCCTCAAAATACAGGGGAGCCAATTTAAAACCGAGTTGAGAAGGAATTTCTTCTCCCAGAGGGTTGTGAATCTGTGGAATTCTCTGCCCAAGGAAGCAGTTGAGGCTAGCTCATTGAATGCATTCAAATCACAGATAGATAGATTTTTAACCAATAAGAGAATTAAGGGTTATGGGGAGCGGGCGGGTAAGTGGAGCTGAGTCCACGGCCATGATCTTGTTGAATGGCGGAGCAGGCACGAGGGGCTAGATGGCCTACTCCTGTTCCTAATTCTTATGTTCTTATGTTATGTTCTTATGGCTGGGCTGTCATATGAGGAGAGACTGGATCAACTGGGCCTTTATTCACTGGAGTTTAGAAAGATGAGAGGGGATCTCATAGAAACGTATAAGATTCTGACGGGACTGGACAGCTTAGATGCGGGAAGAATGTTCCCGATGTTGGGGAAGTTCAGAACTAGGGGACATAGTCTTAGGATAAAGGGTAGGCCATTTAGGACTTCTTCACTCAGAGAGTTGTTAACCTGTGGAATTCCCTGCCGCAGAGAGTTGTTGATGCCAATTCATTGGATATATTCAAGAGGGAGTTAGATGTGGCCCTTACGGTTAAGGGGATCAAGGGATTTGGAGAGAAAGCAGGAAAGGGGTACTGAAGGAATGATCAGCCATGATCTTATTGAATGGCGGTGCAGGCTCGAAGGGCCGAATGGCCTACTCCTGCACCTATTTTTCTATGTTTCTATGTTTCTAAAGAGGGATGAGGTCTTGCAGGCAGAGTTTAGGGAGTTAGGAAAGAAATTAAAAAGCAGGACCTCAAAGGTAGTAATCTCCGGAATACTCCCAGTGCCACGAGCTGGTGAGTACAGAAACAGGAGGATAGAGCAGATGAATGCGTGGCTGGAGAGATGGTGCAGGCGGGAGGGCTTTAGTTTCCTGAGGCATTGGGACCACTTCTGGGGGAGGTGGGACCTGTACAAGCCGGATGGGTTGCACCTCAACAGAGCCAGGACCAATATCCTCACTGGTGGGTTTGCTCGTGCTGTTGGCGAGGGTTTAAACTAGCTTGGCAGGGGGCTGGGAACCTGAAAATAGGTTCAGTAGGGAGGGGAGTAAAGCTGGAATTAGAAAGCAAAAATAAAGAAAGTGAGTTTGAAGGAGAGAGGAAATAAGCAGGAAAAAAAGGATAAAGAAACAAATTTAAAGGCTCTTTGTCTAAATGCACGTGTCATTCTTAACAAAATAGATGAGTTGATAGAAACATAGAAACATAGAAACATAGAAACATAGAAAATAGGTGCAGGAGTAGGCCATTCGGCCCTTCTAGCCTGCACCGCCATTCAATGAGTTCATGGCTGAACATGCAACTTCAGTACCCCATTCCTGCTTTCTCACCAAACCCCTTGATTCCCCAAGTAGTAAGGACTTCATCTAACTCCTTTTTGAATATATTTAGTGAATTGGCCTCAACAACTTTCTGTGGTAGAGAATTCCACAGGTTCACCACTCTCTGGGTGAAGAAATTCCTCCTCATCTCGGACCTATATGGCTTCCCCCTTATCCTTAAACTGTGTCCCCTGGTTCTGGACTTCCCCAACATTGGGAACATTCTTCCTGCATCTAACCTGTCTAACCCCGTCAGAATTTTAAACGTTTCTATGAGGTCCCCTCTCATTCTTCTGATGGTACAAATAGATACAAATGGCCTGATCTGATAGCCATTACAGAGACGTGGTTGCATGGTGACCAGGACTGGGAACTAACTATTCAGGGGTATTTGACAATCCGGAAGGACAGACAGAAAGGAAAAGGAGGTGGGGTAGCTCTGTTGATGAAAGATGGAATTACTGCAATAGTGAGAAATGATATTGGCTCAAATGATCAGGATGTTGAAACAGTTTGGGTGGAGATAAGAAATAATAAGGGGAAAAAGACACTGGTGGGAATAGTCTATAGGCCCCCTAACAGTAGCAACTCTGTTGGTCAGAGTATAAACCAGGAAATAGTGGGGGCTTGTAAAAAGGGAACTGTAATAATCATGGGTGATTTTAACCTCCACATTGATTGGACAAATCAAATTGGTCAGGGTAGCCTTGAGGAAGAGTTCATAGAATGCTTAAGGGACAGGTTCCTTGAGCAGTATGTAATGGAACCAACCAGGGGGCAGTCTATCTTCGATGTGGTCCTGTGTAATGAGACAGGATTAATAAACAATCTCCGAGTAGAGGATCCTCTTGGAATGCCTGATCATAGAGAGCATGATTGAATTTCAAATTCAGATGGAGGGTGAGAAAGTTGGATCTCAAACCAGCGTACTAAGCTTAAATAAAGGAGACTACAAAGGTATGAGGGCAGAGTTGGCTAAAGTGGACTGGGAAAATAGACTAAAATGTAAGACATTTGATAAACAGTGGCGTACATTTAAGAAGATATTTCACAACTCTCAAGAAAAATATATTCCAGTGAAGAGGAAAGGGTGTAAGAGAGAGCTATCCGTGGCTAACTAAAGAAATAAAGGACAGTATCCAATAAAAAACAAGGGCATACAAAGTGACCAAAACTAGTGGGAGGACAGAAGATTGGGAAGCTTTTAAAAGCCAGCAAAGAATGACTAATAAAATGATTAAGAAGGGTGTTACACTCATAATAAATGTTCAGACTGAGTACTGTGTGTAATGAGAAAGTGTGACCTTAGCTTCTTTAATAAGACTCCAGAGTGCAGGTACCTCGTGGGTGGCCTGCTTATATATTGTGCTCCCAAGGGATGCTGGGATCCTGTGGGACTCCAACGGGTAGGCCCTCTGGTGGACAGGTGTGATGCAAGTTACAAAGGGTTAAATACATAACATCATTCCCCCGTGAAGTCAACAGTATACTTATTTACAAGGTGAGACGATCTGGGGCTTTGCGCTCCCTTGTCGATTGTGTCGATGCAAATGCTGGTGTGGGTGGGTTGGTCAGTTCTTCACTGGGCTGTTGGGCAGCCGGCCTTGTTTCGTGGTCAAATGTGATGTCAATTGCCACTTGTGTGTGTGTTGGAAGGTCAAAGTTGGTGGTGTCCTCTTCAGGTTGTTCGTAGCTGTTGGTGAACCGCAATTTGATTTGGTCCAAGTGTTTTCTCTGCGTTTGTCCATTGGTCAGTTTGACCTGAAATACCCTACTCCCCTCTTTGGCTGTGACCGTGCCAGCGAGCCATTTGAGACCATGTCCATAATTGAGCACAAACACAGGATCATTAATCTCAATATCGCGTGACAAATTTGCGTGGTCATGATACACACTTTGTTATTGCCGCTTGTCCTCCACGTGATCATGTAGATCAGGATGGACAAGAGAGAGCCTTGTTTTAAGCATCCTTTTCATGAGCAGCTCAGCTGGGGGAATCCCGGTGAGTGAGTGGGGTCTGGTGCGGTAGCTGAGCAGTACTCGGGACAACTGGGTCTGTAGGGAGCCTTCCGATACATGTTTCAAACTTTGCTTGATGGTCTGAACTGCCCGTTCTGCCTGGCCATTGGATCGGGCTTGAACGGGGCAGATGTAACATGTTTGATCCTGTTGCGGCTCATGAATTCTTTGAATTCAGCATTGGAGAAGCATGGCCCATTGTCGCTGACTAGGACATCAGGCAAGCCGTGCGTGGCAAACATGGCTCGTAGGCTTTCAATGGTGGCCGTGGATGTGCTTACAGACATTATTGCACATTCAATTCATTTTGAGTAAGGGTCCATGATAACCAAAAACATTTTGCCTTGGAATGGGCCCGCATAGTCTACATGGATCTTCGACCACGGTTTGGATGGCCACGACCAAAATCTTAGCAGTGCCTCTCTGGGTGCATTGCTCAACTGAGAGCACGAGTTGCACTGATGCATACATGACTCTAAATCTGAGTCGATGCCAGGCTACCACACGGGGGATCTGGCTATGGCTTTCATCAATACGATGCCTGGGTGGGTGTTGTGCAGTTCGCAAATAAATATGTCTCTGCCTTTCTTGGGCAGGACTATGCGATTGCCCCACAAAAGACAGTCCGCTTGCAGGGACAGCTCAGCTTTGTGTCTGTGGAACGGCTTAATCGCTTCCTGCATCTCCACTGGGACACTGGACCAGCTCCCATGGAGGACACAGTTTTTTAGCAAGGACTGTAAAGAATCCTGGCTGATCCAGGTCCTGTACTGGCGGGCCGTAACGGGGGATTTCTCGTTCTCAAATGCCTCCATGACCATGAGCAAGTCCGCCGGCTGAGCCATTTCCACCCCGATGGTGGGCAATGGTAGCCGACTGAGAGCATCTGCACAGTTCTCTGTGCCTGGTCTGTGGCGAATTACATAATTGTATGCCATCAGCGTGAGCGCCCATCTTTGGATGCGGGCAGAGGCATTGGTATTAATCCTTTTGCTCTCCGAGAATAGCGATATGAGCGGCTTGTGGTCAGTTTCAAGCTCGAACTTGAGGCCAAATAAGTACTGGTGCATTTTTTTTACCCAGAGCCTCTTTTTCAACCATGCTGTAGGCCCTTTCAGCCTCCTGGATGCATAAACAACTGGTTGCAAAATTCATTAGCCTGTTGTAACACACACCCGAACCCATATGACAACGCATCGCAAGCTAACACCAATCGTTTACATGGGTTATACAGGACAAGCAGTTTGGTAGAACACAATAAGTTTCTGGCTTTCTTAAAGGCAGCCTCTTGTGAATTCCCCCATATCCTGTCGTCTCCCATGTGCAGTAGCGCATGTAGGGGTTCTAGCAGGGTGCTTAACCCAGGTAGGAAATTACCGAAGTACTTAAGGAGTCCCCGGAACGACCACAGCTCCGTCACGTTCTGTGGTCACGGCGTGTTCTTGATGGCCTCCGTCTTGGCGTCTGTGTGTCTGGTGCCGTCTGCTGCGATTCTCCTTCCTAAGAATTCGATGTCCTGTGCCAGGAAAGCATACTTCGAGCATTGCAACCTGAGCCCCAGGAGATCCAACTGACTAAGAACCTCCTCCAAATTCTTCAAGTGCTCCAAGGTATCCCGACCTGTACCCAATATGTCGTCCTGAAAGACCACTGTGCAAGAAACCGACTTTAGCAGTCTCTCCATGTTCCGCTGGAAGATTGTTGCGGCCGATCGAATCCCGAACTGGTAGCGGTTGTAGATAAACAGACCTTTGTGCATGTTGATGCAGGTGAGGCCTTTCGAAGACTCCTCCAGCTCCTGCGTCATGTAGGCCGAGGTCAGGTCCAGCTTGGTGAATGTCTTCCCTCCAGCCAGGGTCGCGAATAGGTCGTCTGCCTTGGGTAGCGGGTACTGGTCCTGCAGTGAAAAATGGTTAATCGTTACTTTATAGTCCCCGCAAATTCTAACCGTACCGTCCTCCTTGAGTACCAGAACAATCAGACTGGCCCAGTCATTTAATACTACCGGCGTGATGATGCTTTCACGTTGCAGCCTGTCCAGCTCGATTTCCACTTTTTCACGCATCATGTACGGTACCGCCTGAGCATTGTGGTGGATGGCGTACCAGGAACCAAATGGAACTGTACTTTCGCCCCCGAAAAGCTTCCAATGCCTGGCTCGAATAACGGAGGGAACTTGCTTAGAACCTGGGTAAATGCTGTGTCGTCGATGGACAAAAGCGCTCGGATGTTGTCCCAGTTCCAGCCAGCTTCTGCCAAATAATGTGGGGCCACTCCTGGCACAATCCACAGCGGGAGTTCGTGTACTGCTCCATGATAGGAGACTTTGACTTCTACACGGCCAATTACAGGGATTAGTTCCTTGGTGTAAGTCCTTAGTTTGATGTGAATGGAGCTGAGCTTGGGCCTGTGTGCCTTCTTCCCCCACAGTCTGTCGAAGGCCGTTTTACTCATTATGGGCTGACTTTCCCCTGTGTCCAGCTCCATAGACACTGGAATGCCACTCAGTTCAACTTTCAACACTATTGGTGGAAATTTCGTGGTGAACATGTGTACCCTGTACATCTCTGCCTCCTCAGTACGAGTTTCCAACTCCATCTGATCTTCCTCTGCAACGTGGTGGTTTGCAGGGTTTTCAGGGTTTTCAGCTCGCCTGCACATTCATAAGAATTAGCAACATGAGTAGGCCATCTAGCCCCTCGTGCCTGCTCCGCCATTCAATAAGATCATGGCTGATCTGGCCATGGACTCAGCTCCACTTACCCGCCCTCTCCCCGTAACCCTTAATTCCCTTATTGGTTAAAAATCTATCGATCTGTGACTTGAATACATTCAATGAGCTAGCCTCAACTGCTTCCTTGGGCAGAGAATTCCACAGATTCACAACCCTCTGGGAGAAGAAATTCCTTTTCAACTCGGTTTTAAATTGGCTCCCCGTATTTTGAGGCTGTGCCCCCTAGTTCTAGTCTCCCCGACCAGTGGAAACAACCTCTCCACCTCTATCTTGTCTATCCCTTTCATTATTTTAAATGTTTCGATAAGATCACCGCTCATCCTTCTGAACTCCAACGAGTAAAGACCTAGTCTACTAAATCTATCATCATAAGGTAACTCCCTCATCTCCGGAATCAGCCTAGTGAATCGTCTCTGTACCCCCTCCAAACCCCCTTCCTTAAGTAAGGTGACCAAAACTGCACGCAGTACTCCAAGTGCGGCCTTACCAATACCCAATACAGTTGCAGCAGGACCTCCCTGCTTTTGTACTCCATCCCTCTCGCAATGAAGGCCAATATTCCATTCGCCTTCCTGATTATCTGCTGCACCTGCAAACTAACTTTTTGGGACTCATGCACAAGGACCCCCAGGTCCCTCTGCAAGTCAGCATGTTGTAATTTCTCACCATTCAAATAATATTCCCTTTTACTGTTTTTTTTCCCCAAGGTGGATGACCTCACATTTTCCGACATTGTATTCCATCTGCCAAACCTTAGCCCATTCGCTTAACCTATCCAAATCTCTTTGCAGCCTCTCTGTGTCCTCTACACAACCCGCTTTCCCACTAATCTTTGTGTCATCTGCAAATTTTGTTACACTACACTCTGTCCACTCTTCCAGGTCATCTATGTATATTGTAAACAGTTGTGGTCCCAGCACCGATCCCTGTGGCACACCACTAACCACCGATTTCCAACCCAAAAAGGACCCATTTATCCAGACTCTCTGCTTTCTATTAGCTAGCCAATTCTCTATCCATGCTAATACATTTCCGCTGACTCCGCGTACCTCTATCTTCTGCAGTAACCTTTTGTGTGGCACCTTATCGAATGCCTTTTGGAAATCTAAATACTCCACATCCATCGCTACACCTCTATCCACCATGCTCATTATATCCTCAAAGAATTCCAGTAAATTAGTTAAACATGATTTCCCCTTCATGAATCCATGCTGCGTCTGCTTGATTGCACTATTCCTATCTAGATGTCCCGCTATTTCTTCCTTCATGATAGTTTCAAGCATTTTCCCCACTACAGATGTTAAACTAACCGGCCTATAGTTACCTGCCTTTTGTCTGCCCCCTTTTTTAAACAGAGGCGTAACATTAGCTGCTTTCCAATCAGCTGGTACCTCCCCAGAATCCAGAGAATTTTGGTAGATTATAACGAATGCATCTGCTATAACTTCCGCCATCTCTTTTAATACCCTGGGATGCATTTCATCAGGACCAGGGGACTTGTCTACATTGAATCCCATTAGCCTGTCCAGCACCACCCCCCAGTGATAGTGATTGTCTCAAGGTCCTCCCTTCCCACATTCCCGTGACCAGCAATTTTTGGCATGGTTTTTGTGTCTTCCACTGTGAAGACCGAAGCAAAATAATTGTTTAAGGTCTCAGCCATTTCCATATTTCCCATTATTAAATCCCCCTTCTCAACTTCTAAGGGACCAACATTTACTTTAGTCACTCTTTTCCGTTTTATATATCTGTAAAAGCTTTTACTATCTGTTTTTATGTTTTGCGCAAGTTTACCTTCGTAATCTATCTTTCCTTTCTTTATTCCTTTCTTAGTCATTCTTTGCTGTTGTTTAAAATTTTACCAATCTTCTAGTTTCCCACTAACCTTGGCCACCTTATACGCATTGGTCTTTGATTTGATACTCTCCTTTATTTCCGTGGTTATCCACGGCTGGTTATCCCTTCTCTTACCACCCTTCTTTTTCATTGGAATATATTTTTGTTGAGCACAATGAAAGAGCTCCTTAAAAGTCCTCCACTGTTCCTCAATTGTGCCACTGTTTAGTCTGTGTTTCCAGTCTACTTTAGCCAACTCTGCCCTCATCCCACTGTAGTCCCCTTTGTTTAAGCATAGTACGCTCATTTCTGACACAACTTCCTCACCCTCAATCTGTATTACAAATTCAGCCATACTGTGATCACTCATTCCGAGAGGATCTTTTGCTAGGAGATCATTTATTTTTCCTATCTCATTACACAGGACCAGATCTAAAATAGCTTGCTCCCTTGTAGGTTCTGTAACATACTGTTCTAAGAAACAATCCCGTATGCATTCTATGAATTCCTCCTCCAGGCTACCCCATGCGATTTGAGTTGACCAATCGATATGTATGTTAAAATCCCCCATGACTACTGCCGTTCCTTTTTTACATGCCTCCATTATTCCCTTGATTATTGCCCGCCCCGTGAAGTTATTATTTGGGGGCCTATAAACTACGCCCAGCAGTGACTTTTTCCCCTTACTATCTCTAATCTCCACCCACAATGATTCAACATTTTGTTCATTAGAGCCAATATCGTCTCTCACAACTGCCCTGATATCATCCTTTATTAACAGAGCTACCCCATCTCCTTTCCCTTCTTATCTATCTTTCCGAATCGTCAGATACCCCTGCATGTTTAATTCCCAGTCTTGGCCACCCTGCAACCATGTTTCTGTAATGGCCACCAAATCATACCCATTTGTAATCATTTGTGCCGTCAACTCATTTAGTTTATTTCGAATGCTGCGTGCGTTTAGGTCGAGTCTTTTAATCCTTGTTTTTAAACCATGATTTCTCGTTTTGACCCCTCCTGCAGCCCCTTTATATTCAGTGGCCCTTTTTGTTTTTTGCCTTGGGTTTCTCTGCCCTCCTTTTACTCATCTCCTTTCTGTCTTTTGCTTTTGTCTCCTTTTTGTTTCCCTCTGTCTCCCTGCATTGGTTCCCATCCCCCTGCCATATTAGTTTAACTCCTCCCCAACAGCACCAGCAAACACTCCCCCTAGGACATTGGTTCCGGTCCTGCCCAGGTGCAGACCATCCGGTTTGTACTGGTCCCACCTCCCCCAGACCTGTTCCAATGCCCCAGGAATTTGAATCCCTCCCTGCTGCACCACTGCTCAAGCCACGTATTCATCTGTGCTATCATGCGATTCCTACTCTGACTAGCACCTGGCACTGGTAGCAATCCCGAGATTACTACTTTTGAGGTCCGACTTTTTAATTTAGCTCCCCGCTCCTTAAATTCATCTTGTAGGACCTCATCCCTTTTTTTACCTATGTCGTTGGTACCAATGTGCACCACGACAACTGGCTGTTCTCCCTCCCTTTTTAGAATGTCCTGCACCCGCTCTGAGACATCCTTGACCCTTGCACCAGGGAGGCAACATACCATTCTGGAGTCTCGGTTGCGGCCGCAGAAATGCCTATCTATTCCCCTTACAGTTGAATTCCCTATCACTATCACTCTCCCACTCTTTTTCCTGCCCTCCTGTGCAACAGAGCCAGCCATGGTGCCATGAACTTGGCTGCTGCTGCCCTCCCCTGATGAGTCATCCCCCTTAACAGTACTCAAAGCAGTGTATCTGTTTTGCAGGGGGATGACCGCAGGGGACCCCTGCACTACCTTCCTTGCACTGCTCTTCCTGCTGGTCTTCCATTCCCTAGCTGGCTGTGGACCCTTCACCTGTGGTAAGACCAACTCGCTACACGTGCTACTCACGTCATTCTCAGCATCATGGATGCTCCAGAGTGAATCCACCCTCAGCTCCAATTCCGCAACGCGGTCCGTCAGGAGCTGGAGGCGGATACACTTCCCGCACACGTAGTCGTCAGGGACACTGAAAGTGTCCCTGAGTTCCCACATGGTACAGGAGGAGCATATCACGTGACCGAGCTCTCCTGCCATGACTTAACCCTTAGATACATTTAAATTGGCAACAACAATGTTAAATGGTTACTTACTGATATAAAAAGAAAAAGAAAAGCTGCTCACCAATCACCAGCCAATCACTTACCCGCTTGGCTGTGACGTCACCTTTTCATTTCTTTCTACTTCTTTTTTGCCTTTTCTCCCCGCTGCAGCTGCACCGGCTCGCCTCTCCACGCACCTAGGCCTTTATAGGCCGCTCCGACACCACGCACTCCCGCCTCTCGGAATGCTGCCGCCTCTCCACGCACCTGGGCCTTTATAGGCCGCTCCGACACCACGCACTCCCGCCTCTCGGACTGCTGCCGCCTCTCCACGCACCTAGGCCTTTATAGGCCGCTCCGACACCACGCACTCCCGCCTCTCGGACTGCTGCCGCCTCTCCACGCACCTGGGCCTTTATAGGCCGCTCCGACACCACGCACTCCCGCCTCTCGGACTGCCTCCGCCTCTCCACGCACCTGGGCCTTTATAGGCCGCTCCGACACCACGCACTCCCGCCTCTCGGACTGCTGCCGCCTCTCCACGCACCTGGGCCTTTATAGGCCGCTCCGACACCACGCACTCCCGCCTCTCGGACTGCCGCTGCCTCTCCACGCACCTGGCCTTTATCGACCGCTCCGACATCACGCACTCCCGCCTCTTGGACTGCCGCCACCTCTCCATGCACCTGGGCCTTTATAGGCCGCTCCGACACCACGCACTCCCGCCTCTCGGACAACATTCGTTGGAGATGTCCCATTGTTCTGCAACCATTGCACGCATAGTGCTTAAAGCGGCATTGATGGAGCCGATGATCACCTCCGCAGTCCCAACAGGGTGTTAACTGCCTTGCATTAACAGATGATGGCGGACTCTGTTCAATTGAGGTCGGGCCACAGCAGCCGGCGTGTACGTTCTGCCATGTATATTTCTGCTCAAAACCGACATTACTTTATGCACAGTACTGGCCGAAACTTCTTTGTTCTGCGAAATCTGCTTGGTGTTGTTGTTGGTGGACATAAATGCCTGGGCTATCGTTATGGCTTTACTCAGATTCGGAGTTTCCACAGTTAACAGTTTGCGAAGGATTGTCTCATGTCCGATGCCCAGTACAAAAAAGTCTCTGAGCATTTGTTCTAGGAATCCCTCAAACTCACAATGTCCTGCAAGGCGCCTTAGTTCGGAGACGTAGCTCGCCACTTCCTGACCCTCCGATTATTGACACATGTAGAACCGATACCTCGCCATCAAAATGCTTTCCTTAGGATTTAGGTGCTCCCGGACCAGCGTACACAGTTCTTCGTAGGATTTCTCTGTTGGTTTTGCCGGGGCCAGGAGATTCTTCATGAGGCCATAGGTTGTTGTCCCATAGACAGTTAGGAGGATCGCCCTTCGTTTGGTCGTGTTCTCGTCCCCTTCCAGCTTGTTGACCACGAAGTATTGGTCGAGTCTCTCCACAAAGGCCTCCCAATCGTCCCGCTCTGAGAAATTCTCCAGGATGCCGACTGTTCTTTGCATTTTCGCGCGTTTGTTCATTACCTCGTCTTCAATTGTTGCACTCATAATAAATGGTCAGACTGAGTGCTGTGTGTAATGAGCAAGTGTGACCTTAGCTCCGTTATTAAGGTTCCAGAGTGCAGGTACCTCGTGGGTGGCCTGCTTATATACTGTGCTCTCAAGGGATCCCTTGGGACTCCAACAGTTGGCCCTCTGGTGTACAGGTGTGATACAGGTTACAAGGGGTTAAATACATAACAAAAGAGAAGATAGACTATGAAAGCAAACTAGCATGAAATATAAAAACAGATAGCAAGAGTTTCTATCGGTAAATAAAAAGGAAAAGAGTGGCTAAAGTAAATGTTGGTCTCTTGGAGGATGAGCAGGGAATTAGTAATGGGGAACATGGAGATGGCAGAAACTCTGAACACATATTTTGTATCAGTCTTTATGGTATAATATCCCAACAGTAGATAGTCAAGGGGCTATAGGGGGGCAAGGAACTTAACACAATCACAATCACTAAGGAGGTGGGACTCAGTAAGATAATGCGACTGAAGGTGGATAAATCTCCAGGATCTGATGACTTGCATTCTAGGGTCTTAAGAGAAGTGGCGGCAGAGATAGTAGCTGCATTGATTGTTTGCTAAAATTCCCTGGATTTTGGGGAGCTCCCAGCAGATTGGACAACTGCAAATTTAATGCCCCTATTTAAAAAAGGAGGTAGACAAAAAGCAGGAAACTATCGACCAGTTAGCCTAACATCTGTGGTTGGGAAAATGTTGGAGTCTATTATTAAAGAAGCAGTAGCAGGATATTTGGAAAAACATAATTCAGTCAGGCACAGTCAGCATGGATTTATGAAGGGGAAGTCATGTTTAACAAATTTGCTGGAGTTCTTTGAGGATGTAACGAGCAGGGTGGATAAAGGGCAACCAATGGATATGGTGTATTTGGACTTCCAGAAGGCATTTGACAAGGTGCCACATGAAAGGTTACTGCACAAGATAAAAGTTTACGGGGTTGCGGTATTGGATAGAGGATTGGCTAACTAACAGAAAATAGAGAGTCGGGATAAATGCGTCATTCTCAGGTTGGCAATCAGTAACTAGTGGGGTGCCACAGGGATCAGTGCTGGGACCCCAACTATTTACAATCTATATTAACGACTTGGATGAAGGGACTGAGTGTAATGTAGCCAAGTTTGCTGACGATACAAAGATGGGAGGAAAAGCAATGTGTGAGGAGGACACAAAAAATCTGCAAAAGGACATAGACAGGCTAAGTGAGTGGGCAAAAGTTTGGTAGATGGAGTATAAGGTTGGAAAGTGTGAGGTCATGCACTTTGGCAGAAAAAAATTGAAGAGCAAGTTATTATTTAAATAGAGAAAGATTGCAAAGTGCTGCAGTACAGCAGGACCTGGGGGTACTTGTGCATGAAACACAAAAGGTTACTATGCAGGTACAGCAAGTGATCAGGAAGGCCAATGGAAACTTGGCTTTTATTACAAAGGGTAGGAGTATAAAAGCAAGGAAGTCTTGCTACAGTTATACAGGGTATTGGTGAGGCCATACCTGGAATACTGCGTCCAGTTTTGGTTTCCATATTTACGAAAGGATATACTTGCTTTGGAGGCAGTTCAGCGAAGATTCACTAGGATGAGTCTGGAGATGAGGGGGTTGACTTATGCGAAAAAGTTGAGTAGGTTGGGCCTCTACTTATTGGAATTCAGAAAAATGAGAGGTGATCTTATCAAAACGTATAAGATTATGAGGGAGTTTGACAAGGTGGATGCAGAGAGGATGCTTCCACTGATAGGGGAGCAACAGCAAGATAGGGGGCATAATCTTAGAATAAGAGGCTGCCCATTTAAAACTGAGATGAGGAGAAATTTCTTCTCTCAGAGGGTTGTAAAGTTGTGGAATTCACCGCCTCAGAGAACTGTGCAAGCTGGGTCATTGATAAAATTTAAGACAGAGGTGGACAATTTCTTAACTGATAAGGGAATAAGGGGTTATGGGGAGTGGGCAGGGAAGTAGACCTGAGTCCATGATTGGAGGCTCGAGGGGCATTATGGTCTTCTCCTGCTCCTATTTCTTATGTTCTTATACTTGCATTGGAGGTTGTTCAGAGAAGGTTCACTAGGTTGATTCCAGAGATGAGGGGGTTGACTTATGAAATTAGGTTGAGTAGTTTGGGCCTATACACATTGTAGTTCAGAAGAATGAGAGGTGATCTTATTGAAACATATAAGATAATGAGAGGGCTCAACAAGGTGGATGCAAAGAGGATATTTCCACTCATAGCAGAAACTAAAACTAGGGAACATAGTCTCAGAATAAGGGGCCGCCCATTTAAGACTGAGATAAGGAGAAATTTCTTCACTCAGAGGGTTGTAAATCTATGGAATTCTCTGTCTCAGAGAGCTGTGGAGGCGGGGTCATTGAATATATTTAAGGCAGAAGTAGACAGATTTTTGAGCGATAAGCAAGTAAAGGGTTATGGGGAGCGGGCAGGGAAGTGGAGCTGAGTCCATGATCAGATCAGCTATGATCTTATTGAATGGTGGAGCAGGCTCGAGGGGCAAAATGGCCTACTCCTGCTCCTATTTCTTATATTCTTGAATACAGCAGTGCAAGTTGCATCTATCAAATTTGGCAGGATGGGAATCCCTTTATTTCTTCCCAAAATACTACATGTATTGGATAAGGAGGACTAATTCATGAGGACAGAACATCTATAGCTCCAACAACACCTCAGGCAATATTTTTGCCTTTTAGAGAGCTGGCATAGGTTCAATGGGATGAATGGCTTCCTTTTGTGCTTGAAAATTCTATGACTATATAACATATGTGGTTACAGCGGGACAATATTGTAATAAATGAGCAGAACGGGGATACAGGACAGTGAATGTGCTGGCCGGGAGAAGATTGGCCAAGAGAAGATTGGAGTGCGTCATTTACTGTAGCTTTGTCGGAAGGGAATTTTTTTAACTGTAGTTGCGCACAGTGCTTTGAACACAAAGAGGAAGGAAGAAAGATATTTAACCAGTCAGCACAATGTACAACAACAATTTTATCAGGCTCATTGTGCATGAAATACTATGGTTTCATAAAAGACCCCTAATGAGCTGTTTGTTAAATAACTTAAATAGCTAGTGGTTAATATTTAAATCATTGCCTCAAACTCTTTGACATTTTGCTTTTGATCAATGAAAGATTTTTCAAGCTTAGCAATATTGTGTTCTCTGGGGGGATTTTTAATAAATATTAATGCCATGATGTAAATATTAATGAATTTGAAATTTGTAGGAAGTATTTGCTTCTTTTCATTATTCTAATTGTTTTTAGGTTGATAATGAAGACCCTAAAGATGCCTCCACAGAGTCCCTCAATCTTCTCTGTCAAACATATAGTCAGTCTGCATTGTACAGATAGCAGAGATGAAGGGAATGCAGGCAAACACTGGAGACTCGAGTGAAAAACATGAGGTGGTCTCAGATAACACCAGCTTCAACTGAAGACAATAGATCTGCTTTCCCCTCAGCAAAAGTTCTTTTGATCAATCAGACGAATGTCTAAATCCATGACTTTACCAGCTGCCTCACAGCTAATAACTCTGAAGCAGGAACTCTGTTCTCTTCAAAGAGCATACTCAAACGAATTCTAATCTCGGCTTTTCCTTTATATTTCTTGCAGATTTTGCTGGGCTCATATCATATCGTTGTTTTAATTGGTGGAGTGAAATCAAATAGAAACCTACATGATATTCTATCCATTTCATGGTTTGGTGTGATGTGTGAAATATTTACTTGGAGATTAACTTTTTTCATGAAACAAGTTCAAACAGGTCAACTACCCTACAAAAATATAATAAAGAAAATATTAAATGTATTTAATTATTTAATTATTTAATTATTAATTAAAAATTAGAGGTAATGAAACCTCCATCCAGAAAACACTATTATGGACAGCATTGGAATTGTCGAGCCTGGAGATTACAAAGGCATAATCGATACACATGGACAGCCGGCACAGGCTCGATGGGCCGAATGGCCTCCTTCTGTGCTGTAACCATTCTAAAATTCTATGACTGAGGTAGGAGAAGAAGTAAGCAATGTTACTGGGGTTCAATTAGATTACCATTGTGATGAAGAGATACTGGGGTTGGAAGCTCATCTCAGGGTCAAACGGGACGCTGAGGTTATGAGGTTACGAACAGTCTGATTCAGGCTGAGATAGTGGCCAGGAAAGAGGGTGGTGTTGGTGGCAAAGGTACAGAGATTGGGATAAGGCGAAGGTGATGGTTTTGATATTCCAAATGTTTAGTTACAAGCAGTTACAGCTCAGCTAACACTGGATGTCAGACAACACAGAAGCAGCAGCATAAGAAAAGGGGTGGTCGAGGGTAGTGCTGGGTTTCATCAGCGTACCAGATAAAGGTGACTCCATGTCTGTCGACAGTGTCACCAAGAGACAGTATGTAGATATATCCTTGGATGGACTTCAGAGTGACAGTGCAGGATGGAAAGAAAATCCACTGCTAGAGATGCTCTGGCTGTGATCAGATGGTAAGCGTGAAACCTAGTAGGGCTGGACAACAGAGGAGAGGTGTTGAAAGAGGATAATGCTATCAACTGTATGGAACAACGATCAAGGAGGACATGTAAGGATAATGCACTGTTGTCACATTCACAGAACATGTCATTTAGGACTTGGGATTTTGGTTAGTGCCATTTTGAAACTGTGGGAAAGACTGATTAGAAGGATTCAAAAAGGGAGTTGCAGGAGAGATGAGCACAGATCGGAGAGGCAACACCCAGTTTTCACCCTTGGAGGGAAGTCAGGGACCATACAGTGAGTGGAATAAGCAGACAAGTGTCAGATGTGGTTAAACATAGTGAAAGAGGAAGTATTAAGGGGCTTAGCAGCTTTGAAAGTGGATAAATCCCCAGGCCCGGATGAAATTTATCCTAGACTAAAAAGTAAAGCAAACTAGAAAATATCAGAGGCTCTGACCATCATTTTCCAATCCTCTCTGGCTACAGGTGTGGTGCTGGAGGACTGAAGGACTGCTAACGTGGTACCTTTGTGTAAAAAAGGAGAAAAGGATAGACAAAGTAATTACAGGCCTGTCAACCTAAACATGGTGGTGGGAAAATTATTGGAAAAAATTCTGAGGGACAGGATAAACTTTCATTTAGGAGGACATGGATTAATCAAGAACAGTCAGCATGGATTTGTTAAGGGAAGGTCGTGTCTGACTAACTTGATTGAATCTTTTGAGGAGGTAACAAGGAGGGTCGATGAGGGTACTGCAAGACCATCAGCTGGCCGGGGCCACTAGAAGGAGCAGCATGCGGCGGCCCAACCCGTAAATCGGCGTGGTCCAGGCCTGCAAGACTATCAGCAGGTCGGGGCCACTGCAGGGAACAGCACGTGCTGCTGCAGGAGGGCGATGGCTGTGAAGCCAGTTCATGATTGCAATGCAGGCAGGCACAGCAGGAGGGGCGAAGGAGCGGCAAGAGTTTGTAGAGTGAAGTGACAGGGCCCAGGAGAGGCATGAGTTTGGGGCTCAGAAGAGGCGAGGGCCCAGGGGCAGCACGTACCAGCCCACACTGCAATATGTGTGTGCACTAGGTCCATGCAGCAGAGCTGGTCTCCAGTCGTTTTGGGTAATCCTTGCCACTGGACCAAGACCTAGCTCTGTCAAGCCCATGTTGTGGCTGGTATGCAATGGCCACCACACGATAAAAAAGTCCACGCACAGGCATCTTCCACCCTTCAAGATGTAGTTCGGGATCTGGAATATTAGGTCCTTCATTGATACACCTGTGAACTCATCCCTTTTTAGCATGGAAGCAAGTCATCCTATGATGATGCATTTGATGATGCATCACCTATGATGATGATGCATTTGATGTAGTGTACATGGATTTTAGCAAGGCTTTTGATAAAGTCCCACATGGCAGACTGGTCATGAAAGTACCAGGGCAAAGCAGCAAGTTGGATCCAAAATTGGCTCAGAGCCAGGAAGCAAGGGGTAATGGTTGATAAGTGTTTTTGTGACTGGAAGGCTGTTTCCAGTGGGGTTCCACAGGGCTCAGCACTAACTCACTTACTTTTTGTGGTATATATCAATGATTTAGACTTGAAGGTAGGGGGTATGATTAAGAAGTTTGCAGATGATACTAAAATCGGCTGTGTGATTGATAATGAAGAAGAAAGCTGTGGACTGCAGGAAGATATCAAAGAACTGGTCAGGTGGACAGAACAGTGGCAAATGGAATTCAATCCAGAGAAGTGTGAGGTAATGCATTTGGGGAGGGCTAACAAGGCAAGGGAATACACATTAAATGGTTGTACACTGAGAAGCGTAGAGGAACAAAGGGGACCTTGGAGTGCAGGTCCACAGATCTCTGAAGGTAGCAGACCAGGTAGATAAGGTAGTTAAAGAGGCATATGGAATACTTGCCTTTATTAGCCGAGGCATAGAGTACAAGAGCAGGGAGGTTCTGCTTGAACTGTATAAAAGACAAGTCAGGCCACTACTAGAGCACTGTCTGCAGTTCTGGTCACCACATTATAGGAAAGATGTGATTCACTAGAGAGGGTAAAGAGGAGATTTACGAGGATGTTGCTTGGACTGGAGAATTTTAGCTATGAGGAAGGATTGTATAATCAGGATTTGTTTTCTTTAGAACAGAGGAGGCTGGGGGGAGACCTTATTGAGATGTATAAAATTATGAAGGCCTAGATAGAGTGGATGGGAAGCACCTATTTCCCTTTGTAGAGGGGTCAACATAGAGTTAAAGTAATTGGTAGGAGGTTTAGAGGAAATATGAGGGGAAATGTGTTCACCCAAAAGGTGGTGGGGGTCTGGAACTCATTGTCTGAAAATGTTGTAGAGGCAGAAACCCTCACCACATTTAAAAAGTGCTTGGATGTGCACTTGAAGTGCCATAACCTACAGGGCAACAGACCAAGAACTGGAAAGTGTGATTAGGCTGGATAGCTCTTTGTTGGTTGGCGCGGATATGATGGGCCGAAATGGCCTCCTTCCATGCTGTAAATTTCTCTGATTCTATGATTCTATGAAATGTGAGCCACATATATAGCTGTGACACGATGGTCCTGGGAAGCCATATGCCCCTACCAGCTTGTACATGTGATAGATGGGGATAGATGGGGAAGCGATGGGGAAGTTGTCCTGGCTTATGTGAGGAAGGGAAACTGAGGTCGAAGTGGTGAGGTGGCGGTGGGCCTCAATGCTAATTTTTACCATACTTTCTGCCACTATCCTCCCCCATTTTGGGTGGGGTCAAGGAATAGTATTCAGCCCTAATTCTCTGCCTATGAAAGGCTCCAGTGATCTCTGAAAAACACTCAGAAACAGTTGTCAATCAACGTCACTACTCCAGGCAATGGTCCAATCTTTAAACTGATCAGGAAAATCTATGGACTGTGATCCTAGCAATGGCACGAGGATTTTGCAATTGACAATTGAAATGGTGGGTGCCCATGACACAATGGGTGCATCTGTGGCACTCACCTGCCATATACCACCAGAAACTCCAGCACTAAGCTGGGTGGCAGGTGGAGGGCATAAGGGAAGGCCAAGCCAAGGGAGTAATAAAAGCAGTCGCAGTCATGACAGCAGCAGTGGGAGTCACCATGGCTGCTCTGGCCAGACTGGCATCATTAGAAGTGGCAAAAATATGTATGTGTAACTGTAGCCCAAGCTGTTCTGGCAGGGTCTGTGCCAGAGCTCACCAACAGTTATGATCCCAGAGTTGTTACTGACCTATGGTTCTTTAGGGCTTATGTCCTTATTATGTAACAAAATTATTTCCAGTCATAAGTGCTCAGTTTAATGGAGAAAACAAGATGGTGGCCAAATAGCTTGTCAAAAAAATTGAAACAATTTAATTGGTTCAGCTTCTCATTTCTTTTAATGCTATATTTTGCTGATTGATCTTTGTTGGTTTGATGTGTCCTTACTTGTTCTTTGTTGGAGGTTTATTGACCCTATTGCCTTGTGTTTGATATTCCATACTTGTTCAGTTCTACTTGGAGCTTAGGGAATCAAACTCCATTCCCTGACTGGCTCATATTTAACGTTAGAGCAGTTTGTGATAGCACCTACTGTCTTTTAAAATTAAAAACCTTGAAAATTAAGTCTGTAAAATGCCCAATAGCTCTCCTGGAAACTTTCAAAATGTGGCTTTGCACTGGGTAGGAGTTATACCGCACCTTGTGTGAACTCAAACCTTTGTTTCCTTTGCAGAATGTCTCACACTATTTGGCTTTAGTGCACTCAGGGCTCATATTAGGACATGACGCCCAGTTTGTCTGCCATTTTTGTACTAATACACACCCAAAACTAATTTGCATTAACACAAAAGTGCTAGTATAATAGCATAACTCCATCTCTCTGCTCCTCTTCCCCATTTTCGCAACTTCCACTCAGTCTTCATCTCTCTTTCTGTGGAGCCATCTCTAATAATTTAGTCTAGATTCTCCCAACGCATGCCTTGTTAACTTCTTATTGGTCTCTTTGAGCCTTCTGTATCAATTTGTACTGTATGAACAAAGGATAATAAAGCTATTTTTTAAAAGAAACGCTATTCACATAAGAACATAAGAACATAAGAAATAGGAGCAGGAGTAGGCCATTTGGCCCCTCGAGCCTGCTCCGCCATTCAATAAGATCATGGCTGATCTGATCATGGGCTCAGCTCCACTTCCCTACCTGCTCCCCATAACCCTTTACTCGCTTATCGCTCAAAAATCTGTCTATCTCTGCCTTAAATATATTCAATGACCCAGCCTCCACAGCTCTCTGGGGCAGAGAATTCCACAGATTTACAACCCTCTAAGAAATTTCTCCACATCTCAGTTTTAAATGGGCGGCCCCTTATTCTAAAACTATGCCCCCAGTTCTAGATTCCCCCATGAGTGGAAACATCCTCTCTGTATCTAGCTTGTTGAGCCCTGTCATTACCTTATATGTCTCAATAAGATCACCTCTCATTCTACTGAATTCCAATAAGTACAGGTCCAACCTGCTCAACCTTTCTTCATAAGTCAACCCCTTCATCTCAGAAATCAACTGAGTGAACTTCTCTGAACTGCCTCCAATGCAAGTATATCCCTCCTTAAATACGGAAACCAAAATTGTATGCAGTACTCTAGGTATGGCCTCACCAATACCCTGTACAGTAATAGCAGGACTTCTCTGTTTTTATACTCCATCTCCCATGCAATAAAGGCCAACATTCCATTTGCCTTCCTGATTACTTGCTGTACTTGCATACTAACCTTTTGTATTTCATGCACAAGGACCCGAGTTCCCTTTGCACTGCTATATTTTTTAATTTTTCTCCCTTAAAATAATAATTAACTTTTTTATTTTTTTGCCAAAGTGGATAACCTTACATTTTCCCACATTATACTCCATCTGCCAAATTTTTGCCCACTCACTTAGCCTGTCTATATCCCTTTGCAGATTCTTTGTGTCCTCCTCACAACTTGCTTTTCCACCCATCTTTGTATCATCAGCAAACTTGGCTACACTTGATCCCTTCATCCAAATCATTAATATAGATTGTAAATAGTTGAGGCCCCAGCACTGATCACTGTGACACCCCACTAGTTACTGTTTGCCAAGCAGAAAATGACCCATTTACCTCAACTCTCTGTTTTCTGTTAGTTAGCCAACCCTCTATCCATGCTAATATATTACCCCAACCCCGTGAACTTTCATCTTGTGCAGTAACCTTTTATGTGGCACCTTATTGAATGCTTTCTGGAAATCCAAATAAACCATATCCACTGGTTCCCCCTTATCCACCCTGCTCATTACATCCTCAAAGAACTCCAGCAAATTTGTCAAACATGATTTCCCTTTCATAAAACCATGCTGACTCTGCTTGACTAAATTATGGTTTTCCAAATGTCCTGTTACTGCTTCCTTAATAATGGACTGCAGCTTTTTCCCAGTGACAAATGTTAGGCTAACTGGTCTTGAGCTTGAAAAATATTGAAGATAAAACACTCAATAAAATAGAAACAGGCAAAGAAAATAATAAGAAAAATAATTGAAGAAATTTAACTTTGAATGAATTGGGAAAGACAGCAAAAAATAATATAGAAACAAAGGTTCCAAAGAGTAAATATAATGGGGCCAAGTTTCGGCCTGAGTTGCTCCTGTTTTTTTGGAGCAACTGGTTTAGAACGGAGTATCTTAGAAATTTGAATTCTCGGCATTTAGTTTGCTCCAGTTCTAGTCAGTTAGAACAGTTTCACTTTGGAAGAGAATTTTTTTTTTCAAAAGAGGGTGTGTCCGGCCACTTACGCCTGTTTTCAAAGTTTAGGCAGTGAAAACTTACTTCAAACTAACTTCGAATGGAGTAAGTGAAGATTTTTGTACGCTCGAAAAAACCTTGTCTACACTTCAGAAAATCAGGCGTAGGTTACAAATTAGACGTAGGGAACAAGGTGGGGGAGAGAGGGGGGTGGAGGGGAAGGGAAGTCATTAAATTCTACAATCAATCCTTAGTTATACTTATATAAATATTATACAAATAAATCCAACCTGAATAAAAATTTATAAGCAAAGAAAAGATTAAATAAACCATGTTCCTACCTGTGTGAAACAGCAGCAGCCTTCGAGCTGCTGTGCTTCAGGCAGGCCTTTCATGTTGGAGACAGGCAGGGGTGTGGCGTCAGTGTCTCGACGGCAGCCCCAACAGCGGCAGCAAGCAGCCTTCGAGCTGAGCTGCGGTGCTTCAGGCAGGCCTTCATTCTCTTAGTGGCTGGCCGCGAAGAATCAACACCGGACGGACTTGAGGCCATTCGGCCATGGGATAGCAGCGACGTCAGTGGCTGGCCGGCAGCCAAAGAATCAGCACCGGACCGACGTGAGGCCATTCGGCCATGGGATATCAGCGGCGTCAGTGGCTGGCCGGCAGCCAAAGAATCAACACCGGACACACGCAGCTCTTTATGGTGCTTGAGGCCATTCGGCCACGCTTTAGGGGCGGCATCAGTGGCTCGATGGCAGCCGAAGATAGAGCAGCAGCCTTCGAGCTGTGAGGGGGACTGAGGCCATTTGGACAGGGAGAGGCAGCCACATAGACAGTTTTATACTTAAATTTGCAGAATGGGTGCTGCATTGTCAACACCACGTATTATGCAATGGTTCGCCATCAATTCATTGCATAGGAGAGAATTGATTAGAGCTCACCGCACCAGGAACATCGTAGCCCATAGGTTGATGGGCAGGAGACCTTACCCATGTCGACAATATCGAGCCAGGCGCTCGTACCTGGACATGAGCGAGGCTGATTGTGTGAAAAGGCTGCGTTTTCGCAGAGAAGTTGTCACTGAGATCTGCGATATGGTGAGAGCAGATTTGCAGCCCAGAAGCAGAACGCCAACTGCCATGTCTGTTGCAGTGAAGGTAACAGCTGCACTTTCTTTCTATGCCTCGGGATCGTTTCAGGCTACAACTGGAGATGTGTGTACCATCTCTCAACGTGCAATACATGCCTGCATTTACCAGGTCACGGCTGCACTGTATGCGCGAAGGAATGACCATCAATTTCCCAATGACCGCACAAGCGATCCATGAGAGGGCTGTGGGCTTCTTCAGGATTGCTGGCTTCCCAAAGGTACAGGGCTGCATTGATTGTACCCACATAGCCTTGCGAGCACCTGTGGAGGATTCTGAGCAGTACCGAAATAGGAAAGGTTTCCACTCTATCAATGTGCAGCTCGTGTGTGACGACAAGCAGCGCATCATGTCAGTCGATGCGAGATACCCTGACAGCACCCACGATGCGTTCATCCTACGGGATAGCGTTATAGCTGACATGTTTGAGCAGCAACCAGAAGGGCAGAGCTGGCTACTGGGAGACAAAGGGTACGGCCTGACCACCTGGCTCATGACGCCCCTACGCGTAACAGAGACAGAAGCTGACCGTCAATACAACATGGCACACATTGCGACACGCAGCATCATTGAGAGGACCATTGGCATATTGAAACAGCGATTCCGATGCCTGGACCATTCCGGAGGACAGTTGCTATACTCTCCTCAGATTGTCGGTCACTTCACTATTGTGTGCTGCATGCTTCATAACTTAGCCATCATGAGGCAGCAGGAGCTGGTAGTGGAACCAGAAGACCTACGTGAGGGTCCAGTGCATGATGATAGTATTATGGAAGACCAGGATGTGGATAATAACGACGATCAGGAAAGCATGCAAGTGCCTGATGCCGAAGCACGAGGTCGGAGGAGGGCCGTCCATCGTGCCCCTTTAACGATTGCTCGAGCCTTGCGCCAGCAGCTCATCCGTGAACGCTTCAACTACTGATGCCTGAGGGCTCTGCGACCACTTTTGCGCATGGACATGTTTATTCTTTGCAGTTGTTCCTACGTTGTGTTGTGTTAATGGAACATGAAACAGTTTTAATGAAAAAATATTTTATTGAAAAGTTAACGTCACTGTAATAAAATATTTGTTGTATCAAACTATACTTGTTAATATGACTCTTGAAGATCACTTATAAACTTGCAAAGTTACAAAAGTTACAAAACACTTTCTATGTGAAAAATTTTACACTCTAAGGTCACTTACACTTCAAGATCACTTTTTAGATGCAAAATTAAATAATTTACAAAATGTGAGAGCATTTACACTATAAGATCACTTAAAAACCACAAGATCCCTTATAAGTTGTAAAGATACAAAACTTACAAAACAATTTCAATTTGAAAAACGCTACTACAGCTACATCAAGAACAAGAACAAAAGCAGCAAAGAAAGGCTGCAACCATGTCTCATCCATATCTCAGTGAATGTTCACTTCCTCATGGGGGTGTCATTTGATTGGCCGGGCTGTGTGTCCTTATTGCAGCAGCTACCTCAACCAGGCCCTCCCTGACGGCCTGTGCCGACACTTGCATACCCTCCCTGACGGCCTGTGCCGTCGATTGCACCCCCTCGAACATTCCCTCCCGAAGTTCCCGTGTCATTACTGCTATTTCTCCCATCAGGACCGTCAACTCTTCACCTACTGCACTGACGCCACCGATGTGTGATCGGGTAAGCTCATTGGTCTCCATACCCAATGCCACAACCTGAGTCGCGTCTGTTGCATGCTGCATCTCAGGAGAGCGTGTCTCCAATCGCCTTCTCCTCTGCCTGGGTCTGCCTTGTGGCACCACTACACTGGGAGGCGCGGGCACGGACTGTGGGACGCTCTGTGTTCCAGACGGCTGAACTGGAGGGAGAGGCTCGGGCTGGAACAGTGAGATGCTCTGTGTTGCAGACAGCAGAACTAGAGGGAGAGGCTCGGGCTGGAATGGTGGGATGCTCTGTGTTACAGACGGCAGAACTAGAGGGAGAGGCTCGGGCTGGAACGGTAGGACGCTCTGTGTTGCAGACGGCAGTACTAGAGAGAGAGGCTTGGGCTGGGATGGTGGGGCGCTCGGTGTTCCAGACGACAGCACTCGAGTGCGAGCCGTGGGCTGGGATGTTGGACGAATGGGTGTAAACTGCTCCATGATAGCAGCAGCAACACTGGGACCCGAAGCGTTGGAATCAAAACCATAGTAGGTGGAACCAGAACCTATGCGAGAGGGAGGCGCAGGCTGGGACGGTAGTGCACTGACTGTAGAATGCTGCATTATACCAGCAGCACCACTGGGACCCGCAACATCGGAAGTGAAACCATGGAAGGTGGAACCAAGACCTATGCAAGGGGTTGAAACTCTGATGCCCCTTGATGGGTGCTCATAAACATTAATTTGGAAGCTCTCCCCTGCAGACATTTCAGTCATCACTGCCATCATCCAGTCTGGTTCGTCCGTAGCTGGTTGTACTGGTTCTTGTTCTGTACCCTCAGGATCCTCAGGGTTAGCAGCAGCGGCAGCAGCAGCATCATCATCATCATGTTCTGCAAAATATATCAGAACAGTCAAATGTTTAACAGCACGGGAGGGGGCCGGATAGGTGGCATGAGTACTCTCACACATAGCAGGTTAGGCAGCAGGTTGATTTAAAGGGCCACGATGCATTTTCAGGACTTACCCTCTTCCTCGCGTGCGGGCCCAGCTTGTGCTGTACTGATTGCTTTTCTCCATGTACGGCTCATCATAGCAGCTACCCTTTGTTCTAAGGGTGTCAGTGGATGCAGATTGGGCATGCCTCCTCCTGTCCGAGTTGCCTCCCTTTTGTTGTGGGCCAATTTCTTCTGCAAAGAGTAAAATATAACTTTTTACAGAGTGTGTCAGTCTGCAAGGTGGGACATACAGATAGCCAGGTTACAATTACGATTAAATTAAAAATGGGAAATATTACTTACACTAACTACTTGACCAAGGGTGTGCCATTTCTTTTTACACTGGCTTCCAGATCTCATGGTATGCACCACTGCGCAGTAATCTTCTGCAACATGGTTCCAGCGTTTCTTCATGTCTTTTGGTGGCACTTTTATGCGACCTCTGTTGCTGGTATCTAGCTCCTGCCATCTCTGCTCAATTACGTTGACTAATATCTCTACTTCCACATGCAAGAAATTCTTTGTTCTTGGTGGACGTTGGTCCATTGCAAAGTTGAATTGGCACTCTTATTTCTCAAAACACACAGTCCTTAATTTGCATGCACCAATGCAGCACCGGTTCTGCAAGTTTAGCTGTGAAAAGCTGAACTCGCTGATTTCAGCAGGTGATTTATTCAACAGTGCTGCTAAAAGCACTCCCTCACACACAAAAATATCACAAAAATTAAATTACAAGCCTTCCCAGGGGTCCAAGAGAAAAATCTTCACTTTTTCTCCAGTCCTTTTAAAAATGGCTGAGTGCCAATGTTTGTTTGACACTGCACATGCGCGCACGCTCCAACGCGCATGCGCAGGGTTGCTGGCACCACGTTGGCTCATTTAAATTGGACCCACCCCCCACTACTTACAGAATCGGCACGAGTGTTTGGCTCCGCCCCCCGCTGTGAAGTGCGCGCCGCGCCAAGCACAGATCGAGCTCCGAGGAGCCGGAGAATGTGGCAGTGTTTTTCATGCGCACTTTTAGGTGCGAAGAACAGGCGTGCAGCTCGGAGCTGCGCCGTTTTCAGCGCGGCCGGAAACTTGGGGCCAATAATACCAATGTTTGTTGCCATCGTGTGAGCTACTTGCACTGCATATATATTCTGTTGTTATTTCAGCTTCGCAGTCATTCAGTAATGTTCATACTGCAAGCTTTTTCATTTAATTATTATTTGTTTCTGGACATTAGCTAGGTGCTATATATTTATTTCTTTAAAATCATGATGTTTCATTGTACCCTGTATCATTTTATTTTCTCTGTACCAAAAATGGCATACCAATCACATATCTGTGCACAGTTTCCCATCAGCAGCATCTGCTAATCAACCATCCTGTACTCCTTAATCATCAGTAATATTTACTTGCCCAGAATTACTACACTTGCTTTGACATCTCCAAATTCTTAAGTGCTTTTAATACAATTTCAGACTCTTCAAATATTATAACGATAATAAAATCTCACATTTCTAATAAATTCCACAGGGGTTGCCTGAGGGCAAAATGCTCTAATGTTAAAACCAACATTGGCACAAAATGGCTAACACCATCGGGTCTGAACAGAAGTAAAATGATAAAAAGGAAATGACAGAAACTGAGTGAATTGAAATGAACTATCTCATAAAACTAAAATTGTTGTATCACGTTAACTGTAATATATGCACCTGTTAGTATGCTCACAGGTTTATAGAGCTGTTGAATTGTGAGTGGCTTATCCAGTCACGTGATGTTCACAAGACTCAATAAAATCCCAGCCAGTTGGGTTTAGGGGATCCACGATGAGGCAGGTGGTTGTGAGCCTGGTGGATGAATTGTAATGTGTAGTGTGATTGTTAAACCTTTGCTAATAAACCAACTAGTTCTTAATAGCAATATGTTGTTATGAATTCTTAAGTAAAGAACCCATAAAGTAAATACATTACATTAGCCTACTAAAGAAAGAAAGACATGCATTTATATAGTGCCTTTCACAACTTTTGGACATCACAAAGCACTTTTTACGGCCAATTACGTTATTTTGAAGTGTATTCACTGTTGTAAAGTAGGAAACATGGGAGCCAATTCGCACACAGTAAGGTCCCACAAACAGTAAGGGATAATGACCAGATAATCTGTTTTAGTGATGTTGCCGAGGGATAAATTTGGCCACGACACTGGGGAGAACTCCCCTAAGCTAAACTACTCGACCAGCTTAGTCTATTACTGTGCCTTGTATTCATTGGTTGTGAACAGTAGATGTTAGGCATAGATGTTATTTCAATGCAATTGCAGAAGTAAAACAATTAAAGCCATGAAGAGAAGCAGCAGGGGGAGATCGAGTGTTTGTGTGATAACTGATGTAGGTTTAAATGTCATCCTTTTCCAATGCCTCGCTTTCATTGTCCAGCTGGGTGGGACTGCCCTTACCTGGTTCCATTCTTATCTATCCAGTCATAGCAAGAGAATCATTTGCAATGACTTATCTTCCTGCTCCTGCAACGTTACCTCTGGAGTGCCCAAGGACCAATCCTTGCTCCTTGAAACCTACCTCATTGACCAAGTTTTTCAAATCTTTTCTCTGTAACCTCCTCCCTATGTGGCTCAGTGTCAAGTTTTGTCTGATAAGGCTCCTATGATGCCTTGGAATGTTTTACTGCATTTAAGACACCATATAAATGCAAGTTGTTGTTGTTAATGCTCACATCCTGATATGAGTTATATCAAATAACTCTGGTGCCGCCTGGGAGAAGGATAAATTATACCTGGTAATTTTCTGGCACCTGTTAGCAGATGCTTACGGAGACACTCGAGGAGCAGATTGTGCGCCCACCATGCTTTCTGCATAGTATCAAGACAAACATTTTTTAAAACTGAGAAGAAATTACAGAAAAAAGTCAGAAAAACTTTCCCCTAGAAAACAAACATTAAAAGAAATCACATGAAGAAGAAAGACAAGACCTTTAATGGAAATAGAAACATAGAAAATAGATATAGGAGTAGGCCATTCAGCTCTTCGAGCCTGCATTGCCATTCAACCAGCACCTCCCCCCCCACGCCCCCTCCACATCCCCCGACCCCCCCAGCCGCAAGGACCACATCCAACTCCCTCCCAAACACATCCAACGAACTGGCATCAACAACTCTCCGTGGCAGGGAACCCCACAGGCCAACAACTCCCCGAGTGAAGAAGTCTCTCCCAATCCCAGCCCCAAACAGCCCACCCCCATCCCAAGAGCGTGGCCCCCCCCCCGGCTCCGGACCCACCCAACACGTGGAACACTACCCCCACACCCAACCCGCCCCGTCCCATCAGAATCACTCCCAAATGCCAAACATCCAGCCCCAGCCACCCCGGAGCCACGCCCCCGTGACGCCAACCACACCACATCCACCAACCGTCATCTGCCCAATCAACCCGTCCACCCCACTCTGAACACTCCCCGCACCGAGGCACAGAGCCCTCAGGCCCGCCCCTCCAACACACTTGGCCCCCCCCCAGACCTCCGCTGCAATGTGGCCCCTCCTGTCCCCCACCCTGGGTTTCTCCGCCCCCCCACCTCCACCACTTTCCCATCCATCCCCCGCCCCCGTCTCCCCTTAGCTTCCCTCTGCCTCCCCGCACAGGCTCCCATCTTGGCGGCAGTAACCTTCTGGGGCAGGGAATTTTAGCCCCCAGCGTGGAAGTCCTGCTCCCGCCGCAGAATTGGCCTTACCACCCCTCAATGGAAGCGGAGTGCAATATCCCACACTCCACTTCCTTTGGGACAGCTACCGGGGCACGACTGGATGCTCCTGTAACAGTTTGAACTGGTGCTCTCCACTCTCCCGTCCTGTGACAGTTTGAACTGGTGCTCTCCACTCTCTATCCTGTGACAGTGGGAACTGGTGCTCTCCACTCTCTCCCCTGTGACAGTCTGAACTGGTGCTCTCCACTCTCTCTCCTGTGACAGTTGGAACTGGTGCTCTCCACTCTCCCGTCCTGTGACAGTGGGAACTGGTGCTCTCCACTCTCCCGTCCTGTGACAGTTTGAACTGGTGCTCTCCACTCTCCTGTCCTACAACAGTGGGAACTGGTGCTCTCCACTCTCCTGTCCTGTGATAGTGGGAGCTGGTGCTCTCCACTCTCCTGTCCTGCGACAGTTGGAACTGGTGCTCTCCACTCTCCTGTCCTGTGACAGTGGGAACTGGTGCTCTCCACTCTCTCTCCTGTGACAGTTGGAACTGGTGCTCTCCACTCTCCCGTCCTGTGACAGTGGTAACTGGTGCTCTCCACTCTCCCGTCCTGTGACAGTGGGAACTGGTGCTCTCCACTCTCCTGTCCTGTGACAATTGGAACTGGTGCTCTCCACTCTCCTGTCCTGTGACAGTGGGAACTGGTGCTCTCCACTCTCCCGTCCTGTGACAGTGGGAACTGGTGCTCTCCACTCTCCTGAAGAAGCAGACACGTCACCAAAGATGCCATCGATGCCCCCAAAGACAACTACTTGAAGGGGCAAGGAGTATCCAGGCATCTTGCATCTGTCACAACTGCCGTATACATTGTGACGATTGAGTCCATTTCTCAATTTTCTTCTTTCTCAATGGATTAGTTTATGATTTTTCTCCTTTTTAATCAGTTATTTTTCTTACTTTCCATTTTTGTTATTCACCGAACATATCGCGCAAAACATTTCTCCTCTGTTTCATTTTTGACCCAATCACATACGCAGTCACATTTTATCAAAAGATTTGATTCAATCACGTTTCAGCAAAGACAATTCTCCACTACAGTTCCTCACCTACCACATATTATATTACTAAAAATAGTTTGTAACAAACGACAGAAAAAAATCATAAAAGAAATCACAAACTTACTGAGAAGCACGGCTCTAATAACTTCTCCTTTCACAATAATCAAACACGCTGGATGACCTGTGACACGTTCTTTCATTTAGCAACACCAGTAGCAGTAATTATCTACATATTAATGCCTTTTACATAGCTGAGTGTATTACATTACCTCTACAGCTTGACGAAGAAATTAACAGTAATATACATATAAAGTAACTGTCAGTTTCCACTGCAAAGATATTAAAATATATACGAGCCAATTTTTCCTCCATACACATTTTGATGGTTAAAGAAACCCGACTGCAATCGACCTGAACCTGCTGGTATTTCTGGTTTCAGGTCACCTGGAATATTGTGTTCAGTTTTGGTTTCCTAATCTGAGGAAGGACGTTCTTGCTATTGAGGGAGTCCAGCGAAGGTTCACCAGACTGATTCCTGGGATGGCAGGATTGACATATGAGGAGAGACTGGATCGACTGGGCCTGTATTCACTGGAGTTTAGAAGGATGAGCGGGGATCTCATAGAAACATATAAAATTCTGACGGGACTGGACAGGTTAGATGCAGGAAGAATGTTCCCGATGTTGGGGAAGTCCAGAACCAGGGGACATAGTCTTAGAATAAGGGGTAAGCCATTTAGGACTGAGATAAGGAGGAACTTCTTCACTCAGAGTTGTTAACCTATGGAATTCCCAACCGCGGAGAGTTGTTTATGCCAGTTCATTGGATATATTCAAGAGGGAGTTAGATATGGCCCTTGCGGCTAAAGGGATCAAGGGGTATGGAGATAAGGCAGGAAAGGGGTACTGAGGTGGATGATCAGCCATGATCTTATTGAATGGTGGTGCAGGCTCGAAGGGCCAGATAGCCTACTCCTGCACCTATTTTCTATGTTTCTATGTTTCTATGTGCATGTAATGGCCATTTGCTATGTTCATGCTCCTGGGATTAAGCCATCACTGGAAATGGACAGAACGTTTGTATGCTGCTGTCGGTCTTTATGGAGCTGGTACACCTTAAGAATGCTGTTAAAATATGGCTGCCCAATAATATGACTTTCCTGTCAGCCAGTGGCTCAGTGGGTAGCACACTTGCCTCTGAGTCAGAAGGTTGTGGGTTCAAGTCCCACTCCAGAGACTTGAGCATATAAATCTAGGTTAACACTCCAGTGCAGTGCTGCACTGTTGGAGATGCCATCTTTCATATGAGATGTTAAACCAAGGCCCCATCTGCTCTCTCAAGTGGATGTAAAAGCTCCCATGGCACTTTTTTGAAGAGCAGGGGATTTATCCCCAGTGTCTTTTCCAATATTTGTCCCCCAATCATCATCACAAAAACAAATCATTTAGTCATTATCACATTGCTGTTTGTGGGAGCTTGCATGTGCGCAAATTGGCTGTCACATTATACAACAGTGACTACACTCCAAATGTACTTCGTTGGCTGTAAAGCATTTTGAGACGTCCGGTGGTCATGAAAGGTATTATATAAATGCAAGTTTTTCTTTTCTTCTTTCCTTCAATAGTGCCATTCACCAGGTAAATAGTCCAAGTATGTATTCTTGGACTATTTACAGTGTTGTCTGTCAACATGCTACAAATTTACTGCTGCCAAGTGCTAAAAATACCTTATACCACTTCAACCATGAAATACTGCATTTGGAGAGCTTTAATCTAACCCCCATTATTCATTTTAATTTGACTTTTCAACTTCCACAGAACCCTACTGCTTACATTGAAATGGCTTCATGCTCAATTAATTACCATGAAAGTTTGGACTGCAGGAGCTCCATTTTCATGTTTTCTTCAATGTTTCCTGTTCTGCTGAAGCCTTGTAAATGCTTCATTTGCAGTCACCTTGTCGGTGAATCAGCAAGTATTATTTGGTTATTTTAGGTTCCACATAAACATTACCTACTGTTTTGAGAAGAAAAAAAAATCAATTTCCCCATAAAGATGGGAAAGAAATGACATAAAACAGTACTAACACATAACTGGGTCAACTCATATGCCTCAATAGACACAGATCCCACATGCAGACCAGATCAAATGTAAGGAGTACACTAGTGGTTGGAACATGTCGCTGACATTTAAAGGCATGGGAGCAATTAAAACCAAGTGTCACTATAGGCTAACAAAACTTATGAAAGCCTTCAAAAATGCTCAGAAAACATCTGAAACTGTCAGTAACCTTTGCCAAGGGTGAAGGGAGAAAAGATTAAGATGTTACAGACAAAAATGAAGGCAAATAAACCCCATGTGCAGGTATAAGGCTGCAACTGACCGGTTCTGTCACTTGCTGTGCTAGCCTAACAAGAAGATAAGAAATAGGAGCAGAAGTAGGCCATACAGCCCCTCAAGCCTGCTCCACCATTCAATAAAATCATGGCTGATCATCGACCTGAACTCTACTTTCCCGTCGGATCTCCATATCCCTTGATTCTCCTAGAGTCCAAAAATCTATCTATTTCAGCCTTGATTATACTCAAATTCTCAGCATCCATAGCTCTCTTGGACAGAGAATTCCAAAGATTCACAACCCTCTGAGTGAAAAAATTCCTCCTCATCTCAATCTTAAATGGCCGACCCCTTATCCTGAGACTGTGCCCCCAAGTTCTAGACACTCCAGCCAGGGGAAGCAACCTCTCAGCATCTACCCTGTCAATCCCCTTCAGAATCTAGTGTGTTTCAATGAGATCACCTCTCATTCTTCTAAACTTCAGAGCATATCGGCCTTTCTATACAATCCCTCATCATAAGATAGCCCTCTCATCCCAGGAATCAATCTAGTGAACCTTTGTTGCGCCACTTCCAAGGCAAGTATATCCTTCCTTAGATAAGGAGACCAAAGGCACAAAATTCACCATCCCCGAAGAGACGGCTAGCGCAGAGCTTGGATGGTTAATCGAAAAAATCGATCGGCTGCCATGGTCGGGTACATTTTCCCTCCCCGAGCCATATTCAGCTCGGGGAGGATTTCAGCGGTGTTCACTTCCACCGGAAACGGCGCGGTGAAGCCGCTGTAAAGGAAGGTTCCAGCAGTGAGCTCTGCAGCGTGCAGGCTGCTGAAAGGGACGACAACATCGAAATTCACCGAGAAAAAGGTAGGACTTTTCCCATCGGTGCCCCTGCGAGGTTTTCAATGCAGTGCTCGAATGCAACACCACTGGGGCCCTTTGGTAGGTAAAAGGTTTTATTACTTATTATTGTTTTTATTTCATTTTCCAGTATGCATCCAAAGTATTTAACTTTTGATATCGTTTTATTACTTATTAGTGCTTTTACTTCATTTTCTAGTATCTGCAGTGTTTATCTTTTGATATAGTTTTATTCAGTATTAGTGTGTTTATTTAATTTTCCATGGTCTGCAGTATTTAGCTTTTGATATTATTTTATTAATTGTTTTGGCTCCATTAAACCTGCTGAATGCTGCTCAGAGGTTTGCACATACCCCTGTACTTTTGTATAACTTTCAGGTCTGACTCTTTAGTGGAGGCCTATGGGCTGCAGAGACCTGCTTGGCAGGGTTCACCATGAGGATGGGAGGAGTGTTGGGAGGGCGACACCTGGTGTACCTGGTCAGAAGCAGGGCGGTACGCAGGAGAAGGCGTTGCCATCAGCACCATGCAGACAGGCAGTGGGCAAGGGAGGCAGCAGACACGATACATTCATTCTGCGCCAGACCAGTGTGCCCGCCGTCTTCACCGGCCCGAGTCAGGATTACAGTTGGCTGCTTGGGAACAAGGGATATCCCCTGTCCACTTGGCTGATCGCTCCTCTGCGGAACCCCAGGACAGCGTCAGAGCATGCATACAATGACGCTCATTGTGCCACCAGGTGCCTCATCGAGCAGTGCATAGGCATCCTTAAGCAGAGGTTCTGGTGCCTGGACTGCTCTGGTGGCACCTTGCAGTACTCTCCTCAACGGGTCTCCATAATTGTCGAGGTCTGCTGCATGCTGCACAACCTGGCCATCATGAGGGGACAGCCGCTGGAGGTCGAGCCAGCAGTTCCACCTGAGGAGGAGGAGGAGGAGGATCCCCGTCGCCACAGAGCTCGGAAGCGTCGCCCCATCGCCACCCTGGAAGGGCCGGGTTCAGACTGGCCAGCACTCTCCTGGCAAGGTACGTCCTCACATATATGGAGGTGATATATGACACCTCCCCTGCAATCTCCCTCCATGCATTATGTACTGCCTGTCTGCCAGGTCTCCCCATGTCAGGAAACTGTATTCTTCTTCTGTCCTCCACACCGTCCATCAGTGTCTCCAGTTCCGATCAGTGAACCTGTCGGCTCTCCTTGCACCTCTTACACCAGCCATCCTTCCAACCTCCTTCCGCCCTTAGGACCTTGCTGCAAACAGCTGGCTCTTTAGAAGCCCTTATCTGCATGCTGAATTTCTCAGTGGTGATAACTAAGACAATTTTTTCAGAGTTTTTTGAGGATGTAACTAGCAGGGTAGATAAAAAGGAACCAATGGATGTAGTATATTTGGATTTCCAAAAGGCATTCAAAAAGTTGCCACATTAAAGTTATTGCACAAGATAAGTGCTCATGGGGTTGAGGATTGGTTAATGGACAGAAAACAGAGAGTAGGATAAACGGGTCTTTTTCAGGTTGGCAGGCTGTAACTAGTGGGGATGCCGCAAGGACCAGTGCTGGGGCTCTCAGTTATCTACAATCTAGATTAATGATTGAAATGAAGGGACCCGAGTGTGGTGTATCCAAGTTTGCTGACAATACAAAGCTAGGTGGGACAGTAAGCTGTGAAGAGAACACAAAGACAGTCACACCACTGAAAAATCCACTTTGGGAGGGTTCATTAGCACTGGAACCCATTTGTTCACTTTTGGAGCTGAATATGGGGTGGCCCAGCCACGGAAAATATTTGGCGCTAATGGCCACAAAAAGGTGGGGAGCACCAGCTTTCCAGCGGTACTGAATTTCGGGGCCCAAAACTGTACACAGTACTCCAAGTGTGGTCTCAACAAGGCCCTGTATAATTGTAGCAGGACTTCCTTATTCTTATACGCCAACCCCCTGGCAATAAAGGCCAACATGTCATTTGCCTTCCTTATTGCTCACTGTACCTGCATGCTAGCTTTCTTTCTTTCTTGCACGAAGACACCCAAATCTGTCTGAACACCAACATTTAATAGCTCCTCACAATTTAAAAAATATTCTGTTTTTCCATTCTTCCTACCAAAGTACAATCACTTAGTCTATCTCTATCCCTTAGCAGACTCTTTGTGTTCTCTTCACAGCTTACTGTCCCACCTAGCTTTGTATCGTCAGCAAACTTGGATACACCACACTCGGTCCCTTCATTTCGGTTATTAATATAGATTGTAAATAAGTGAGAGCCCCAGCACTGGTCCGTGCGGCATTCCCACTAGTTACAGCCTGCCAACCTGAAAAAGACCCGTTTATCCCTACTCTCTGTTTTCTGTCCATTAACCAATCCTCTATTCATTACCCTCAACCCCATGAGCGCTTATCTAGTGTAATAACTTTTATGTGGCAACTTTTTGAATGCCTTTTGGAAATCCAAATATACTACATCCATTGGTTCCCTTTTATCTACCCTGCTAGTTACATCCTCAAAAAACTCTGAAAAAATTGTCAAATCTGATTTCCCTTTCATAAAACTGTTGACACTGCCGAATCATGTTAGGATTTTCTAAGTGCCCTGATACCACTTCCTTAACAATGGATTCCAACATTTTCCCAATGACTGATGTCAGGCTAACTGGCCTGTAGTTCCCTGTTTTCTTTCTCCCTCCTTTCTTGAATAGCGGTGTTACATTGGCTACCTTCCAATCCGCTGGCACAGTTCTAGAATGTAGAGAATTTTGGAAGATCAAAACCAATGCATCCACTATCTCTGCAGCCACCTCTTTTAGAAGCCTAGGATGTAGGCCATAAGGTCCAGGTGATTTGTCAACTTTCAGTCCCATGAGTTTCTCTAGTACTTTTTCTCTACTTATATTAATTACGTTAAGTTCCTCACCCTCATTAGACCCTTGGTTCCCCACCATTTTGGTATATTTTTGTGTCTTCTACTGTGAAGACAGATACAAAATATTTGTTTAGTGTTTCTGCCATTTCCTTATTCCCCATAATAATTTCTCCTGGCTCAGCCTCTAAGAGACCAATGTTTACTTTTGCTACTCTCTTCCTTTTTACATACTTGTAGAAACTGTTACAATCTGTTTTTATATTTCTTGCTAGTTTTCTCCCGTATTCTATTTTGTCGCTTTTTATTAGATTTTTGTTCATCCTTCGCTGATTTCTGAAACTCTCCTAATCCTGAGGCTTACTCATATTATTCGCAACATTATAAGCTTCTTCTTTCAATCGAATGCTATCCTTAACTTCTTTAGTTAGCAAAGGATGGATCATTTTTCCCATTGGGTTTTTGAGGGAGAAATTCGGGTCACTTGCGCCTCCAGTTAGTGCCGCTAATGACTCCTGCTAGATTTGGCAAGAGTTTACATGTAGCGCCCCGTTCTGCTGCACCGGCGATGCTGACATCATCATTGTGCACCGTATCCATTTAGTGCCCTGGACCATAAATTGGTTATCACCCCTGAAACTGTGCCGGGTGTTGACAGCGACAGCTTCAGGGAATGCGTACCGGGCAGCCAGCTGCTAGTAAGGGAGGTGGCCGATTGCTCCTAAAAAAAATTCTGATTTTCTTGTGCGCCTCATTAACACTTTGGAATGGCACCCCTGCTCCCCGGTGCTCCAGATAGGACCCTTTTTTCATGCAGAGTATACAGCTTGGGCTCTTCCCTTTAATTCAGCAAGAGCTCCTCCTACACAGCAGTGCTACGCGGCCCAATACGTAGCGCTGTTAAGCTGTGTGCTCCACTCCCGAGGCATCCATCCCGCTATCACCCCTTTCTGGAGCGGTAATCCCAATTTCTTGTGAGAGGCAAGACTTTGGCACCTGCCGTAACGTCTCACAATGTCTCGCATCTCATGAGTGTTACCGTCCCTGTAAGGGGATAAAATATGGTTACTAAAGTGGAAGACAAACAGACAGATGGTCACTAAAAAGGATACTGAAGGTAGTGAATTGATCTAACCCATGGTCCAGATTGTAGGGCTTATAAGTAGCCAACAATGCATTGACCCTTAGCACAGACTGATAGAAGTTGAAAACATATACTCAGTACTGAATAACACATCCATTAAGGGCAGTGGAGAGTCAACAGTCTCGAAACATGGAAAACCCTGGGAAGCAAGGTTACTTCACATGTCATAAGAAACTGAGGTAAAGTTGACACCACTGAGTAACACATTCCGGGAGGGTGACGTGTGATGGGAGATGGACAGGTGGGGGAGAGCCACTCAGAGCCAGTCTGATGAGGGTCGATGAATCAATGTAACTTCGCTGATAGCCAATCGGTGGTTTTGTAGGAGGGTTGCAGACCTTGAAAAACTGTATATTGTAATTGTAAAACCTCTGATCGGAGAAGCGTTCATCGGAACCCTTCCCTAGTTTGCTTGAATAAAAACCGGTTAAACGAGGTTTCATCTGAGTGATTCTGTGGTCATTATACGAGAAGGCGGGTGTCGATTCCTTATATCAGGGAATCCACCTTGCTTCTTTTTACCCCAACAATGCCAACCTGGATTTTTAGCCCTTTGTTTCTCAATGGAATGTATTTTTGTTGAGAATTATGAAATATTTCTTTAAATGCAAGCCACTTCTTATCTACCATCATACCTTTTAATCTATTTTTCCAATCTACCTTAGCCAACTCGCCCTCATACCTATGTAATTGGCTTTATTTAACTTTAAGACTGTAGTTTCGGACTTAGGCAAGTCACTCTCAAACTTATTGTGAAATTCTATCATATTATGATCACTCTGCTCCAGAGAATCCTTTACTGGGAGATTGCTAATTAACCCTGCCTATTTACACAATACTATATCTAAAATAACCTTTTCCCTGGTTGGTCCCATGACATATTGTTCTAGGAAACTGGCCCGAATGCATTCCATGAACTCGTCCTCCAGACTACCTTTGGCAATTTGATTGGTCCAGTCTATATGAAGATTAAAGTTCCCCACGATTATTGTTTTGTTACAAGCTCCTACTATTTCTTGATTAATATTTTGTCTAACGTTATAGCTGTTAAGGGGCCTATATGCTACTCCCACCAGTGTTTTCTGTTCCTTGTTCCTTGTTCCTTGTTGTTCCTTATCTCCACCCATACTGATTCTACTTCCTGAGCTGAGGTCCTTTCTCTCTATTGTCCTTATGTCATCTTTTATTATCAGGGCTACAACCCCTCCTTTTCCATTCTACCTGTCTTTTAGAAACGTCAAGTACCCTGGAACATTTAGTTCCCAACCTTGGTCACCTTGAAACCACATCTCTGTAATGGCTATTAAATCAAACCCATGTATCTTTATTTGTGCCACTGGTTTGTCTATCTTGTTATGACTGCTTCGTGCATTTAGATAAAGAGTCTTTAATTTAAATGTTTTACTATTATTCCCTGCTTTGACCTTATTTTTTGCTGCACTGCTACCGTTAAACTCTCTGTCCCTTCCTGTCACATTCTGCTTATTTTTACCCAAATAGCTACACTGTTCCATTGCCTTGACCTTTCTCTTTAGATTTCTGAATTTCCCCTCATCTGACCCCTCAACCCCCGCCCCCCCACCCCACCCCATCCTTTTTTCTAGTTTAAAGCCTTATCCACAGATCTAGTTATTCGATTCACCAGGACGCTGATCCCAGCCGGTTTAAGTGGAGCCCGTCCTGACAGAACAGCTCCCTCTTTTCCAGTACTGGTGCCAGTGCCCCATGAATTGAAACCTCTTCTTCCCACACTACTCTTTGAGCCATGCATTTAACTCTCTGATCTGCTTGACCCTATACCAATTTGCGCATGGCTCAGGTAGTAATCCAGAGATTATTACCCTTGAGGTTCTGCTTATCAATTTAGACCCTAGCTCCTCAAACTCCCTCAACAGAACCTCATTCTTAGCTCTACTGCAGCATATTAACAACAGTTGTTTGTACAGCAGATGGCAAAGATCTGCATCCAGTTTTACCTACCGGAATCCTGTGATGGCATTTCCTGCAGTCATTGCCAGGTGGGTACAAGAATGCCTCCAAATGTGGTTGGTGATATTTTGATGGATACAGCCAAACAGGCTTTAGTGGCTGCTGATTACCCTGGCATGTATTCTTTCATGCATTCTCTCATAAAGCATGACAGGAGATTATGAAGAACCATTCAGCATAATGGTTATTCAGACCTTCACACATAGAGTTACATAGAAAATACTGCAAAGAAGCAGACCATTTGACCCAACTCCACAGAATCTCGTGCCATGCCTCATCTCAACCTTTCAGCATATCTTTCTATTCCCTTCTCTCTTATGTAGTCATCTAGTTTCCTTTTGAAAGCATCTAAGCTATTTGCTTAAACCAATTCCTGTGGTAGCAAGTTCAACGTTCACTTTCACATAGTCCATCTCTGACTCTTCCCTTCCCTTCCTCAACTTCTCTTTCTCCATTTCTGGGGATAGCTGTCAACCAATATCTACTATAAGCCGATTCCACAGCTACCTTGATTACACTTCCACCCACCCCGCTTCCTGTAAGGACTCTATTTCTTTCTCCCAATTTCTCCGTCTTCATTTCCATCGCATCTGCTCTGATGATGTCACCTTCCATAGCAATGCTTCTGATATGTCTTCCTTTTTTCTCAACCAAAGATTGCTGTCCACCAAGGTTGTCAGGGCCTTCAAACATGTCCATCCCATTTCCTGTACTTCTGCTCTCACCCCTTCCCCTCCCTTCTAGAACCACATTAAGGTTCCCCTTGTCCTTACCCTTACACCCCACCAGCCTCCACATTCAATGGATCATCATCTGCCATTGCTGCCACTACCAGCATGATGCTACCACCAAACATATCTTCCGCTCCGCTTTCAGCATTCTGAAGGGACCGTTCCCTCCACGACACTCTGGTCCACTCTTCAATCACCGTTAACATCAGCTCCCCTTCCCACGGCACCTCCCCATACAAGCGCAGGGGATTCAACACCTGCCCTTTCACCTTTTCCCTTCCCACCCTCCAGGACCCCAAACATTCCTTCCAAGTGAAACAGCATATTTACAGTTGTACCGGCCGGTGCCGGACCAGAGAATTTTCCAGACCATGGGAAGTCACCCTAGACTTACTGGGTACTGCTGACAATGCTGCTGACAATGACCCGGCCGCGTTCTGCACATGTGCTGCACAGAAGCCGACTGCGCAGCATTTCTCAGGCTCAGCTTCAGCGCCTCAGTCAGCTGCCACAACCCACACTCCCTCTCCGCGCTGACCCGACCAAGGAGGGAATACCGGAGGCAGCGGGGAGAAGAGGAGCAGCCAGCCTTAGGACACAGCGCGGGTCGCAACCCCCTGCTGGGAATGATGCCCGACCAGGGATGTTGCTGGACCAAAGAGTCCCGGACTGGGGAGATACAACCTGTACTTCTTTCAATTCAGTCTCCTGTAATCATTGCTCATAATGTGGTCCCCTCTACACTGGGGAGAACAAACGCAGATTGGGTGATGGTTTGCAGAACACCTCTGTTCAGTCCACAAGCGTGCAAGGGAACTCGAGGAACAGCACCTCATCTTTCGTTGCCATTTACAGCTCCTTCAGACCCATCTTTTCTTTACTTACTTATCCCATTAACACTCCCTTTTGCCTTGCGCCATCATCACTTTTGTCATTCAGTTATTTGTCCCTGGACTCCACATTCTCTGAGTACAGAAATTTCTCCTTATTTCCCTATTGGGTTTATTAGTAATTATCTTGCATTTATGGCCTCTAGTTTTGGATTCTCTCACAAGTGGAAACATTCTTTTCATTTCTATCTTGTTCAACACATTCATAATTTTAAAGTCCTCTTTCAGGTTATCTCTAAGTCTTCTCTTTTTTTAAAGAAAAAGGCCCCAATCTGGTCAATCTTTCTCTATAGCTGTAATCTCTCAGTTCTGATACGATCCTTGTAAATCTTTTTTGCACTTACTCCAATGCTTTTATGGGGGAGAAATTGGGTGCCCGGGAGGTGCTAAAGGGACGTAAATGGTTTTGTGACCAGGCATGGTGCTGACATCGACTCCCGCCATATTTGGCAGGTGTTTTGCGGCAGCATATCAGCATTGCATCCCGATCTCCTGCTCCCGGAGATCATGATGTTATCACCGTGCGCATCGCCCCGGTAGTGCACTGGATCCAAAATTCACCGACAGCTGCAGGAGGCGTCCATCGGTCAGTCGGCACTACAAGGGCGATGATTAAAGGCGAGGTGGCCAAGGTAAGTAAAAAAAAACTTACCCTTCTTGTTATAGTTTTTTTCGTGGGTTCCTGTCCGCAATCGTTCAGCCCGACACTCTGCTCGAGCGGCGTGCTGATCCTACAGGATCGCCACTGCCTTGGTGGTCCAGGTAGATACCTTTTATATTGCAGAGCCTGCAGTGATGGCCCTTCCCTTTAAGGGAGGGAAAGAGTCTTTGGATGCTGCAGCGCTGCACTGTGCAGCCGCTGCTGAAGTCTCCGGCCACCTGCTGCCAATTGCGCTCCAAGAAGGAAGTGGAGCACTTGAGTTAGCATTCCACTTCCTTCTTGGAGCCCAAACATCAAATTTTTAAAGAGTTTGAAATCGATAGCGCCTGCTGCTAATTTTTCAAACTTTGAAAAATTAACGCCCCAAACGGGGTGATAGTGAATTTCTCCCCCTATCTCTTTTTATAGTATGGAGACCAAGGGGCTGTAATTGCCCTCAGCCCGAAACGGGACATTCCCACCCATCTTTCTGTGTTTTCACTGCCACGGTGGTTGAGGTTGTCTCTTGAGCGAAATTCCGCTCTTTGTTTTTATTTTAACTTGGATCCGTAAGTCACTCTTATTGGGGGTGGTGACTTCACGAGAGGGGCAGATACGCGATGGTGGTATTACCTGAGGGGCGGAAGATAGGGGGCGTGGTGCGGAGTGGCCATCACGGTGACGTCATCATGGCGCCATGTCACCACAGCTCTACCCTTCACTTAAAGGGGAGAGCCTTCGCAATTTTAAAACTTCAGTCCACTGGGCCACCAGGGAGGGTTTCGGCTAGGCCAGGGGCCCTTTTCTTAAAGCCTGTTACCACCGCAAAGCAGCGGCCACACTGCAGAGTAAGCGGCCGCCGACTTTTCGTGGAATGGCCGTTGATGGCCCAATTGCCCTTCCGAGGTATGCCGGCGTTTCTCCGATTCGTCCACCACCTAACCCGGGGGCATAATTATCGGGCCGATATGGCAGTTGCCTGACAAAGAAAAACATGGCGGCAGCAGCGTTGCGCTCTTCCCTTTAAGGGAAGCCGCACCACCCTTGCAGAAGGCCACAGCCTCACCGGACTGCCGGCGAAAAGTAGGTTTTGGTACTGCCGGGCAGGCCTAAAGTTTTCAGAGTGGAATTTCGCCGTGGGGAGCGGGGGACAGAGGGGGGGTGGGGTAGATCGGCTATGCGCAAGGTGATGACGCACTTAACATGGATCGGCAGCAGCAGGGTGATGGAGGGGAACCGGGGCCACGCCGGCATAGCTCAGAAGGGCAATTGGGCCATCAACGGACATTTCACAAAGTCGGTGGCCACTCCACTCCTCAGTATGGCCGCTTCTTTGTGGTGGTAACAGGCCTAAAGAAAAGGGGCAATTTCGGCTCCCAGAACTGTGCACTGTAATCTAAGTGTGGTCTGACCAAACATAGAAACAGAGAAACATAGAAACATAGAAAATAGGTGCAGGAGTAGGCCATTCGGCCCTTCTAGCCTGCACCGCCATTCAATGAGTTCATGGCTGAACAAGCAACTTCAGTACCCCATTCCTGCTTTCTCACCATACCCCTTGATCCCCCTATTAGTAAGGACTTCATCTAACTCCTTTTTGAATATATTTAGTGAATTGGCCTCAACAATTTTCTGTGGTAGAGAATTCCACAGGTTCACCACTCTCTGGGTGAAGAAGTTTCTCCTCATCTCGGTCCTAAATGGCTTACCCCTTATCCTTAGACTGTGACCCCTGGTTATGGACTTCCCCAACATTGGGAACATTCTTCCTGCATCTAACCTGTCTAAACCCATCAGAATTTTAAACGTTTCTATGAGGTCCCCTCTCATTCTTCTGAACTCCAGTGACTACAAGCCCAGTTGGTCCAGTCTTTCTTGATATGTCAGTCCCGCCATCCCGGGAATCAGTCTGGTGAATCTTCGCTGCACTCCCTCAATAGCAAGAATGTCCTTCCTCAAGTTACGAGACCAAAACTGTACACAATACTCCAGGTGTGGCCTCACCAAGGCCCTGTACAACTGTAGTAACACCTCCCTGCCCCTGTACTCAAATCCCCTCGCTATGAAGGCCAACATGCCATTTGCTTTCTTAACTGCCTGCTGTACCTGCATGCCAACCTTCAATGACTGATGTACCATGACACCCAGGTCTCGTTGCATCTCTCCTTTTCCTAATCTTTCACCATTCAGATAATAGTCTGTCTCTCTGTTTTTACCACCAAAGTGGATAACCTTACATTTATCCACATTATACTTCATCTGCCATGCATTTGCCCACTCACCTAACCTATCCAAGTCGCTCTGCAGCCTCATAGCATCCTCCACGCAGCTCACACTGCCACCCAACTTAGTGTCATCCGCAAATTTGGAGATACTACATTTAATCCCCTCGTCCAAGACCTATACAACTTTAACATAACTTCACTATAACTAAGAAATAAATCCCAGTGATTTGTTAGCATTTTTAATTGCTTTGCTGACCTGAAATTCTGGTTTTAATGGTTTGTTTACCTATATCCCTAGACCCTATGCTCTTCTACCCTCTTCAGTTTTTCATTTTTTAACATATAGAGATCTTTCTATTTTTCCGACCAAAGTGCATCCCCTCACATTTATCTATGTTAAAGTTAATTTGCTAAATAACATAAGAACATTCGAACATAAGAAATAGGAGTAGGCCATTCGACCCCTCGAGCCTGCTCCGCCATTCAATAAGATCATGGCTGATCTGATCATGGACTCAGCTCCCTGTCCGCTCCCCATAACATTTTACTCCCTTATTGCTCAAAAATCTGTCTATCTCCGCCTTAAATATATTAAATGACCCAGCCTCCACAGCTCTCTGAGGCAGAGAATTCCATAAACTTACAACACTCTGGGAAAATAAATTTCTCCTCATGTCCGTTTTAAATGGGTGGCCCCTTATTCTAAGACTATGTCCCCTAGTTTTAGTTTCCGTTATGAGTAGAAATATTCTCTCTGCATCCACCTTGTCGACCCCCTCATTACCTGTTTACAATATACATAGATGACCTGGAAGAGGGGACAGAGTGTAGTGTAACAAAATTTACAGACGACACAAAGATTAGTGGGAAAGCGGGTTGTGTCAAGGACACAGAGAGGCTGCAAAGAGATTTAGATAGGTTAAGCGAATGGGCTAAGGTTTGGCAGATGGACTATAATGTTGGAAAATGTGAGGTCATCCACCTTGGAAAAAAAAACAGTAAAAAGGAATATTATTTGAATGGGGAGAAATTACAACATGCTGCGGTGTAGAGGGACCTGGGGGTCCTTGTGCATGAAACTCTTTTAGGAGTCTACCTGCAAAACATAAACAACATTAAACTGTGCCACCCGACCTGGGTGACACAGCAGACATTTTCAAGGCTCCCTTTTTTTTTTTTTTTTTTTTTTTTTTTTTTTTTTTTTTTTTTTTTGGGGCGCTAAAATCAAATTTTTCCAGTGCCCCCTATAAAAGGAGAGGGGGACACTAAAAACACCGGCAATTAAAACAAGTTAAACTTTAAAACGTAAAATCAAATTAAAATTTGGTTGCCGGGCGTGATGATGCACTCCAGTCCCTCCGGTGCCCACCTCTCGCGGAAGGCCGCGAGCGTACCGGTGGACACCGCGTGCTCCATCTCCAAGGACACCCTGGACCGGATGTAAGAGCGGAAGAGAGGCAGGCAGTCAGGTTGAACGACCCCCTCGACCGCCCGCTGCCTGGACCGGCTGATGGCACCCTTGGCCGTGCCCAGGAGCAGTCCTACGAGGAGGCCTTCGGACCTACCCGCTCCCCTCCGCACAGGGTGCCCAAAGATCAGGAGAGTGGGACTGAAGTGCAGCCAGAATTTCAGGAGCAGCCCCTTCAAATAATAAAACAGGGGCTGCAACCTCGTGCATTCCATAAAAACATGGAACACGGACTCCTCCAGACCGCAGAAATTGCAGGCGGCCTGGGAGTCCGTGAACCGGCTTAAAAATTTGTTGCACGGCACTGCTCCGTGCACCACCCTCCAGGCCAAGTCCCCGATGAATAGTGGGAGGACCCCTGCGTAGAGGGCCCTCCATCGGGGACCCCCGCCTCCTCCGGACGGCAAGATGGTACGCCATGGCGTGTCCGGACGGCCGGCGAGGATGGCAAAGTTGAGGGTGTGCAGGAGCAGCCCGTACAGGAAACCCCTCCGCGCGGAACTGAAAGGCACGGAGGGGATTTCCCCGAGGCGGCTCAAGTTGTGAGGCGCCGGCCCCCGAGGGAGGTTCCGGGGTTTGGCGCCGATGAGGAATTCCGTCCGGACGGGGGTCAGTTCGGACGGGATCTCCCCACGTGCTTGAGCCTCCTCGATACACCTAACGGAGTCAGGGCCCAGAGCTGTTTTTAGCGACTCGATGGCATCGGCCGCGCGGCGGACGTTGGCAGAATTTAGGCGCCGCGCCAGCGTGACTGGCGCCATCCAGCCCGCTCCTCCGCCATCGAGCAGGTCCCTGACCCTGGTCACCTCACCAGCCACAGCCCTCTCTTCCGACCGCCACATGAAGCCTCGGCCGTGGAGGTACGGATTCCCGAGCAGCGGTTCCTGCAGGACGGCCGCCACTCCAGCCGGCGGAGAGCTGCGCTTGGTGGAGACTTTGTTCCAGACCCTGATGAGTTCCCTGTAAAAGACAGGCAGCTCCCGGAGGGCGGTCCTGGCACCCCCCAAGTTCACAAACAGGAGCTGCGTGTCATAATTGAGGTCGAGCTGCTGGCGGAAGAAATACCTCGCCAGAGCACACCACCTAGGAGGGGGCTCGACGTAAAGGTATCTCTGCAGGGTCTGAAGACAGAAAGTCGCGAGCTGGGCGCTGACGCACACCAACGACTGACCGCCCTCCTCAAGCGGGAGACTCAAGACCGCGACAGAGACCCAGTGCTTCCTGTTGTTCCAGAAGAAGTCCACCAGCTTCTTCTGTATCTTGGCGACAAACGCAGGGGGAGGGGTCAAAGTGACCAGCCGGTACCACAGCATTGCGGCCACCAGCTGGTTTATGACTAGTCCTTGTGCATGAATCCCAAAAAGTTAGTTTGCAGGTGCAGTAAGTAATCAGGAAGGCGAATGGAATGTTGGCCTTCATTGCGAGAAGGATGGAGTACAAAAGCAGGGAGGTCCTGCTGCAACTGTACAGGGTATTGGTGAGGCCGCACCTAGAGTACTGCGTGCAGTTTTGGTCACCTTACTTAAGGAAGGATATACTGGCTTTGGAGGGGGTACAGAGACGATTCACTAGGTTGATTCCGGAGATGAGGGGGTTACCTTATGATGATAGATTGAGTAGACTGGGTCTTTACTGCCCAAGGAAGCAGTTGAGGCTAGCTCATTGAATGCATTCAAGTCACAAATAGAAAGATTTTTAACCAATAAGGGAATTAAGGGTTACGGGGAGCGGGCGGGTAAGTGGAGCTGAGTCCATGGCCAGATCAGTTATGATCTTGTTGAATGGCGAAGCAGGCTCGAGGGGCTAGATGGCCTACTCCTGTTCCTAATTCTTATGTTCTTATGTTCTTATTACTCGTTGGAGTTCAGAAGGATGAGGGGTGATCTTATAGAAACATTTAAAATAATGAAAGGGATAGACAAGATAGAGGCAGAGAGGTTGTTTCCACTGGTCGGGGAGACTAGAACTAGGGGGCACAGCCTCAAAATATGGGGGAGCCAATTTAAAACCGAGTTGAGAAGGAATTTCTTCTCCCAGAGAGTTGTGAATCTGTGGGATGCTCTGCCCAAGGAAGCAGTTGAGGCTAGCTCATTGAATGTATTCAAATCACAGATAGATAGATTTTTAACCAATAAGGGAATTAAAGGTTATGGGGAGCGGGCGGGTAAGTGGAGCTGAGTCCACGGCCAGATTAGCCATGATCTCGTTGAATGGCGGAGCAGGCTCGAGAGGCTAGATGGCCTACTCCTGTTCCTAATTCTTATGTTCTTAAGTTCTTATAAGTTTCGATAAGGTTACCTCTCATTCTTCTGAGCTCCAATGAGTATAGGCCCAATCTACACAACCTATCTTCATAAGTCAACCCCCTCATCTCCGGAATCAACCTAGTGAACTGTCCAGTTTGCATGTTTTCTAATGGCTTCTTGCATTATGTTGCACTCTTCTTCAGTGTTATCTATTGCTCCCAGTTTGGGATCATCTGCAAATTTTGCTATTGAGTTACTTGTTCCTAAGTCAAACTATTAATGTGAATTATGAATAACAGTGGTGCCAGCACTGATCCTTGTGGAACATCGCTTTCTATCTTCCCCCAAGCTGAATAACTACACTTTACCCCTTTTCTTGGATTTCTATTTTTTAGACAATTTGCTACCTTTCAGCTATTTTCCCCCAAAAATCCACATACTTTAACCTTTGTCATGAACCTACCATGTAGTACCTTATAGAGGGCCTTTAGAAAATCCAAATATATTACATTTACTGCATTACCCTTGTCTACCATTCCCTCCCTAACAGCATTGTGGGAGTACCTTCACATCACAGACTGCAGCGTTTTATTTTTAAATCGGCAAATATTTTTTTTCAAAAACATTTCTATCAACTTTAATTTCTATAGTGTATTTATGTGAGGTGTTTTAAAAAATTTTTATGGAGTGTTTGGGTGTTTGAGGATAATCCAAAATTCCTATTACTGTGAATGAGAAAATACTTTACCGTGATTGAGTATCCAGGCCCAAGTGACTCCTACGGATGTCCCAACGTGAAAGCGCTCCATGCACAAGAAGAGGAGGCCTCGAATCTGGGATCTCTGGCGAGTGTTCAACCAAAAGGTAAGTGCGCATCTTTTGTCCTAATTTTAGGCGAACGCCCGCGGGAAGAAGAAACCGGGATTTCAGGGCCAATATGTCAAATAATTGAATTTTCCTGGTGGGGGTGGGAAACTTGCACTGAGAACCCCTCCCCTCCCCAACCCCCTTCAGCAAATAAATATTTTACTTGCTGTACTGGCATTCTCCTCTCTGGCTGTCATTTACTTATGAGGGTAGACTTCACAGACTCATGCCCACAGAGAAGCTTTATACCCCAGAAGCACATTCCAGGTACTTGGGCGTAGAGGTCATAGCACCCTGTTAGATTTTCTATCCAAAATTCCTTCATTCCTCAATTTCTGATATATTCTCTAGACATAAGAAACCACACAGGAGGCACAAATTTGTAAAGGCTATGGGCTAGATTATACACTTTTGTGCATATCGCCCAAAAATGGGCATTATTTCCAGCGTGGGTTTTCAGATCGCCGGCTTCTCACCCTTTCTCAAAGCACTTAGTCTCCATTTTTTAAATTAGGCATTACCACGAGCGATATGAAATGGGCAGTAGCGTCAAATCTCACTGACCTTCTGCCATAAAGTGTCACCGTCCTTAGCAATGGCATGGCAACGCTCGATTCCTGCGATTCAGGAAGCCAAGAGTCATCATTACGTGCAGAAGAGGAGACAGAGAGAGAGAGAGAGCTGAGAGGCACTGAAAGCGTGTGTGGCTGTGGTATGTACTTGTTGGCTGTTGTGGGAGGCACGAGGGAGATTCACCAGCAGCAAAAAGCCTACTAAGCACCAAGAACATAGTTGGCACTGAGTTTTTGTCCAACAAATAATATATAACATGGAAGCGATGGTGGAGGCCCTGGAGCTGGTAGCCAGAGGACTCCCAGTGGTCTCGGAGCATGGCACTGCACCCAAGGTGCCGCACTCCCATTGCCAACCACATATGAGAGCCAGGAGCAACATCTTGCTTCTGGCTTGGAGCACGTTTCCACCTCGGGACCGTCCCCTCCCGTATCTGCCCACGCAGCGGGTCGGCCATCATCTCCCCTCCCCCCACCCCCCACCAATGAAGCATTGCCTGAGCAGCTCCTCGGCCAGTCGGCTTGGAGTCAGGAGAGGAAGGGGAAGGGGAGTGGGTAGGGGTGGGGAGGAGAAGCGGGGGCAGGCGGGGGGGGGGGGAAACAGTTGTTTTTTACAGAAATACTGATGACTTCAGACAACTGTTCAGTTTAAATGTTTTTTATTTAACAAAACCTTGTTGCGCATTGGCTCGGATAGCTGACTGTTACATGCTGATGATTCCTTAACATCAAAAGGTATAATTACACTTAACTTCAATCAACTTAAACTTTAACTGTCACCAAGGTGATGCCCACCATTGATGTATGACCTGCACACCCAGCAATGTGTCAGCCTTATAAATAACACCAACGTACTTTATGGCAAAGTGCTCATTGATGAGCTCCTGACGTAATGCTCTTGCAGCTATCATGCCACCATGGGCCCTTTCATGTGGTCTACAGAGGGGTGGGGGCATGGCTTCAGTATCAGCCTGATTGTCTGGGCCAATGTCAGCATCCGCCTCCTTGTCCTCCTCTTCCTCTCTCTGGTGAGGTGGACTGTCAGGCTCATCAGGCAATTCTTGTCCCCTCCTGATAGCCAAGTTGTGTAGCATGGAGCATACCACCACGAATTGAGCTACCTGCTCAGGGTGGTAATGGAGATTGCCTCCTGAGTGGTCCAGGCATCTAAAGCGCTGCTTAAGCACTCCAATGGTTTTCTCCACGATATTACGAGTGACTCTGTGGCTCTCATTGTATCGCTTCTCGGCTATGTTGTGGGTGTCACGCAGGGAGGTCATCAGCCAGGTGGGGAGGCCATATCCTTTGTCACCAAGCATCTAGCATTGACCTTGTGGCTGATTGTTAAACAAGTCAGATACAGTGCTCTCACGCAGGATGTGAGCATCATGGATGCTGCCCAGAAATTTAGCATTCACTGCCATTATAATTTGCTGGTGGTCGATAATGAGTTGGACATTCGGGGAGTGGAATCCCTTGCAGTTCCTGAAAACCTCTGCACCCTGAAAAGGTGCCCACATCATGATGTGCATACAGTCTATTGCTCCCTGCACCTTGGGGAAGTTTGCAATTCTGGAGAATCCTAGAGCCCTCACAGTCTGTGCCTCCCTGGTCATAGGGAAGCTGATCAAGTCCCTCCTGCATGCATACAGGGCTTCAGTGACCTGTCTAATGCAGCAATGTGTAACATGCTGAGACAGACCACAAATGTCACTAGCTGAGGCCTGAAAAGAACCCAACGCATAGAACGACAGTGCCGCAGTGACTTTGACCTTGACGGACAGTGCAGTACTGGTGGTGCTGGTAGGCTGCAGATCTCCCCTTACCAGCTGGCATACCTCAGTGATAACCTCTTTGTAGAATCGCAGTCTCCGAAGGCAAGTCGAGTAATACTGCTTCTCCCTGTACTTGCAGGAGATGTAACGTCTGGTCCTCCTCATCAGTCTGGCACATCTTACATTGGGCACATAATGCTGTGGAACATACCTTCAGCCATCTTGAGTCTGCAGCATGTAATTGGTCATCAAGAGAGTGTGAGAAAGGACAGGCCCCATTGCAATAGCTCTCTGTTTTCCACCGATTGGTCACAAACAATGAATGTCCCAATGAAGACACCTGTTAAATTCCAATCGGTCACAGTTTGGTCAAGATGTTTGTACAGATGTTCACATCAACTCCAACGACCTCCAGAGTACATCCGAACTCCCCCGAGATTGAAGCACAGCAGCCTTTTACATGTGATGTAGAACATGGCATCCATAACGCTGTGATTAGTTCCGGTTAGTTCCACTTTTTCTGAGTGTTTTTTTGGGCGAGTAATATTGTGGGCGATATGTGTGAGAGGTGGTGAAAGTGACGCTGGGCGATCTCATGGCCGCTAGTTTCGGCAAATATGATCCTTATGACAAAAAAAAGTGGGCGGGTAGTATTATTGAATCTTGCCGTTAATTCTGTGCGGAAAGTAACGCTGGGCGATATTATGGGCGTTGATTTCGCCCATTCTGATGATTCCGCCCCAAAAAAGTGCCGATATTATTTTTTCCCAGCGTTACGCACATGAGAAATTAATGCTCTGCGATAAGTTTCCAAAAAATGCCCGTCTGTTTCCATTTTGTTGGTAAATGGGCGATATATGGGCATTATACATCATTTCAGCAGTAAAATGGGCGTTAAGTGGGCATTAAGCATGCAAAAAAAGTGGAAAATCTAGCCCTATGTTTTTTTTACTCCTTCAATACAAATGAAGGAATTTTGGGTATAACTACAGCTTAAGTTAAAAGCCTGTGTTCCACTGCACCTTCAGTGTAATTCTTTGTTTTCACAAGTCATCAGCTTATATTCAGAGTGTTCTTGAGTTGTCAACTTTTTTGAAGCTGCTGATTAACATTTTCTCATTTTCGAGATTGACGTGTGTGGACAGACCTGAAACTGTCATGGGTAAGTATGGTTGAGCTCACTTTGAAGCCGTTGATGCATTTGGCCCATTAAGCATTCAAGTGCAACTTATAGTAGAGACACTATAAATTCAGGCAGGATCAGCAGACGGCCCTTCCACATTCACCCCCAGCACTGGACATAACTAACACTGATGCAGGATCCTCATAATTCACACCATGAAGACGTCTAGGTCCAGCAGTTTTGCAACAAACTGTTCGTCAATCCCAATAATCAGCCAGCACACTGGCAAGGAGGGAATCTACAGCTGGTATTATATGCAAATTTATATTGCATTGATACAGGATATTGAGGTGCACTCTCCAGCTCTGCTTCATCTAAATGAGAGCAATTGGGGCAGTATATTTATACAATATATAAATATGGGTGTTCAGATTAAGATCAAATGAACAGTGTGCAGCATAGCCTTTTGTAGAAAAGGTAGAAAAAATGAATAACAAGCAGCAGCTGCTGTGTGTGTGGGGAAAGCAACCATAAGTCTAGTTTTGCAAGTTGCACATAGGTAAAACTGTGCTCTACCAACATTAAAATTGTTCTTATAACTGCCAAATTAAAGTCAGAATGGGAAATGTTATTAACAATTAAATAGATTTCAAGCATACAGATGACAAATGAATCAAATGAATACACATAAATGCAACATAGTACATCTGCAAGACACAGGTAACCATATATAACAACAAGTTTTAACTGTTAATAGTACAAGACAATTATCCGGACAGGAAGTTCCTATCTGTAACTATAACTCGCTGTGATTTAAGAAACCCTGCATCTTCAATATGCTACGTTGGCAATATACACTGTGTGATGCTGCAAGTATGCAGTTTTATCATCCCCTGTGTAACATCTATTTCACTGATTGCATGTTAATCACTTGTAAATTGAAATAAGTAACAGATGTTTATTTGTTCAAACTCGATGTAATACATCACGATTCATAAAGTGGATAAGCGACTCTGCATATTAATGAGAAAGCAATTCACAAGGTCACCCAGCAAAATAGCAAATGATAGCTGAAAAGCTGTATTTGAATAAATGGAGAAACAAATTGTTTTGTAACCAAAGATGGCTTGCACAGAACATCCTGTCATAGTCATTCAACAATGTTTAAAAAGTATTACTGTCACCACATTTACCTTTCTTTGAATATATTAAAAATGTTCAGTATTGGTCTGAAATGTTATAAACCGATGCTTCTTTCAATCAAATCGGTGCTATTTTTGAAAGTACTTACAAAGAGAAGCTATTAATTCTTTATTACCTTGCAATATGTTCAAGATACCTGGGATGGGACAAAATTGGAGCTTGTTTCACTTAGTTGCAGGCGCAAAACTGGGGCAAAAAGGTCCAGCCTTAAGGAACTATGTCTCGCACCTTTCAGTGTCTCACCGCAAGGGTGCCTTAAACACGCCCGACACCATATTGGCATGGGCAATATTCAGGGCCCCTGGCAGCAACCTTAAACAGACATTAGGCTCTTTGCATATTCTGATGAGGGACCTAACGCAGGTTTCAGGATCTGCTCTGAAATTGGTCAGAAACTGAGCATGCTCCACTCAGCTTTATAGGTTCTTCTGCGGCCTAACCAATGGTCCTTAAAGGGACCACTGGAGACCACCAATCAAATGGTGAGTTACTCTGAGGAGCAGGAATACACTGCTGCGGGCATCTTCCATCCATTCGCCTTCTCAGATCTATCTAAGGGTCGCTGCCAGTGTTGCAACCGGCCCAAATTGGTATCCAGAAAAACATTGAGTTGCCTCTGCACACCTAAATCGCCAGAATTATTCAGATGAGGCCCAAGGCTCAGTTTGAGATGAGCATGTCACCTATCTCAGGGCTGAAAATGCATCTAAATTAATTTCTCCCTCTTGATCCCTGTTGTATTTTCTGAAAATCCATGGACTGTTATTTTGGTGATTACCTCACGATTGCGGCTGCAGCACTGACATGATTGCCCTTCAGAACTGGCTCTGCTGGGATATGTGCAGTCAGCAGAAAAGCCCTAACTTACATGGAGCCAATGGGCACCCGTGCCACTAACATGCACCTCCGGTTCCCAACTGCAGCCAGAAAATCTGACTATAGGATAGGGCTGCCCAGGTGCCCCCCCCTCCCACCCCACCCTCAAAACTCCATAGTGTCCCCCTCACCTCCTTGTGCAAGAAGATAGGCAGACAGTAGAGGCTGTTAGAACTGGTGAGGGCAGAAACAACGTGGCAAGAGAAGGTTGTTAAAGATGGGCAGGGCTCATTGTAGGAATGTGCCTTTTGAAAGCAGTGCAGTACCTTTACACTCAGCCACTATTTGTTCAAATGGAAATGCTATTGTGTGCAGTTAAACAAGCTCTGTTTTACATAATAGGTGGCACCTTGGAGGAAGAGACCTATCACTCTGAAAACCACCCAGGCACTTCCAGACCCACAACCCCTGCAATGTCCACAATACATAAGACTCTGATCTCTGGGGCCCACACTTCATAAATACTATGATTAGGGAGAGTCTATCTCATTAGCAGACAGTGGAGATGGTTTCCATGCATACAGTTGAGATGATGGAGAACTAAGAGGATTCAACTACGCACATCTGCAATACATTACATGAAATTTCTCACAAAATGTAGACACACTGGAGACGGTGATAGAGTAGGAGGTTTCCGCAGCAGCAAGGTGCCAGAAGGAGGTACTAAGGATATTGGTGGCTTCTGCAATGGTAGTTACCACTGCTTCAAAAAGAGTCTTGAGGATTAGCTAAAACAATACCATTTCACAGGGCTTCCAAAACTTGACTGGGACTATTTACGGTGCATCACACTGACCAGTAGCACCTTTGAGCCTGTACCCTGTACCACTGGGTTGCAAAGAATGGTCAAAGGAAAATAGACCATTCAGCCCAACGAGCCTGCTCCGCCATTCAATTAGATCATGTCTGATCTGCACCTCAACTCCATTTAACCACCTTTGCTACATATCCCTTGATACCCTTATGTAACAACATTCTATCTCTCTGTCTTGAGAGTTCCATTTGTCCCACCATCCACAGCCTTTTGGTGGAGAAAGTTCCAGATTTCTACAACACTTCGTTGTGAAAAAGTGTTTGCTGATTTCACTCCTGAATGGCCGATCTCGAATATTAATATCATGCCCCCCCCTTGTTCTTGATTTCTCCTTCAGAGGAAATAATTTTCCTATCTCTACCTTATTAGTGAGCTCCTCAAAAATTCAATTCGATTAGTCAGACATGACTTACCCTCAACAAAGTCATGCTGCTTTCGCTGATCAGCTCATATTTGTTCAAGTGCTCAGTCACTCTATCCATTCTGGTAGCTGCCCCACAGCTGATGTTAAACTGGCAGGCCTGTGGTTACCTGGGTTCTCTCTTTCACCTTTCTTAAATAATGGAGTGACATTAGAACATTTCCAATCCAACGGTACAATACACGAATCGAGAGAGTTTGAAAGTTTATGACTAATGCTTCTGCAGTTTCCTTACTTATCACTTTTTGTATCCTTGGGTGGAAACCATCAGGTCCTGCTATCTATCCTAAGTCCCATTATTTTATCCATTACCTTTTTTTTAACTTCTAGTGAATCCAATTAATTATTCCTCTTGATTTATTTTTAGTTTCTATCACTGGTATTTCCTCCTCTTCCTCTACTATGGGAATGGATACAAAGTACTTGTTTAATAAATCTGCCATTACCCTATTTTTTTATAGTTGTTTCGGGCTGTGGGCGTCGTTGTCTGTTACCGTTTCAATTAAACAGTTGGTTTGATGCAGACTGCTCTAAGCAAATATTGAAGATGGAGTTCTATTAGCAAAACAGAACTGCTGAATGCTACTGCAATAATATTTTAAAGTTTAACAATGTTATTCCTTTTCATTCAGTCTTGAATTATAAACAACCCTAAATCGAGTACAACGCAAAAACATTACTGCAACAGTGAATCAAAGAGACATTCTTTGGCTTTGTTACAATCCGCATTATCTTGGATTTGAATTAATGTGCCTAGCTACATATCCATGCTGAGAAATTGCAAGTCTACTATGATTGGAAAGGCTTGTATTCTGATAATGTGAAGCCCGAATGTAATATATTGTGACAGTGGGTGTGCCAACTCTCTTAGCAGTGCCTACAGCTTTTACTTTTCTTGACAATTCAGCGCTGGACAAGAAATTTATGGAAGGAGAATTTAATAGTGGATTCCTGCTGGGTGGCCCTTGTACTATATTCTTGTTCCGTTTATTTTACTTTGTTTGCTTGTTTTTAAATAGAGACATTGGGATGATTTTCTGCCTGGTAATAGTACCATGCATAAGATGCCAAATAATGCTTGTATACAAATCCCAAAATAGATTTAACACAGTCACAAGGGATAACTTCAATTCATTTGTTTTTCTAAGAGTGTGAATTTGTACATTTTACTTTTAAATATTTTATGGTCCTGGTTTAGAATACTAATTTACACATTTTTGGGGGTTAATCAAATTATCTTTAGTTGCAAATCAAATTCCAAATAGTTACACTGTGTACTCCATAGAATCATAGAATTATAGAATGGTTACAGCATTCTATAGTAGGCCATTCAGCCCGCCGAGCCCATGCCAGCTCTCTGCAAGAGTACCTCAGCTAGTTCCACTCCCCCGCCCTTTCCCCATAGCCCTGCAATTTTTTTTTCTTTCAGGTGATTATCCAATTCCCTTTTGAGTCTGATTGAGTCTGCCTCCACCACCCGTTCAGGCAGTGAATTCCAGATCCTAACCACTTGCTGTGTAAATAAGTTATTTCTTATGTCGCCTTTGGTTCTTCTGCCAATCACCTTAAATCTGTATCCTCTGGTTAAGAACATAAGAACATAAGAATTAGGAACAGGAGTAGACCATCTAGCCCCTCGAGCCTGCTCCGCCATTCAACAAGATCATGGCTGATCTGGCCGTGGAACCAGCTCCACTTACCCGCCCGCTCCCCATAACCCTTAATTCCCTTATTGGTTAAAAATCTATCTATCTGTGATTTGAATACATTCAATGAGCCAGCCTCAACTGCTTCCTTGGGCAGAGAATTCCACAGATTCACAACCCTCTGGGAGAAGAAATTCCTTCTCAACTCGGTTTTAAATTGGCTCCCCCGTATTTTGAGGCTGTGCCCCCTAGTTCTAGTCTCCCCGACCAGTGGAAACAACCTCTCTGCCTCTATCTTGTCTATCCCTTTCATGATTTTCAATGTTTCTATAAGATCATCCCTCATCCTTCTGAACTCCAACGAGTAAAGACCCAGTCTACTCAATCTATCATCATAAGGTAACCCCCTCATCTCCGGAATCAGCCTAGTGAATCATCTCTGTGCCCCCTCCAAAGCCAATATATCCTTCCTTAAGTAAGGTAACCAAAACTGCACGCAGTACTCCAGGTGCGGCCTCACCAATACCCTATACAGTTGCAGAAGGACCTCCCTGCTTTTGTACTCCATCCCTCTCGCAATGAAGGCCAACATTCCATTCGCCTTCCTGATTACCTGCTGCACCTGCAAACTAACTTTTTGGGATTCATGCACAAGGAAAGAACCTGGATAGCTCAGTCAGTAGAGCATCAGACTTTTAATCTGAGGGTCCAGGGTTCAAGTCCCTGTTCGGGCGTTCTGTTTAAAGCATGACTTTTTAGGCAGAGGCCGCGTGGCCTAATGGATAAGGCGTCTGACTTCAATCACAAACCGCGAAGTTATCAGAAGATTGCAGGTTCGAGTCCTGCCGCGGTCGACTTCGCTCACTGTGTGAAATTTTCCCAAAAGAGTTCATGCACAAGGACCCCCAGGTCTCTCTGCACCGCAGCATATTGTAATTTCTCCGCATTCAAATAATATTCCCTTTTACTGTTTTTTTTTCCAAGGTGAATGACCTCACACTTCCCGACATTGGACCAAACCTTAGCCCATTTGCTTAACCTATCTAAATCTCTTTGCAGCCTCTCCGTGTCTTCTACACAACCCGCTTTCCCACTAATCTTTCTGTCATCTGCAAATTTTATTACACTACACTCTGTCCCCTCTTCCAGGTCATCTATGTATATTGTAAACAGTTGTGGTCCCAGCACCGATCCCTGTGGCACACCACGAACCACCGACTTACAACTCGAAAAGGACCCATTTATCCCGACTCTCTGCTTTCTGTTCGCCAGCCAATTCTCTATCCATGCTAATACATTTCCACTGACCCTGCGTACCTTTATCTTCTGTAGTAACCTTTTGTGTGGCACCTTATCGAATGCCTTTTGGAAATCTAAATACACCACATCCATCGGTACACCTCTATCCACCATGCTCGTTATATCCTCAAAGAATTCCAGTAAATTAGTTAAACATGATTTCCCCTTCATGAATCCATGCTGGTTCTCGCCCCTTCCACCAATGGGAACGGTTTCTCCCCATCTACTCTGTCCAGACTCTTCATAATTTTGAACACCTCTATCAAATCTCCTCTCAATCTTCTCTGCTCGAAGGAGAACAATCCCAGATTCTTCAGTCTATCCACGTAACTGAAGTCCCTCATCCCTGAAGTCATTCTCGTAAATCTTTTCTGCATCCTCTCGAAGGCCTTCACATCCTTGCTGAAGTGCGGTGCCCAGAATTGGTCACAATACTCCAGTTGAGGCCGAACCAGTGTTTTATACAAGTTCATCAGAATTTCCACACTTTTGTGTTCTATACCTCTATTCATGAAGCCCAGAAACCCACAAGCCTTTTTAACGGCTTTCTCAATCTGACTTTTCACCTTCAATGATTTGTACACATATACCCCTCGGAATCTCTATTCATGCACCCTAATAGGATTGTACCCTTTAGATTATATTTCCTCTCCTCATTCTTTCTACCAAAATGTATCACTTCACAATTTTCTGCGTTAAATTTAATTTGCCATATGTCTGCCCGTTCCATATGTCTATGTCTTCCTGAAGTCTATCACTATCCTCCTCACTGTTCACAATATCTATTGGAGTTACAATTGGACAAGGCTTTAACCTAGATTAAAAGCAGTTTCAGAGCAGTCATATTCTAATCTGGCAAAATGTGATAATTAAATTGAGTGTGCACACCATTATGATGTCTGTAAAGGCGCTATGCACTAACACTGTTGGGGTACACTCACATTTTTGCACACTACAATGGGGCGAAATTGGTCGATGCGTAAGGTCCGCCCATTTCCCGGCAGTATGCCGGCAGTCCGTCATTTCACACCGTCGGCATACCGCTGAGACCGAAGAGGACAAAATTGTTCAAAATGTTTTCGCTGGTATGTTAGCGGTCTGCATCGGGCAGTATATATCCTAGTAGTCGATCGAGATCGACTTTCTGTTCGATGGGTGGTGCGGCACGGAACTGCGCATGGGAAAAAAAATTCCTGTTTTTTTTACATTACCGTTTTACCCGCGATTTCGGGGGTCAGGGGTCACCTGCACATGCACAGTGAATTGAAGAGGAGAGCGAGTGAGCAGCAAGGTAGTCGACGGACAGTTAGTTTAAAAATTGGAGCGAATAAACCGCAAGCACAGGGCATTTCTGAACCTAAAACAATAACCCAACTCTGGAGCAGCAAAGCCGAGGTCCAACAAAAAATCCACGACCTAAAGAATCGATGGTGGGTGGAGAAAGGACAGGAGATTCAGCAGTTGGCCGACAGCCATGATGTGTGAGGATTCTTCACCGCAGTTTCACCTACGGCTCAATCACCCAAGGCCCCACCCCATTGCTGGCTAAGAATGGGAAGACACTTCAAAGAGCTCCTTAACCAAGTCTCTGCCTTTGACATGAGTGTCCTCGACTCCACCCCACAGCATGCTACCCACCACCATCTCAGCAAAACCCCAACTCTGCATGAGTTGGATGACGCATATGCCTGCGCACATTCAGACACTGAACTCCAAGCCATCATCAACATCTTCGCCAAGGCATACAAAAGCATGGACCTTACACTACACATCCGTAAGACAAAGGTCCTCCACCAACCTGACACAGCACTGCCCCCCGGTCATCAAAATCCATGGCGGGCCCTGGACAATGTGGACCTCTTTCCATACATTGGGAGCCAACTATCAGCAAGCGCAGATATCAATTACGAGGTCTCCATTGTGCCAGTGCGGCCTTTAGTCGCCTGAGAAAGAGTGCCTTCGAAGACCAGGAGCTCAAATCTGGCATTAAGCTTATGGTCTACAGGGCTGCAGTGATACCCGCCCTCCTGTATGGCTCAGAGATGTGGACCATGTACAGTAGACACCTCAAATCGCTGGAGAAATGCCATCACCACTGCCCCCGCAAGATCCTGCAAATCCCCTGGGAGGATAGATGCACCAACGTCGGTGTTCTCGATCAGGCCAACATCCCCAGCATCGAAGCACTGACCACATTCGACCAGCTCTGTTGGGTGGGCCACATCGCCTGCTTGCCTGACACAAAACTTCCAAAGCAAGCGTTCTACTCAGAACTCCTACACGGCAAGTGACCCCCAGGTGGGCAGAGGAAACATTTCAAGGACACCCTCAAAGTCTCCTTGATAAAGTGCAACATCCCCACCGACACCTGAGAAGCCTTGTCCAGAGATCGCCCAAAGTGGAGGAAGAGCCTCCAGGAGGACGTTGAGCATCTCAAGTCTCATCGCCGAGAGCATGCAGAAACCAAGCGCAGACAGCGGAAGGAGCGTGCGGCAAACCAGACTCCCCACCCATCCTTTCCTTCAACAACTATCTGTCCCATCTGTGACAGAGACTGTAATTCCCGTATTGGACTGTACAGTCACCTGCAAACTCACTTTTCGAGTGGAAGCAAGTCTACCTCGATTTCGAGTGACTGCCTATGATGATGATGAGTTTAAAAATACATAGCACAGTGCAAATATATTGCTAACAACTAATAATTCTTTATATTGAAGACAAGAAGAGATATTTAGCAAACCAAAATTCATACTAATAAAAGGATTATGGCAAAAAAGACATCAAAGCGCAGGACCATCGAGAAAGAGAGGAGGTTGAAGGCGCCAGCCTTTGTAGGGTTGGAAAATTCGTGGAAACCCCCCCCCCCCAGTATTTGGACTTGAACTGCTCAGAAGGTCAGAAGTGAACCTGACCCCCGGGAGACCACCCCCTACAGAATGGCGACCGCGACAGGACTTTGGTACAAAGGATGTGATGCAGAGAGTACTGTTTTGGAGGAAAGAACGAAGATGGAAGATAGGATTTCCTCCTATGTGTATCAGAAAGTGAATGTCACTAAAGAATGGGTGCTTGGTCTGTTGCGTGCTGAGTGTCCGGGAGACGCTGCGGCCCAGTGGACTGCAAGCAAAGACCATAAGGAATCAGTAGAAAAGGCAATTTTGTTGGCCTGCTTACAGCGACAGGTCCAACTCCTAGATAAGAACGTCGAGTCACTGCAGGCAGAACTGTGGAAATGTGCAGAAACATCACATGAAAGGGCTATGGCAGGAGAAAGATTATGGGGAGAACTCCGTAAACTGAAGCACGGAAAGGGGCAGCTAATGGAGAGGTTCAAGAACAGTCAGGACTATTTTCAGTGTCAGGTCACAGAGGCTAAGAATAATGAAAAGGTACTGCGGGAAGAAAATACTCGCCTTACCCTTCAAGTAAAAGAGCAGGAGAAGTTAAGAGACGTACAGGCAGCTTACAAAGTGGCCAGCACTAATGGGTTTGAGTCAGGAGACCACGGTCCCTGCCAGCAACAAATCAGAAGTGTAAGCCTTGCTCTGTCCAAGGCCAAAGGAATGGTATGCCTAATAAGCCCGGGTGCGGCCCGGGTAAACCTGGAAGAGAGGGAGGAAACTGTTCAACTACTACCTGTGGTGTCTCGTGACGGCACCGGCTCGGCAGCAGGAGGGGCGAACGAGTTACGGGGCGGACAGGGATTGTGGACCACCACCACCTATGGCGCTGAGTTTCAGCTCGGTCTGGCAGCAGGGAGAGGTGGGTGAGCCAGAGCAGGAAGAGCCAGAGCCGGGGCCGATGTGCCCGGTCCAGCAATAGAAGTTTGACCCGCCCAACGGTGCTGGGGGTCAGGGGCTCCTAGAAAGTCAATTTGTGGTTCCCCCACACTACCCAACAGCTTAGGGCTATGATAAGCCACCTGGGAAAGCTCACTCCAAAGGGAGACCTCTCTATTCACTTTGTGGATGTGGAATAGGTAGGGGATAAGAACGGCTGCAATGATGCCGAGATAGCGAAAATGCTCCTCCTCTCACTGGATGGCAAGCTGTACCAGTCCCTCTCTGCCAAGAGCAAAAGGGAGCAGAGGATATATTCTGCCATCCGAGACGACATTCTGGAAGCCATGGGCTGTAATGACGGGAGTCCCTTCTCCAGAGTGGAGAAGACAGTGCAGCTCACAGGGGAAACCCCATAGGCTTTCAGCAGACAGACTGTGGCCTGTGTACCAGTGCGCCTGAGGTGGGGACCTCAACCGGAATCTCCTAACCCGGGACAAGAGAGCCCGGGCTCCAAAGCCTGGTGGCAAACAGTTCACCATGAATCAAAGCAAAGGCTGAGGCCTGGTTTGACCCGAGAGATCCCCATGCCACCGAGGAGGGAGTGGTCAGGCAACTGACCCTAGCCTACCGGAACGACAGAGGAACGGAAGAGCACCCATCCAAGGGAAGGGTCCACGAAATCAGGCCTAGTCAGGATAAGAGGGAATGGCACCAGGAGGGGGGCAACCCCTCCGATATGAAGCGTACCTACTTCGGGTGCGGGAAGAGTGGGCACTGGAGAAAGGATTGTAGGAATCCAAGGAAGAGTAGCGCAGGAAAAAATTCTCCAGCCCCTGCCCAAAAGACCGAGACCGGGAAACCAGTCTCTCCCCACACATTTGACACCTTCATGATTGTGCTCCGAACCATGCTAGATGGCCCTGGGAGGGTAGTCGTCGCCACCGGTACCGAAATCCCATCTGCCCCATTCCAACCAAGACAGTGACTAGGACAGGCACAGCCTGTTCACCTGTGTTCCCTCAAGTATGATGCGTGGGGGAGACCGACCGTTCAGATGGAAGTGGAAAAGGTGAAGGGGACTTATCTGCTGGATACCGGTGCATTGAGCATCCTCGTCTATGCAGCTAACCCCGCCACCTCACCTCTGTCTAACAGGGTCCCCTACAGCTTAATTGGTTTCACAGGCACTGAGCAGGCTGGTTCATTCTCCGTTCCGCTCTCTATTCATGCCAAGTGGACTTGTGTCCTAATGAAGTGGGAACAGGAAGGGAGGGGGATCCTGGGGGCTAATTTTATTCTAGGCCATGGGATCCGAGTGGATTTACGGAACCACTGTCTTTTGGGGGGGGGGCAGTATGCATGGGGCAGGAGAGTGAAGTGGTGGTTATCCCAGACAAACGGGGCAAAGAGACGGTGTGCACCATGAAGCCAAAGGAGGGTTACGACCTAGAATCACTGGTCAGTAACACTCCAATGGAGTACCAAGAGTATGTGAGGGCAGCTTTTGCCACTCACCAACACGACTGTGGAAGGATAAATGGGGTCGAGGTTAGTGTAGATGGGGACCCCATGACCCGACCACAGAAACAGTATAACTCCCCCAGGGAGGCGGAGGCAGACATGGAAACAGCCTTGGGTTCTTTGGTTAAACAAGGGGTATTGAAACCGATAGCCACCCATGTGAACTCTCCCTTGTGGCCGGTTAAGAAACCGGACAACTCCTGGAGAGCCATGGTGGACTATCGAGTACTCAACCATAACATCCCCGCCTGTGCACCCACAGTGGCTGCCGTCGCCCACCTCATTGGAAGTAGCCCAGCCTCTGCGACCACCTTCACTGAGCTGGATATTTCCAATGGGTTTTGGTCCATCCTGTTACGAAGAGAAGACCAGTACAAGTTTGCTTTTACTTTTAAAGGCCAGCAATACACTTGGAACTGTCTCCCGCAGGGCTTCCACAACAGCCCCGGTATTTTCCATCAATGTATGGCCAACTGTTTAAAGAACTTCAGTAGAACCCAGCAACTGGTACAGTATGTGGACGACCTGCTCCTATTCACCAATGATGGGGAGGAGCATGGCCCACTGCTGGCAGAGCTGCTGGAGCTGCTGAAGGAAGAGGGGTTGAAAGTAAATCACAAGAAGGCACAGATTGGCCAGGAAGAAGTAAAATTCCTGGGACTGACTGTGCGCGCTGGGGAAAGAGCCATTGACAAAGCTGGAAGGGAAGCAGTGCAGAAGTTACCCGCCCCCAACATAGTAACAGGAGTAAGAACTTTTCTAGGGCTGACCGGGTACTGCAGAGATTTCATTGAGGATTATGCAGCCACAGCAGCTCCTCTGCTCCGACTCCTACAGAAGGGAGTGGAGTGGGAATGGGACGGAGGTTGTGAGGCAGCATTTATCCAGCTCAAGAAAGGCCTGCAGACCGTGCCAGCTTTAGGGGCTATTGATGGGTGAAAAGAGTTTGTCCTGGAGGTAGCAGCCAGTGGGGACAGTCTGAGTGCAGTACTGCTGCAGGGGTGGCACGGCCGGCTAAGACCAGTGGCCTACTACTCCAGGATACTCACAGACGTGGAGAAGGGATACTCCAACTGTGAGAGGCACCTTTTAGCCACTCACTGGGCTGTGAGACGATCATTGATCTTCAGAGGGGGGTCCCCTATCACACTATTTACCCATCACACGCCCACCCAAATGCTCCTGGATGGGAGAATCAAGACGGGACAGTGAGCAGTGCCCGCGTTGCTCGCTGGACCCTACTCCTCTCTCAGATGGACCTAAGGGTACAGTGCCTCTGTGAGCCGAGGTTCGCAGCCAACATGATCTATCCAGGGACAGCCAACTGGTGTTCCGTAGAAGGGATATGGGAAGTTAACATAGGATTTCAGGCCGGGTTACACCCCACAGGTCGAGAAATCTATGTGGACGGTTCAAGCACAGCATCTGCGGGTGAACGACTCACAGGCTACGGAGTGTATGACCCAGAGGCAGGCATTGCCCTCGCAATTAAACTCCCCAGTACTATGAGTGCCCAGCATGCTGAACTGTCTGCGGTGGTGTACGTGGTCACACACCCCGAGGAATTTCCTACCCTGTACACGATTTACTCAGCCAGTATGTTCACATGCAATTCGTGTACGGAATACCTGGCTATCTGGCCCCTGGCAATCAAGCCTTTACTGGAAAAGATCAAGGCAGCCGAAGGAGAGGAAGGGAAGACATACATACAGAAGGTGAAGGCACACTGAACCCCGCAGCGAGGGAAACCAGCAGGCTGACATGTTGGCCAAGCAAGGTGCTCGCACAGGCAAGCTCTGGGATTCGTACAACCCAGGCCACATTGCAGCGGTTAGGGGCGGGATTGGGACAACAGGGAAGGCAGGGGTAGCATTGCCCCCGGACCTGAAAATTATCTAGACCCAAGACCCCATCCTCAAAACTGTCCTGAACATGCTAGCTAAAGGGAAAAAGGTAGACGGCCCGTACGGCGCCGCAGCTATTGCCATTAAAGAAGGCATGCTGTTCAGGGGGGAGCAATGGGTAGTACCGCAACAACACCGGAGAGAATTCCTCCAGCTGGCCCACGAGGGTCCAGGGGCAGGACACCCCGGACCTCAAATCACCTGGCAACGGGTGGAACAGGCAGGGTGGTGGCCGGGACTCAGGGAAGATGTCCGCGAGTTCTGTGCCGGCTACCTGGTGTGCGCTGCCAACAATCCTGACCCCCAGAAAAGGAAGGTGTCTATGGGACATATCAGGAGGGTAGAGGGACACTGGCAGTCGATCCAGGTCGATTACATCAGGCCCCTACCCAATGCCCAGGGAGACTGCCTAGTATTGGTGGATGTATTCACCAAATGGGTGGAAGCCTTCCCATGTCGAACAGCCACTGCTTTGGGAACAGCTAGGATCCTGGTCAGGGAAGTGTTTTCCCGATGGGGACTACCCCAGTATGTGGAGTCCGACCAAGGGAGCCACTTCACCGGGCAGGTGATGCAGGAGACCCTCAAGGTGCTTGGCATCGAGGGGAAATGGCATGTCGCCCACAACCCGCAATCATCCGGGCCTGTGGAGCGTTTGAACCACAATATTAAAGAGAGGTTACGTAAAGAAACGGGGGACTCACCCAAGAAGTGGGTAGAGGTCTTACCACTGGTCCTTATGGGGATCTGGGCAAGCCAGTCAAAGAGCACGGGGTACTCCCCGTACTAGCTCATGACCAGCAGAGCCATGCAAACCCCCACCCATGTACTAGCCCCGGTGCTCACGGAAGGTCAGCTCAGGGAAGTGAGCCAGGGCAGCTGTGTCAGGAATCTGTTTGAACACCTTAAACAGAGTCACTGGCAAGCTGCTAACAACATGGTAAAACAGCATCGGAGCAACCAACTGCTGCTAGAGCCCCACAAACACCACAGATGGGAGATAGGGGACCAGGTCATGGTACAGAACTACGCTCGAGTAAGGGTTTTCCAGGCACTGTACATGGGGCCGTACCACATTGTCGACAAAGCAAGCCCCATGGTCTATGATGCCCTGCCGTACAAAGTGGTTCCATATAAACCAGTGTAAACTGTTTAACCCCGGGATAGCTGCTAAGCGCAAGGAGCAGTCAAGAACAGGGAACCGTTCTAAGGACAGGGATCCTCAGCCAGCAGCCCCCAACTGGAAATCCCACAGGGGACGTGGCAGACCCACCGACTGTACCTAGAGGGGTGGTGAACTGTGTTACTGGAGAAGCTATCCCCCCCAATCATGTGGGACTCAGACGCACCCCCAGTAGTCAGAGCCTTGAGAAGGACTCTCCGCACACCACGGCCTAAGACACCATGGTCACCAGCGCCCCAATTTAAGTGGTTCAGCCCTGGGAGGGTGACCAGCCGCAGAGGAGCACCTAAGATCAGGGAGCAGTCTGCGAGCAGGGACCCCCAGCCGGTAATCTTGGGCGACGAGGGGCCCCCGGAAGAGATAGTGGTGGACCAGCCACTAAATGAGAGTCCTCAGTCTGCAGCCCTCGGCTATGCAGAACCCTCAGTGTACGAAATAAACCAGGCAGATCCCTCAGGTAACGAAATGAACTTTACAGCCACCTCTAAAGGGCAGTGTGCTGTAGCACCGGAGGGGCTGTTCCCCCAATAATGTGAGACTCAGACCCACCTCCGGTCAGGGCACTCCGGGTCCCGCGGTACAGGCCGACTGACCGCCAGCCATGCTGGAAACCCAGAGGCCCAAGAAGAAAAGAGAAGAACAATGATTGACCTTGGCCACCCGGTGACGGGTGGCAGATGTACATATATAGGATGATGTGAGTCATAAGAATATTTAAGAATTTAGCTTCGTGTAGGGTTAAGAGAGTAATGATTTCAAGTCACCACGACCTTAAAGAAAGCATGCATAATAAAGTAGTGAAATGAATACAAAATAGGATAAAAATGGTTTCAGGTCACCACGACATCAAGGGAACCGCGTAAAGAAATGAAAGAGTTTCGGCCAGCAGCCGGTGACCAACTAGTGACCGAGACCTGGTGGGGTTTGGGAATAAGAATAACAACCCAATTGGGAATCAGGAGAAGAACCCACCAGTACAGCTATTAAAGGAAGCACCGGCAGTAGTTTTCTTGGGAAAGGAAAAGACCCCACCTTGTAGTCAATGAAAGAGGCACTACAAGGACAATAAGAAAATGACTATGAGACATAGAAACATAGAAACATAGAAAATAGGTGCAGGAGTAGGCCATTCGGCCCTTCTAGCCTGCACCGCCATTCAATGAGTTCATGGCTGAACATTCAACTTCAGTACCCCATTCCTGCTTTCTCGCCATACCCCTTGATCCCCCTAGCAGTAAGGACCTCATCTAACTCCTTTTTGAATATATTTAGTGAATTGGCCTCAACAACTTTCTGTGGTAGAGAATTCCACAGGTTCACCACTCTCTGGGTGAAGAAGTTCCTCCGCATCTCGGTCCTAAATGGCTTACCCCTTATCCTTAGACTGTGACCCCTGGTTCTGGACTTCCCCAACATTGGGAACATTCTTCCTGCATCTAACCTGTCTAACCCCGTCAGAATTTTATATGTTTCTATGAGGTCCCCTCTCATTCTTCTGAACTCCAGTGAATACAAGCCCAGTTGATCCAGTCTTTCTTGATAGGTCAGTCCCGCCATCCCGGGAATCAGTCTGGTGAACCTTCGCTGCACTCCCTCAATAGCAAGAATGTCCTTCCTCAGGCTAGGAGACCAAAACTGTACACAATACTCCAGGTGTGGCCTCACCAATGCCCTGTACAACTGTAGCAACACCTCCCTGCCCCTGTACTCAAATCCCCTTGCTATGAAGGCCAACATGCCATTTGCTTTCTTAACCGCCTGCTGCACCTGCATGCCAACCTTCAATGACTGATGTACCATGACACCCAGGTCTCTTTGCACCTCCCCTTTTCCTAATCTGTCACCATTCAGATAATAGTCTGTCTCTCTGTTTTTACCACCAAAGTGGATAACCTCACATTTATCCACATTATACTTCATCTGCCATGCATTTGCCCACTCACCTAACCTATCCAAGTCACTCTGCAGCCTCACAGCATCCTCCTCGCAGCTCACACTGCCACCCAACTTAGTGTCATCCGCAAACTTGGAGATACTACACTCAATCCCCTCATCTAAATCATTAATGTACAGTGTAAACAGCTGGGGCCCCAGCACAGAACCCTGCGGTACCCCACTAGTCACTGCCTGCCATTCTGAAAAGTACCCATTTACTCCTACTCTTTGCTTCCTGTCTGACAACCAGTTCTCAATCCATGTCAGTACACTACCCCCAATCCCATGTGCTCTAACTTTGCACATCAATCTCTTGTGTGGGACCTTGTTAAAAACAGACACCAGTTCCGAGACAGGAACTGGAATAAAGACAGCCAGTTGGTTAAAGACTTTATTAAGCTTCCGAAAAGGAAAGGGGTTTAAGTTGGAACACGATCACCTTTTATCAAGCCGGAGAGCTTTTCTCAGTGATGGGCTATCTGTTTTGTGTGTCCCTACAGGAAGGAGAACGACATGGAAAGGGTCCTGCTCCTCTCGCCCTGATGGGGATGAGCATCAGTGACCAAGGAGATGTGGAAGAATCCCTCATTTATGGGTGCTCGGGAGAGAGAGCACTGATCGCATGCCGGGTGTGGAAGAGCTCGCTGTTTATGCCCACGAGGGAAGGTGGCCAGGGTGGGTGGTGTCTAACTCCACTTGCTACTCCAGCTAGGAAGGGTTTACTTATGGGGAGGCTTCCGTCCCATGCTCCAGGATACGGGTCGTTGCTGCGCGGGTCAGTGTTATGGAAGGGAAACGTGTATGTTTGACATGTAAAGGACAGATTCCCCTGGGTAGATGGTGGTGGCTCAGGAAGCTGAGCAAGGACGCGGGGGATCTGGGATCTGACTGCGAACGACTCGGTAACGATACGTACCGTACCATCACGGGGACACGGGGAGGAGTGAAGGTGTGTTGGGACAAGTGGTGGGAGTCTGAACAGGGAATTTACGTCTGCATGTGGGGGCCAGAGAAGATCTGTCCAGCAGTCATATCAATTGCCTTCGCCAGGCAATGGCAAGCTGACAGGAAAGGGATGGGGTGGGATTCCAGCCTACACGGGTGTGCAGTCCCACACTCCCCACTCCCAATTAACGCCACCGAACTTATAGCACGCATTAAGAAACCCCTGCCCACGACCCCACCAATGCAGACAATAATAGAAAGGTGTCCTACCACCACCAAGGGACCAGGAACAGATTAGTATTGGTACCGACCAAAAAGGTGTTATACCAGGGAGTACACTGTGCAGTAGCCTCAGTTATTTTAAATCTTACCAAGGTACTCTTAATTGCATGGTGCCCGAAGGCCCGACGCAGAGAAATGTTCAAGACATTTTACGAGTTAGATTTTGGCAACGTAGACAAAGCAGATTTATACACCTTACACGCTAGGGACACCATGGGCATGGGGAGACCAGGAAGGGGAACCTTGAACGACATTTTTACTGCATGTAATACAGGATCCTCTGTGATAAATAGCCTGGACGATATAGAACTGCAAACGCAAATAAATGGTTTAAAGAACCAGCTAAGAAAGATCCTAAAAGAGGAAAACACAGTGGTGGGCTCAGGGTTACACGAGGACCAGGCTATGACGGTCCATTTAAAGGAGATTGATGCTGAGCTAGAAAAGCATGCACAAACAGTGAATGCATTCATACGGGAGGATAGGAATGCGTCAGACCAGGCTGCACAGAACGAGGTGTGTGTGCTGTATGGGGCATGGTTGTTGGGCGAGGGCCGCAACAACCTGGAGGATTTAAAGCAAGGTTTCGTCCCCTCCTGGATCAGCAACAAGTACCTCGCAGCCCTCCACCCGCATAGTAATTCACTAAGTCCGTGTCAGCTCCGCCTAGCTTCTGAAGCCTACCCTGTCCCAGTGGATTGCAGGTGTTCTAATCACACCATCATGGGGATCGTACTAAGGAGGCCGGTCATGGGTGGGACAGCCCGACCTGCACCGGTATATAGAGTGGAGAACATTGGGGTCATTCAAGGAGGTGCACATATTCGTTTCACAGCGGTCCCACCTTATGTCATAAAGTGGGAGCACGCTATGATGTGCACTGACCTCTTCGGATGCTGGAGCCAGGGTGCACACATAATACTGTGTCCCCGGCACTTGAATGCCTATTCTAAACCGCAGTGTGGGTTTAAAGCTGCTGGCGCACAGCCTACTAACTGCACCATGGAGGTAATGGCACAAGACCATGTTCCCCCACAGGTAACATACATAGGGGGTGGGACATATTGTGTCACCACCAGTGCGCCCTACTACTAGTATAGGCAACACTTCTGGTGTCCGATGAGTGACAGCAGTTTTTACTTTAAACCCGAGGCAGAAGTTCAAGTGGCCCAGGAACGGATTGTCCCCATTCCCGAACCCTCCACTGTTCACCTTATTGTGAGCGAAAACATCACCAACCTGCAAGATTATGTTGTACATTTCGGCTATGAAATTCCTCCTCTACCCGAACATCTTACCGCTCTATTAGAAGCTGTAATAATCTCACAGAAACATTTCTATACTCTAGAACAGAAAACAGGTGAGATAGGGAGGAAAATTCTCGAGATCACAATTCCACCTTGGTGGGACATTTTCAAAAATACAGAAGTCCCAGCGGGGGTCAGAATAGCTTCCCATGTTTTAGTTATCTGTCTACTCGCAATTATTCTTTACTTATGGTGTCTCACTTGCCGAGTGAAACGCAGAGGCCATCAGGTCCAGCACTCTGGCCAAACTTGGGGATTGCACAAGGAGGGGTAACACCATATTATCATGTCTGATTTGTGTTGTTGGATTCTCACTTGCTGTAAAAATGCAAAGGTCAAGTGTTGTAAGAATTTTTCTTAAAAGATGTGTTTGACTATGTACCCTTATGTTCTGTAAAACCGGAGTAATGGAGGGGCATCGGACCCCCTCTATGCTGTGATATAATTGGAAAATTGAAATGACTGTATTTGCCTGTAAAACTGCATTACATTTCAAAGGGGGTATGCACGTTTAAATTTTAGCTAGGTAAATACAGGGGAAGGTTGGCTCTCGGGAATCAGGAATTTGGCTCACCAAGCATGACACTCGAGCATGTAGAGTATCACAGGGGGGACTGTAGGGTTGCAAAATTCGTGGAAAACTCCCCCAGTGTTTGGACTCATTAGAAAGGAAATTCGATTTGGGACTATCAGCCAGAAAGTTTGGGATTCTACAATGCACGTGGAAGAAACTACGAGTTTTAACCAAGTTTGGGATTTTAAAAGGCATATTGGGTCCGTGCAGAAAAGGACTGCAATGAGGGACAACTAGTCTCTATCGAAGCCAGTCTTTGGGTGTTGAAACCGTCTGGGGTATTGAAGCTAAACAAATTGTCTGGAGAATTGTGTAATCTCGAAAACCCTTCTCCCCAGGAGACATTAACATAGCAACAATTGACCCAGAGATAGCCAGCCATAGCTCTAAGCAGGAAACCCATCCAGCGCATGCATTATGTCAACAGCCCATCCAGCCCACATGGAAATCCCAGGCCTAGGCACACAACGTAACTACCAAAACTCAATCTCCCAAATCAAAAACAAATTAGACAGATCGACACATCCGAAACAGGTTACCATTAACGAGCCCGCCAAAATATGACAAAGAAATATCAAGCCCGCCAAAATTAAGACAAAGAATCGGGGTTGATTTGTCGTGCATATTAGAATGACTCCCAAAGTATAACCGGGGACCTGTTTTTATGGGTTAGAGCGAGCACCGCAGCAGCCTTAATCAATATCTTCAGCCTCGCTGACACTCCTGGGCCACACTGCTCTGCCACCGAAGAAGAAGGAAGAACATCATCAAGGCAGAGAAAAGCAGTTCCCAGTAACTTCGGACATTGCCATCGCGGCATCAACTGACCACAGCCAACTTGATAACATCAAACCACCGCAATCGACAAATTCTAAGAACCAAATTCCTCAAGAAGAAACCGAAGATTCAAAAGTTTCCAATCTATAATCTGTTCCTAGCTACCAACAGGTGAAACATTACCTAAAAGAACTTTAAAACCTACTGCTGACGGAAGAAAGTGGGTACTCACCCCATAGATCCAATACGTGCCCTACTGCATCAGCGGACACCACCCAACTGAAGTCTACACAGTAAGAAGTTTTTCACGACATTCGGGGTACGACAAGCAGAACCTACAGAGTGCAGCGAACCCCGAAACCGTGAACCACCGCTTACTGACAATAAAAGGATTTGTGAGCATAATCCCTGTTTACCCTGGAGTTCAACCTAGTCAGAGTTAGGCATTGGGAGGTGGGAGGTGTATTATTTACTGTAACCCCTCTTGAACGTGTGATAAAGTGTCCCTTATTCTAGTGATTGTGTGTTTTGACATTGTACTTTCTTGTCCTTAATAAAATCAAAGTTCTTTGCACCAAAACCAGTTGTCCCTTGCACTTTGTCACATCCCCATATAAATCCAAAGTCGAGCATCCAGGGAGTGGGAGTGATTCGAACTGCTCAGAAGGTCAGAAGTGAACCTGACCCCCGAGACCATCCCCTACACCTTCGATGAGACGGAGTTACCTGCCCTTCTGGAGCACATAACAGAGAGGTAATCCAAGCTAACCAAGGGTGGTCGTGGAAAGCCCCCCCCCCCAAAGGAGTACAACCGAATATGGGATGAGATCGGGGAGGCTGTGTTCTCTAAAAGTACAATGGTATGCACCAGGGAAAGTGCCGTAAGAGGTGGAATGACCTGGTGAGGGTAGCAAGAGTAATGATTTTATTTATGCACCCCCCCCCCCCCCCAACGTCCCCATGTACCACGTACCATGTAAATGTAGGTTCAGTGTCACACGGATGATGTTAATTATCTTAAGGTTATGACGATGTATTTTTGCTTTTCAGGCAATGACAAGAGGATCAATGCAGTGCTTTTTTTGTGTGTGTGTGTGTGTGTGTGTGTGTGTGTGTCTGTGCGATGTTAAATGGATTGAAGATTTTTACTTTGATTTACTTTACTTTCTTCAGAAGAAGACATCTGCAATAGCAGTCGATCAGTGTTGCACGGGGGCAGGACCCACAATCCAGGAGCCTCTTACTGATATTGAGATCCGTGCCCTGTCCCTGGTTGGGGATAGCAACTGTGCCACCACCGGCATTGGTGCTGACCCACTCCCACAAGAAGGCGGTAAGTTGAATAAATTGCAGCCTGTGTTGCGGTCCTCTCATGTCATGTAATGTAACTGTAACTGTAATGTTGGCCTGATGTAATGTAATGTAAGTTTATTGCACTGTAATATCGGCCTCATGTCCTGTACTGCAATGTTGGGGGCATGTAACACAATGCATATATGTATTCTGTCTGCGATATGTAATGCAGTACTGCAGCAGTGGTGGACATTTAAGTAAGATTGTGATAAGTCACTGTACTATGTACTAATGTAACCCTAACCTGGTGCCAAGCTTTTTTAAATGTTGTTTTGCACTTCCAGACTCGGATGATTCAGACCACAGTGACACAGATGACAGACCCACTGCCTCCACCTCTGGTGTCACCCAGCCCTCTCCTGACGAGGAAGACGAAGCGGAAGAGGAAGACGAAGAGCCGCTGATCCAGCAGCCAGTGGAGGTGGAGCTGGGGATGGAGATGGAGGAGGAGATATCAGCTCCATGTAGGACTGCTGGAACATCCTTCACCACAGAGTCTGTATTCAGGGTATTCCCCCCATGGCTCCTCAAATGCTGCCGGACCAAGCCGTGCACAGCAAGGCACCCCCAGTGTTACAGCACCTTTGCCACAGCGACGGAGGTTGGTGCAGGAAAGGTTGGTTGCTGTAGGTGTGTACCAGGACATGGTGCATGTGTCTCAGGCCAGCATCGACATAGGTCGAGAGCTGCTCAAGGCCATGACTACAATGGCCACAAACATCGTAGCTCTAACTGAGCGGCAGTCGGAGGAAAGGTTGTGTATGATCGCCGCAATAGACCGAACCGCCAACACCTCCGAAGCCATGTGGCAATTGACGGGATCGGGACATAGCATGGAATCCCCCCCATGCCATAGTAGTCAGGTCGACAACACCTGAGGGTGGGGAGCTGACATCATCTCCCAGCCCTGAAGCCTCGCCTTCCACATCGCGAGCTTCTCCTGAGGCCCCATTTATTGCACCTATTGTGTCTGTAAGCACTCCAGTAATGACTCCACGAGGTAAGGTACTGGACTTGAACTGTTGTGACCTTAGTCCATTTATTGCAGCTCCTGAATGAGGGTACAGTAAGGTGAGCTCCCTTTTATACCTGGTTCCTGCAGTGTACAGGTGACCCCTAGGTCTCCACCAGTTGCACCCTCGGGTAGTACAGGCATAGTGTATATAGTGTGAAGATACATTCAGTGGTCTTATGCAACTGTACATTGAGTGTACAGGGTATATACATATACAACATCACTCCCCCCTAAGTCTTTTACCACTGGCCTTTGCACTGTGTGCTCTGGCCCTTGACTTGAGTGTCCAAAGCCCTTGGACTTTGCCTGTGCTTGGGAATGGCTCTCTCCCAGTCGACCCCCAAGTCCTTATTGCGACGACATTGGAAATGGTCAGCAGTGGACGGTTGGAGGTTGCAGTGGAATTTGAGTGGGTTCTGGGTGTGATCTATGTGTGTCCATGGCTACATGCATCCATTTCCCCCCTCCCCCCACCCCATACATAGACCATGTGTGTGGCTCAACATCTGCATTTGCATACATGTACAGTGAATAAAAAATAGGATTAGTTACATCACTGTTTGGGTTTTGCAGAAGTGGAACAAGTACATATTACAGGTAAGGTAATACATGATATTACAGTCTTGCCCCTGGGTTGTGTAAGTGCAGGTGCAGGTGGGTGAGGACGCTAGTTCCAGAGTAACCGGACTGTGTCCAGGTTGTCTGATGGTGGCGCTGCTCCCCCTGCCAGCTGGGTGGGCTCAGATCGCTTTCCTGGCTGAGTCTCAGGGCCTTTGCCGTTGCCTAGTGGTGGGCAGAGACACAGCAATGTGTGGCCTCCCTGTCCTCCTTTGAAGGCTGCAAGGTCTCCATGCTGCCCTTCAGCGGTAGTGGGAGTCTGGTCATCCCAGGTCCCATCGAGAGGGCTGGAGGGTGCTGGCCTCTTGCTCCCAGTACTGGCCCTGGTGGCCAGAGAGGTAGGGCCGATCTGGGGCCGGGTACCAGTAGTGGTGCCTATGCCATCCGCTGATCGCTGGCCCTGCAGTGGATATGCTCCCACTGTGTGCGTCCACACTCCCTGGGGCATCATATTGGTCCCGGAGGTGCAGGCTACATGACCTGGGTGCTTCCCACGGGAGGTTGCCCTTAGTTTTGTCGGCGTACATGAAGAACCTGGCATCACACATTATTCCATCATTTACATTCTTGATACATTGGCTCCGACCGCAAACACTCGACTCGACATTGTTAGTTTCTTTACAAATTCACGTTTGTCAATTATATCTTTTCCCTGTATATTACCGGCATCGCTGTACAATATTACAATTTAGGTACTTGTATTCGTCAATTACATATTTTCCACATATCCTACTGGCATCGCTGTTCAAAGGTACATTTAGATACTTGCACTTGTTAATTACATCTTTTACATTAGTATCAGTTTGGTAAGTGGGAGAAATTTAAGGGTTAATCCTTTTTAAACCATTTCAAGGTTGGTGTAAATTACAAGTGACAATTTCGAGTAGCTTCTAAAGGTAAAATAAGATTACAAGTTGACATAAAACTGCAATATTAAACAGATAGGATTCTTGTAGGTTTAAGCAGAGACAAACAAGCAAGCTAGCTTAGTTAACAGGACAGCTAGTAAAAACTGGTTCCCTAAACAGGCCAGTGGTGAGTCAGCTAGAAACAGTATAAAAAGAGGGAGCTTGGTGCAGTCTTGCTCTGAGTGCAGCGGCAGGTCATAGTGCAAAGGTAAGAGTTTGGAAAGTGGGAGAGTTTGGGCAAGAGGGAGCAAGAGGTGTTGCTTTGTCTTGTTTTCCCGACCTGGGAGGAAAAGAAAACGAAGTGTTACATCACAGCAAGAGGTTCAGGGATGTCGGAGCGGCCTATAAAGGTCAGCTGGTGCAGCTGCAGCAGGGAGACAAGGCAAAAAAGTAGAAAGAAATCGAAAGGTGATGTCACAGCCAAGGAGGTAAGTAATTGGCTGATGATTGGTGAGTAGTTTTTTCTTTTTCTTTTCTTTATCAGTAAGTAACCTTTAGCATTATTGTTGCCAAATTAAGTTAATCTAGGGATTAAGTCATGGCAGGAGAGCTCAGACACTTGTTATGCTCCTCCTGTACTATGTGGGAAGTCAGCAACGCTTCCAGTGTCGCTGACGACTATATATGCAGAAAGTGTATCTGGCTGCAGCTCCTGACAGACCGCATTGCGGCACTGGAGCTGTGGGTGGATTCACTCTGGAGCATGCGTGAAGCTGAGGATGTCATGAATAGCATGTTTAGTGAGTTGGTCTTACCACAGGTAAAGGTTATACAGCCAGATAGGGTATGGGTGACCAACAGGAAGAGCAGTGGAAGAAAGGTAGTGCAGGGGTCCCCTGCAGTCATCCCCCTGCAAAACAGATACACTGCTTTGGGTACCGTTGAGGGGGATGACTCATCAGGGGAGGGCAGTAGCAGCCAAGTCCATGGCACCGTGGGTGGCTCTGCTGCACAGGAGGGCAGGAAAAAGAGTGGAAGAGCTATAGTGGTAGAGGATTCTATTGTAAGGGGAATAGATAGAAGTTTCAGCGACCGCAACCGAGACTCCAGGATGGTATGTTGCCTCCCTGGTGCAAGGGTCAAGGATGTCTCGGAGCGGGCCCAGGACATTTTGAAGCGGGAGGGTAAACAGCCAGTTGTCGTGGTGCATATAGGTACCAACGATATAGGTAAAAAACAGGATGAGGTCCTACAAGATGAATTTAGGGAGCTAGGAGCTAAATTAAAAAGTAGGACCTCAAAAGTATTAATCTCAGGATTGCTACCAGTGCCACGTGCTAGTCAGAGTAGGAATTGCAGGATAGCTCAGATGAATATGTGGCTTGAGGAGTGGTGCAGAAGGGAGGGATTCAAATTCCTGGGACATTGGAACTGGTTCTGGGGGAGGTGGGACCAGTACAAACCGGACGATCTGCACCCGGGCAGGACCGGAACCAAAGTCCTAGGGGGAGTGTTTGCTAGTGCTGTTGGGGAGGAGTTAAACTAATATGGCAGGGGGATGGGAACCTATGCAGGGAGACAGAGGGAAGTAGAATGGGGGCAGAAGCAAAAGATAGAAAGGAGGAAAGTAAAAGTGGAGGGCAGAGAAACCCAAGGCAAAAAGCAAAAAGGGCCACATTACAGCAAAATCCTAAATGGGTAAAGAGTGTTAAAAAGACAAGCCTGAAGGCTCTGTGCCTCAATACGAGGAGTATTTGGAATAAGGTGGACGAATTAACTGTGCAGATAGCAGTTAACGGATATGATGTAATTGACATCACGGAGATATGGCTCCAGGCTGACCAAGGCTGGGAACTCAACATCCAGGGGTATTCAACATTTAGGAAGGAAAGACAGAAAGAAAAAGGAGGTGGGGTGGCGTTGCTGGTTAAAGAGGAAATTAATGCAATAGTAAGGAAGGACATTAGCTTGGATGGTGTGGAATCTGTATGGGTGGAGCTATGGAATACCAAAGGGCAGAAAACACTAGTGAGAGTTGTGTACAGACCACCATTCAGTAGTAATGAGGATGGGGACAGCATCAAACAAGAAATTAGGGATGCGTGCAATAAAGGTACAGAAGTTATCATCGGCGACTTCAATCTACATATTGACTGGGCTAACCAAACTGGTAGCAGTGCGGTGGAGGAGGATTTCCTGAAGTGTATTAGGGATAGTTTTCTAGACCAATATGGCGCGGAACCTACAAGAGGGCTGGCCATCCTAGACTGGGTGATGGGTAATGAGAAAGGACTAATTAACAATCTTGTTGTGTGAGGCCCCTTGTGGAAGAATGACCATAATATGGTAGAATTCTTTATTTAGATGGAGAGTGACACAGTTAATTCAGAGACTAGGGTCCTGAACTTGGGGAAAGGTAACTTCGATGGTATGAGACGTGAATTGGCTAGAATAGACTGGCGAGTGATACTTAAAGGGTTGAAGGTGGATAAGCAAAGGCAAACATTTAAAGATCACATGGATGAACTTCAACAATTGTACATCCCTGTCTGGGGTAAAAATAAAATGGGGAAGGTGGCTCAACCGTGGATAACAAGGAAAATTAAGGATAGTGTTAAATCCAAGGAAGAGGCATATAAATTGGCCACAAAGCAGCAAACCTGAGGACTGGGAGAATTTTGTAATAGAGCAGAGGTGGACAAAGGGTTTAATTAGGAGGGGGAAAATAGAGTATGAGAGGAAGCTTGCTGGAAACATAAGAACTGACTGTAAAAGCTTCTATAATATGTGAAGAGAAAAAGATTAGTGAAGATAAACGTAGGTCCCTTGCAGTCAGATTCAGGCGAATTTATAATGGGGAACAAAGAAATGGCAGACCAGTTAAATAAATACTTTGGTTCTGTTTTCATGAAGGAAGAAACAAATAACCTTCCGAAATACCAGGGGACCGAGGGTCTAGTGAGAAGGAGGAACTGGAGGTAATCCTTATTAGGCGGGAAATTGTGTTAGGGAAATTGATGGGAGTGAAGCCCGATAAATCCCCGGGGCCTGATAGTCTGCATCCCAGAGTACTTAAGGAAGTGGCCATAGAAATAGTGGATGCATTGGTGATCATTTTCCAATAGTCTATCGACTCTGGATCAGTTCCTATGGACTAGAGGGTAGCTGATGTAACACTACTGTTTAAAAAAGGAGGGAGAGAGAAAACGGGTAATTACAGACCAGTTAGCCTGACATCAGTAGTGGGGAAAATATTGGAATCAATTATTAAAGATGAAATAGCAGCGCATTTGGAAAGCAGTTACAGGATCGGTCCAAGTCAGCATGGATTTCTGAAAGAGAAATCATGCTTGACATATATTCTGGAATTTTTTGAGGATGTAACTAATAGAATGGGCAAGGGAGAACCAGTGGATGTGGTGTATTTGGACTTTCAAAAGGCTTTTGACAAGGTCCCACACAAGAGATCGGTGTGCAAAATCAAAGCACATGGTATTGGGGGTAATGTACTGACGTGGATAGAGAACTGGTTGTCAGATAGGAAGCAGAGAGTTGGGATAAAAGGGTCCTTTTCAGAATGGCAGGCAGTGACTGGTGGGGTGCCGCAGGGATGAGTGCTGGGGCCCCAGCTCCTTAAAATATACATTAATGATTTAGATGAAGGAATTGAGTGTAATATCTCCAAGTTTGCAGATGACACTAAGCTGGGTGGTGATGTGAGCTGTGTGGAGGATGCTAAAAGGCTGCAGGTTGACTTGGACAGGTTAGGTCAGTGGGCCAATGCATGGCAGATGCAGTATAATGTGGATAAATGTGAGGCTATCCACTTTGGGGGGAAAAACACAAAGGCAGAATATTATCTGAATGGCGGCAGATTAGGAACAGGGGAGGTGTAACAAGACCTGAGTGTCATGGTTCATCAGTCATTGAAAGTTGGCATGCAGGTACAGCAGGCGGTGAAGAAGGCAAATGGTATGTTGGCCTTCATAGCTAGGGGATTTGAGTATAGGAGCAGGGAGGTCTTACTGCAGTTGTACATGGCCTTGGTGAGGCCTCACCTGGAATATTGTGTTCAGTTTTGGTCTCCTAATCTGAGGAAGAACATTATTGCTATTGAGGGAGTGCAGCGAAGGTTCACCAGACTGATTGACATATGAGGAGAGACTGGACCAACTGGGCCTTTATACACTGGAGTTTGGAAGGATGACAGGGGATCTTATAGAAACGTATAAGATTCTGACGGGACTGGACAGGTTAGATGCGGGAAGAATGTTCCCGATGTTGGGGAAGTCCAGAACTAGGGGACACAGTCTTAGAATAAGTGGTAGGCCATTTAGGACTGAGATGAGGAGAAACTTCTTCACTCAGAGTTGTTAATCTGTGGAATTCCCTACCGCAGAGAGTTGTTGATGCCAGTTCATTGGATATATTCAAGAGGGAGTTAGATATGCCCCTTATGGCTAAAGGGGGCAAGAGGTATGGAGAGAAAGCAGGAAAGGGGTACTGAGGGAATGATCAGCCATGATCTTATTGAATGGTTGTGCAGGCTCGAAGGGCCGAATGGCCTACTCCTGCACCTATTTTCTATGTTTCTATGTTTCTGTGTATCACCTGCATCGCTGTACCAAGAGTGGAACTGTCCCTTTAATTGTGCTGGGTTGCGGGCTCCTTTAAGATGGCCTTGCAATCTTTACCCCAATCCGATTCACTGCTCAGCATCACGTGTTGTTCCCTCAATGCTGCCCCTCGTGGTCTGGTCGCGGCCATCTCGATTTCATGCGCTTCACCTCGTGCTGTAGGCGCCATCTTCTCTCTCTCCACGAGGTAGGCTGCGGTGATCCTTTTCTCCCCTGGTTCTGCCACGGAAGCCGGGAATTTACCTTCTGCGCCGATCTTCTTCTTTGGAGTCCTGTCACTTGAGCCCGGAAGGTGAGGTCGGGTCGTTTGGGTTGGATCATCTCGCCGTTGTGTAATGCGGTCTGTGTCATCGCCGTGCAGTCGAGTTGGACGATAGGATCTTCAGGTGCTGTGATGGATCCAAATTTGGGGCCACATTATACATCGATTGCCAGGGCTAGGAGGCTTTCCCAGCTCCAACAGATTTGGATTTGTTTCATCCATCTTCTTCCTAGCAGCGTTGGACCATCACCAGTAAAGATCCACAAAGGTAGCTTGTGCATCGCACCGCCATGGGACACCTGGACATCCACGCCACCAACGATTGGGATGGTGTCGTTTGTGTAAATGAGCAGCTTCACCTGGATCGGGATCATTTTAAGTCGCTCGATTGGATTGTCCCAGAGTTTCTCAAAGTCCGCCTGGTTCATCAGCGATTGGCTTACCCCTGTGTCGACCTCCATCGAGACTGGAACACCGTTGATTTCAACTTCCATTTTCAACAGGGAACTCTCAGTGGAGCAGGTAAACACTCTGTACACCTCTTCCGGGGGCTGAGCTGCCTCCTGGACTCTCTCTTCACCTTCATCAGCACTGGAGCCCGGGTGATCGGCCAACTCTTCAGCAACTCGGCGTGTAAAATTTATTTTACACATTCGCTGGAGATGGCCTTTAGTGTTACAGCCTTTGCAAGTATAGCTTCTGTATCGGCACTGGTGTGCCCTGTGATTCCCTCCACAGCGCCAGCATGGGGCTGGCTGGTTGGCCCCATGTGGCGGACTCAGGTTTGCCAGACTCGGTTAGCAGTCTTGCCTCTAAAAGGCACCAGTCGGTTCACGGTACTTGCCGGGTTAGAGTCCTGGGATTGAGTCATCATCCTCTTGCAATCACAGGCTGAGGCCATGAATGCCTGGCTGACGTTGATTGCCTTCTGCAGGGTGCCTGTGGTGTCCGCAGAGAGCAGCCTGTGGAGGAGGCCTTCGTGGCCGATTCCAATAACAAAGATGTCTCTCAGTGCTTCGGTGAGGTGGTCGCCAAAATCAGTGCAGCCAATTGTCTCAGGTCTGCAGCATATTTTGCGATTTCTTGGCCTTCGGGCCGCCCGTGTGTAAAGAACCGGTATCTGGCTGTGAGTATGCTCTCTTTAGGCTTGAGCAGTTCCTGTATCATCGTTGCGAGCTCCCCAACCGTTTTTGTTGTTGTCTTCTCTGGGTCTAGCAAGTCCTTGACAAGGCCATGAACAGTGGGCCCACAACTGCTGAACAGGATAGCCCGGCGCTTATCAGCCAGCGAGGTCGGTGTGTCTCCAGCCAGGTCTTTCGCGATGAAGTAGTGTTCGAGCCTTTCCACAAAGGTATCCCAATTTTCCCCCATCAGCGAATTGTTGAAAGTTGCCAAGGTTAGCCATTTTTCGCGGGGAAATTCGTAATCTCGTCGCCAGTTATTGTGTCTGTAAGCACTCTAGTAATGACTCCACGAGGTAAGGTATTACACTTGAACTGTTGTGACCTTAGTCCATTTATTGCAGCTCCTGAATGAGGGTACAGTGAGATGAGCTCTCTTTTATACTTGGTAACCTGCAGTGTGCAAGTGACCCCTCGGTCTCCACCAGTTGCACCCTCTGGTGGTACGGGCATAGTGTATACAGTGTGAAGATACATTCAGCGGTCTTATGTAACTGTACATTGAGTGTACAGGGTATATACATCCACAACAGCGCCTGCAATGTCTGACCACCCCCCCAATGACAGCAATGATACTTGGGGTGCGGTGCTGCACGCCTGCTTAGTATCAACATGGGGAGATCCATGCCCGGGGCACTGCGAAAGGGAAGAGCGGGAGTAAGAAAGGGGGGAGTAGTCCCAAGAGTGGTGCAGCACCTGGGCGGTGATGGAGCAGAGTGCATGGGCGGGGAAAGTAAAGGGTCTTTTTGTTGTAATTGAAGTAAAGTTTATTAAAGTTGTAAAATTTTTGGTAAAGTTGTTATTAAAGTTGTTACAGTTGTTTTATAGTTATAAGTTTTGAAATTGTTGTATATTTTTTTAATTTTTACATAAACGTTTGAATTCAATTTAAGCACTCTTGTAGTGTCAAACTTTTGGGGTAACATTCATGAGGGTCCCAAAACGCAGCTCTCCACATTCAAGCAAAGCGAATCCCCTGGGAGGACTGACGCACCAATGTTAGCGTCCTCGACCAGGCCAACATCCCCAGCATCTGACCACACTGGATCAGCTCTGCTGGGCAGGCCACATAGTCCGGATGCCAGACACAAGACTCCCAAAGCAAGCGCTCTATGCGGAGCTCCTTCACGGCAAACGAGCCAAAGGTGGGCAGAGGGAACGTTACAGGGTCACCCTCAAAGCCTCCCTGATAAAGTGCAACATCCCCACCGACACCTGGGAGTCCCTGGCCAAAGACCGCCCTAAGTGGAGGAAGTGCATCCGGGAGGGCACTGAGCTCCTCGAATCTCATTGCCGAGAGCATGCAGAAATCAAGTGCAGGCAGCGGAAAGAGCGTGCGGCAAACCAGTCCCACCCAACCCTTCCCTCAACGACTATCTGTCCTACTTGTGACAGAGACTGTGGCTCTCGAATTCGACTGTTCAGCCATCTAAGAACTCGTTTTTAGAGTGGAAACAAGTCTTCCTCAATTCCAAGTGATCATTTATGAGCTGCTGACGTAACAATTTTGCAGTGGCATACGCCACGCGTGGCCTCCGCTTGTGGTGCTGGGGTGAATGGTGCCATGGGTTCAACTGCAAGCTCCTTGTCATCCTCCTGCCCTCATTGTCCTCTTCTTCCTCCTCCGTCTCCTGCAATCTCTCCTCAGGTGGTCCTGCAGTCCCCTGTGACAATTCCTGTCCCCACATGATAACTATGCCAAATAAACTTCCTCACATCTGATTCCTCCATTAAACAGGTTGTCAGCAATACAGACTGCGATAATTCAGGCCCCATTCTTTTTAAATCTCCTCAATATTTTTCGATGAAAACAATGTAATATAAATGCCTTTCTGTTATGTATGTAACTATGTAATACTTACCACCAGAGGGCGTGTCTGTTGGAGTCCGAATGGTCACCTGCACACACATGCAGGGCCAGTATAAAAGGTTGGCTGCATGTTGTTTAGGCACTCTGGAGTTATAATAAAGAAGACTAAGGTCACACTAAGTTTAGCTCACAGTACTTAGCCTCGTGGTGTTCTTCTATACATAACAATTGGCGACGAGTAACAGAATACGAACCTTCACGTAACCATGGCTGCCATTGGAATATTAGAGAGATTCGTAGAGGGTGATGATTGGGAAGCCTTCGTCGAGTGTCTTGACCAGTACTTTGTGGCCAATGAGCTGGAAGGAGTCACTAACGTGGTCAAGCGCAGGACGGTTCTATTCACTGTCTGTGAATATACGGCCTCAACAAGAATCTGCTTGCATCGACAAAACCAATGAAGAAGGAATATACAGAGTTGTGCATGCTGGTTCGGGACCACCTCAAGCCGAAGGAGAGTATCCCCATGGCCAGGTATCGTTTTTACACGCACCATCGCTCCGGGGGCCAGGACTTGGTGGATTATGTCACCGACCTGAGACGCCTCGCGGGACCTTGCGATTTTGGAGCTGCATTGGGGGAAATGTTGCGGGATTTTTTCATGCTTGGCATCAGCCATGAGATCATTCTTCGAAAGCTGCTGGCTGCCAAAACCCTAGACCTGAGCAGGGCCATCGCAATCACCCAGGTATGCATGGCCACGAACGATAACACCAAATAGGTATCTTCTCAACATCGAAGCTCACCGGCAAGTACTGTGCATAAAATTACGAAATGACGTCGCTAGCAGGCTGTGGCAGGGCCTTTATGTCTGCGGCTGCAAGACCTGTGATGACTCAAAGTCCGCCATCGGGGGTGAATGTGAATCCATTAGCACCATGTTGGTGCTGCGGGCTAATCATCGGGCCCACCAATGTCGATTCACGCACCACGTGTGCAAAGGCTGCGCAACAATGGAGCACCTCCAGTGAATGTGCAAACGTGCTGTGACATACCACGTGGCAGAGGATGATTGATCCGGCGCGGATCATGCAGCACAGGCAACTCAACCCGAGGAAGAAGTGTATGGGGTACATACCTTCACCAAGAGCCCTCCTTAATGCTGAAAGTCAAATTAAATGGAGTTCCAGTATCAATGCAGTTGGACACGGGTACGAGTCAGTCAATAATGAGCCAGAAGGCTTTCGAGAAACTGTGGGGCAATATGGCACAAAGGCCCAAACTGAGCATGATTAATGCAAAGCTGCATACCTACACCAAAGAGCCCATACCAGTCATTGGAAGTGCGGCAGTGAAGGTATCGTATGATGGAGCTGTGCATGACCTATCATTGTGGATTGTTCCAGGCAATGGCCCAACACTGTTCGGCAGAAACTGGCTAGAAAAGATTAGATGGAATTGGAACGACATCAAAGCAAATCTTATGTGGATGACATCTCATGTACTCAGTTGCTGAGCAAGTTTCCCTCGCTATTCGTACCAAGCATCAGCAACTTAACAGGCGCCAAGGTACAGATCCATCTAGGCCCCGATGCATGGCCCATCCATCACAAGGCTCGGGCGGTTCCATACGTGATGAGGGAGAAAATCGAGATCGAACTGGACAGACTCCAACGCGAAGGAATCATATCGCCAGTCGAGTTCAACAAGTGGGCCAGTCCAATTGTTCCGGTGTGGAAAAGCGATGGCATGGTCAGAATCTATGGAGACTACAAGGAAACGATTAATCGAGTCTCGCTACAGGACCAGTACCCGCTGCCCAAGGTGGATGACCTGTTCGCAATGTTAGTGGGGGGGAAGTCGTTCACCAAGTTGGACCTCACCTCCTCCAACATGAAACAGGAGCTGGCTGAATCTTCGAAAAAAACTGACGTGCATTAACACACACGGCCTTGTGATGGATGGGCCGTGCATCGGGGCCTAGATGGATCTGTACCTTGGCGAAGTTGAGGTTAAGTTGCTGATGCCTGGTTCGAATAGTGAGGGAAACTTGCTCAGCAACTGAGTACATGAGATGTCATGTTTATATACCACAGCTGCCCTTTCAGGATTCGCCTGGTTGCAGACAAACATGGAGAGTTTGCTGAAATCTGTTCCGCGCACCGTTGTGTTTCAAGACGACATCCTGATTATCGGTTGTGACACCATCAGAGAAACATAGAAACATAGAAAATAGGTGCAGGAGTAGGCCATACGGCCCTTCGAGCCTGCACCACCATTCAATAAGATCATGGCTGATCATTCACCTCAGTACCCCTTTCCTGCTTTCTCTCCATACCCCTTGATCCATTTAGCCATAAGGGCCATATCTAATTCCCTCTTGAATATATCCAATGAACTGGCATCAACAATTCTCTGCAGTAGGGAATTACACAGGTTAACAACTCTCTGAATGAAGAAGTTTCCCATCTCAGTCCTAAATGGCTTACCTCTTATCCTTAGACTATGTCCCCTGGTTCTGGACTTCCCCAACATTGGGAGCATTCTTCCTGCATCTAACCTGTCCAGTCCCGTCAGAATTTTATATTTTTCTATGAGATCCCCTCTCATCTTTCTAAACTCCAGTGAATACAGGCTCAGTCGATCCAGTCTCTCCTCATATATCAGTCCTGCCATCCCGGGAATCAGTCTCGTGAACCTTCGCTGCACTCCCTCAATAGCAAGAACATCCTTCCTCAGATTAGGAGACCAAAACTGACACAATATTTCAGGTGAGGCCTCACTAAGGTCCTGTACAACTGCAGTAAGACCTCCCTGCTCCTATACTCAAATCCCTTGGTTTTGAAGGCCCACATACCATTTGCCTTCTTCACCACCTGCTGTCCTTGCATGCCAACTTTCAATGACACCCAGGTCTCGTTGCACCTCCCCTTTTCCTAGTCTGCCGCCATTCAGATAATTTCTGCATTCGTATTTTTGCCACCAAAGTTGATAACCTCACATTTATCCACATTATACTGCATCTGCCATGCATTTGCCCACTCACCTAACTTGTCCAAGTCACCCTGCAGCCTCTTAGCGTCCTCCTCACAGCTCACACCGTCACCCAGCTTAGTGTCATCTGCAAACTTGGAGATATTACACTCAATTCCTTCATCTAAATCATTAATGCATATTGTAAAGAGCTGGGGTCCCAGCACTGAGTCCTGCGGCACCCCACTAGTCACTGCCTGTCATTCTGAAAAGCACCCGTTAATCCCAACTCTCTGCTTCCTGTCTGCCAACCAGTCCTCTATCCATGTCAGTACATTACCCCCAATACCATGTGCTTTAATTTTGCACACAAATCTCTTTTGTGGGACCTTGTCAAAAGCCTTTTGAAAGTCCAAATACACCACATCTACTGGTTCCCCCTTTCCACTCTAGCAGTTACATCCTCAAAAAATTCTAGAAGATTTGTCAAGCATGATTTCCCTTTCATAAATCCATGCTGACTTGGACGGATCCTGTCACTGCTTTCCAAATGCGCTGCTATTTCATCTTTAATAATTGATTCCAACATTTTCCCCACTACTGATGTCAGGCTAACCGGTCTACAATTACCCATTTTCTCTCTTCCTCCTTTCTTAAAAAGTGGTGTTACATTAGCTACCCTCCAGTCCACAGGAACTGATCCAAATTCGATAGACTGTTGGAAAATGATCACCAATGCATCCACTATTTCTATGGCCACTTCCTTAAGTACTCTGGGATGCAGACTATCAGGCCCCGGGGAATTATCGGCCTTCAATCCCATCAATTTCCCTGACACAATTTCCCAGCTAATAAGGATTTCCTTCAGTTCCTCCTTCTCACTATACCCTCAGTCCACGAGTATTTCCGGAAGATTATTTGTGTCTTCCTTCGTGAAGACAGAACCAAAGTATTTGTTTAACTGGTCCGCCCTTTCTTTGTTCCCCATTATAAATTCACCTGAATCTGATTGCAAGGGACCTACATTTGTCTTCACTAATCTTTTTCTCTTCACATATGTGTAGAAGGTTTTGCAGTCAGTTTTTATGCTCCCAGCAAGCTATCTCTCATACTCTATTTTCCCCCTCCTAATTAAAACCTTTGTCCTCCTCTGCTGAATTATAAAATTCTCCCAGTCCTCAGGTTTGCTGTTTTTCTGGCCAATTTACATGCCTCTTCATTGGATTTAACACTATCCTTAATTTCCCTTGTTAGCCACGGTTGAGCCACTTTCCCCGTTTTATTTTTACTCCAGACAGGGATGTACAATTGTTGAAGTTCATCCATGTGATCTTTAAATATTTGCCTTTGCCTATCTACCGTCAACCCTTTAAGTATCACTCGCCAGTCTATTCTAGCCAATTCACGTCTCATACCATTGCCTTTCCTTAAGTTCAGGACCCTAGTCTCTGAATTAACTTTGTCACTCTCCATCTTAATAAAGAATTCTACCATATTATGGTCACTCTTCCCCAAGGGGCCTCGCACAACAAGATTGCTGATTAGTCCTTTCTCATTACACATCATCCAGTCTAGGATGGCCAGCCCTCTCGTTGGTTCCTCGACATATTGGTCTAGAAAACCATCCTTTATACACTCCAGGAAATCCTCCTCCACCGCATTGATACCAGTTTGGTTAGCCCAAACAATATGTAGATTAAAGTCGCCCATGTGTAAGGGGAGCTTGGGGTGTGGGTTCGAATCCACACTCCCCTGGGGTTCTGTACATGCGATTTATGAGGATGGGTGAGTAATGAGGCGCCAGGCACAGTGGGTAAGAGTGCAAAATGGCTAATGTTGTTTATTTAGAATAGTAAACACCAAGATAGAGGGCATAGGAAGAGGTCATAAATAGCAGTAATGGCACAATCTCACTCAATAACATGAGAAATCTCGCAACAGGGAAGGGGAAGATAAGAGGTTGAAACATTCCACCCACACACAACCACACCTCCCACTTCCACCCTTCTGACCAATCCCTATCCTAAATTGAGTCTGTGAGGGGGTTTGGGCTCTACTCACAATCCTATCAACTCCGGGGTTCTGGGGGCACTTATTTCAGCTCGGGGTCCCTCTGGGGTGGGTTCGATGTTGTTGGTCGGTTCGGTTTTCCTCCTCGATGTTGCGTTGGTTTCTTCTCTTTGCCTTTCGGTTGGCTCCTAAGCAAAAAGCTGCTGGAGTTAAGCACACCTTCCCCAGAGCGAGGGCCCTGTGAAAAGCTGACTCAACTCCCAAAATCTGACTCCAACCTCCAAACTCTGGTTGGTATCCTTGCTCAGCTCAGCTGTGGGAAGTCACTGCCACTGCCTGCTGGTTTTCAGTATCGGTGGCTTCGTCTGCAGAACTGCTGCTTCTTCCTCTGGTGGAGCGAGAGCGAGTGGGAGAGAGAGCTCTCTCTAGATACAAACTGCAAGCTGCCAGCTCTAAGCTACAAGCTCTCCCTGCTTCCACACCCTGCTGCTTCTACACCCACGATGGTTCTGTCGGTCTTATAACGAATTTAGTTCTGGCCTTTTCACGCTCAAACTCAGTTGGTGGTCCATTGTGTAAGTTTGGGCGGGGAGATAGCTTTGAATATTTAATCAGAAGATGTCACAGGTACAGATAGGTGTGAAGACAGGGGTATTGTTTCACTGCACATTGGTGCCTAAAAGTCTGCTGGTCCTTTGTTACAGTCCTGGGAGTCAATTGGTTTTGGCCTCCCCTTTGATGGGCCATTACTGCAATGATTGTCCACTGTCCATATTAATTAGGTAGATGATGGTCCACATTCATGAGGGATGAGTCATATTTTCAACTGGGCCAGGTAGTCCCTATTGGTTGAAGATTTCCCCACTTCAGGCCCGACTCGACCCCTGATTGGCCTGCCAGAATGCACTTTTCCCCCATTGGCCAGTGGCTTTGTCTCGCTTGTGAGCCAGACTCCACAATGTCTGTATCCGCCCACACATTTCCCAGTCTGCCTGGTCTGAGGGTTTGGTGGCCAAAAAATGTTCATTTAAAATGAATAGAACGATCCCATGTTAGTTTTCTTGACCTTAGGGTGTTTCAATAAAATGCGGCTGTGGATTTTCGAACCTTACACTCCCCCATTAAAACGCTCTGTCTCAGAGTGTTTTTTAAAATGTGAAGCAAAACCTTTTCCCTCTCTCAGAGCCAATCTCCCCCAAATCTTACCTAAACCCACGATAAAACATTAAAATACACCAATGGTATTCATACATTTGGAATTAATACAATACTGAAAATGTAAAAATGCTTCTCAACCAATCCCCTTCACCAAAATCATAATAGTACATAGTATCACACATCATAATATTACAGATAGGGAGGTACGGACCTTTTACAAGGTACAGACTTTTCTTTACAGTGCAATACATTTGGCTCATACAATCAGTCCCGTCATACTGCATAGACTTTGTTAGCCCTCCTTTTTTGTTTGGCCTTTGACTTGGCCTCCCGCATAGCTTTCTTAAATTTTTAAATGACGGCCCTTTCTCCTAAGCTAGCAGCAAATCACCAGCAAATAGGCTACGATGATCAGCTGTGCCACTACCAGGGCGTGAGAGAGGATGCGGTCCCAGGCCGGGATCTCTATGTCCAACCTCCAACCCCACCAGGGCCTTGAATTTAAGTCCGCTATCTGGGCTCCCAATTTTACTGTTTTTCTTGTTGTAGGGTGAAATAATGTTTCTGGGATTTTTGTGCTGCTTTGAACAGATCTGTCAGGTGCTCTGGTAAAAATGGAATGTGGTATCCGAAATGTGCTACATAATTGTCCATGCTATTAATCATTGATTCCCCGGTGTTGAAATCGGTAACAACATCATTCCAGATCCCTCTTCTGTGCCTTTTCGGTTTGACGTTGTCTTTGGGTTGTAGACTGTACAGCAAAGTCTTATTCAAATAGCCAAAATCAAGCTCGTAGAATATCCTGAACATTTCTCGAAGGAGAGCCTGGTAAAGGCATTCTGTCTCTTTTGGGCACCACTCAGGTAGGTGCACCTCGGTAAGGTTTAGGATGACGGAGGCCACGGCGTAGTGGGCCCCCTGGTAAAGCAGCTTTTCTGTGGGAACCAAAACCAAACCATTCTCTGGTCCCTGGGTGGTGCTAGGGCATCTATCTGTGTCAGTTGGTTCGGTCGGGGCTGTGGGCAGGGGCTGTCTCGGGTGTGCGCTTAGCTTGGTGGCGTGGATGGAGCTGGGGTGACTTACTATGCATGCGATCATGCTCCGGTCCCATTCCATCCGCTCCCCTTCATCCCGCCACTGTCAGGAGAACGCTATGGAGATGCCTGCCAGGCATATCTTCTCTGATCCCCACATGCACACACACTCCCCCCTGGGTGCCCGTGATGGTCCGGTAGGTGCTGTTGTCCAGTCTCTCCCAATCTGCTGTCGGGTTTCCCATGTCCTTGCTCAGTTTCCTCAGCCACCACCACCTTCCCACCTGGATCTGGCCCTCACAGGTCAGGCGAACCCTCTTCCCAACCACTACCCTAACCCGGAATGCAGTCACATCAATGCTGGGGCAGGAGACTGATGCTTCCCCATACGTGACCCCGGGTTGGCTGGAGTATCTAGTGGAATTGGCACCCTGGCCACCTTCCCCTGTGGGTATATATTGCGGTCCCCTCTGCCTCTGGTGTCCCTTCTCCTGTGGTGACAGTCGGTGCCTGCGTCACTGAGCATCCAAAAATAATGCATTCTTCAGTCTCTCCCCGGTAGCCGATGCACATTCCGATGTAGGTGCACAGGAGCAGGATTTTCCTCATCTCTGGTTCCTCTTCTGAAAGACAAAACCTCATTTGCTTCAAAAACCCTGAGCCCCCGGCTCATCCCTCCCCCATTTTCCACTCTGTCTACACCTCACAGTACCCCTGCACGGGTTTAAACTGTGTGTGCCTATCGATATGACCGCAAACCACAATTTTACTGTGGAAGTCAAGGGGTTTCAATCAATAAACACTTGAAACAACAAACAAACCTTACACAAAAGAGGAAGTGAGAGAAAAAAAGAAGTCCAGGCTCCCTATCCTATCGGCAAAAAAGCCTCACTGTTATACTCCCTATATTGCAGAGGCCACCTGAGCCCCACTACACGAGAGAAATCTTTATATATATCTGTACACAACTACTGCTCTCCTTTTTAACCTGCTTGCCACCCTTCCCGGGTGGCTGTGCTAATCCCTGGGATGCTCCTTGGTTTTCCTTTTATGCGGGGGAATGTAGGGGGGAGACCACCTCTCCTTTGGCCTCTTGGGCCAGACCGACCTCCGTGGCCCCTCTGTCTGCCCTGCCAAGGTGTCCCCTGAGCTTCGGGTGGTGCTTACTGGGCTGGTACAGCCCCCCACCCCCTCCAGGGATGGCTCACTTCCCTCGGGAGAAACGGAAATTCCCCCGGCAGGCTCCTCACTGCAGGGGACTCCCGTAGCCTCTGGGGGCTTTGGGTTGTACAAGGGTTCCACCCAAAATCACTCGCAGCTGATACTCTCACAGCGTTTCCTCTGTTCTTCTAGGGACCACTCACTACTGGGACCCGCCGCCATGCTCTCTCCTGCAGGCTCTGGGCTGTCTGCACCAAAAGCTAGGCTAGCCCCGACAGGCTCCTCACTGTCGGCGGCCTCTTCCTCCAGTACAATCCCTTCCCTGTCAGGAGACTCTTGTTCTTCCAGGGACCACTCACTGCTGGGACCCGTCGCCACTATCTCGCTTGCAGGCTCTGGGCTGTCCGCACCGAAGGCTAGGCTAGCCCCGACAGGCTCCTCACTGTCGGCGGCCCCTGTCTCCGGTACAACCCCTTCCCCGTCAGGAGACCTTGGCTGCGGGGTCACATCCAGTGACTGGCTGCCTGCCCTGCGCAGCCCTTTTCCCCTAGTACCTCTCGGGAAAGTAAAACAGGCTGCTAGGGACGGTGGCACCCTTGGCTGCGGAGTCCGAGCGGATCTCCGAACGGGTGGAGGTGAGTCCTCGTTCCATATGTAAGGTGGGAATCCCCCTTCCTGTGGGTCCCAAATCTGTGGGTAGTTTGTACCTGTGAAGCAACTCACTGCTCCTTGTGGTGGGATTGGTGGGGCTGCAGTGGTAGGCTGGGGGCCTGGGCTTCCTGTCGGGATTATCTCTCCGGGCTGCCCTTTCCCACGAGATCTTGCCTTGTTGGGGTTAAACAGTTTACATTGGTTAATGTGAAACCATTTAACCCGGCGGGGCATCTTGACCGCGTATACCTTGGAGCTTGCCTTGTCGACAATGCTGTAAGGCCTCATGTATAGTGGCTCAAAGACTCTCACCCTGGCAAAGTTGCGGACCATGACCTGGTTCCCCACCTGCCACTCGTGGTGTTTGCTCGGTTCCAGCAGCAATCGGTTGGTCTGATGCTGCTTCCCCACGTTAGTGGCCGCCTGCCAGTGAATCTGCTTGAGGTGCTCCAACAGACTCTTGGTAAAGCGGTCCCTATTCACCTCGATTACCTGAGTTTCCGTCAGGACCAGGGCAAGTACATGGGTGGGGGTTCACATGGCTCTTCCAGTCATGAGCTCGTATGGGGAATACTCCGTGCTTTTCGACTGGCTGGCCCGGATCCCCATCAAAACCAGGGGCAACCTCTCCACCCACCTCTGCGAGGAATTCCCAGTCTCCTTCCTGAGTTTTTCTTTCACGGTCCTATTCATATGCTCCACTAGCCCTGAGGACTGGGGATTGTAGGCGACGTGCCACTTCCCCTCAATCCCCAGCACCTTAAGGGTTACCTGCATGACCTGTCCCATGAAGTGGCTCCCCCGGTCGGACTCCACGTACTGTGGAAGTCCCCACCTGGAGAACACCACCCTAACCAATATTCTGGCGGTCCCCGCTGCTGTGGCTGTTCGGCAAGGGAAGGCTTCAAACCACTTTGTGAAAGTGTCCACCAAAACCAGGCAGTACCGGTACCCTCCCTTAGCCACAGGTAGGGGCCCTATGTAATCGATTTGTATTGATTGCCATGGTCCCTCTACCTTCCTTGCGTGTCCTAGAGACACCTTTCTTTTCTGGAGATCTGAATTATTGGTTGCACAGACAAGTCAGTTCGCGCAAAATTCACGAGTGTCTTCCCGGAGCTGGGGCCACCACCCGACCTGTTCCACCCGTTGCCAGGTGACCTTCAGTCTGGGGTGTCCAGCTCCAGGGCCTGCATGGGCCAGCTGAAGGAACTCCCTCTGGTGCTGCTGGGGTACTATCCACTGCTCTCCTTTAAACGACATCTTCTCCCTAACATGGATGCCTGTGCCTCCATATGGTCCTTCGACCTTTTCTCCCGCAGTCAGCTTGTCCATGACGGACTTGAAGACGGGATCTCGCGCCTGTACCTGTTGGAGGTCCGGGGCCAAAGCCACCCCTGCACTCCCTTGTGTCCCCTGTCCGCCCCGAATAGCTGATATGGGGCCTGCCTCGAGCGGGTTCCACTTGGTTCCCATTCGGGCTCCCTCTTTGGCCAGTTGATCTGCCTTTTGGTTCCCTGCAGCCCTGGGCCCATGTTTTGTAATGGGCATTTACTTTGTGAATGCAAATGTCTGCCCCGGTCCGTACTACCTGCATGATGTGCTGCAGTAGGGGTTTTAACACCAGGGGCTTACCATCTGCAGATGTATACCCGTGACGGGACCAGATGGCTAGGTACTCCGTGCAGGCATTGCAGGTGAACATACTATCTGAACAGATGGTATAGGGCCTTGGGAATTCGTCGGGGTGGGTGACTACATACATGACTGCCGATAGTTCAGCATGCTGGGCGCTCATGGTGGTTGGGAGTTTTATGGCCCTGGCAATGCCTGCCTGGGGATCATAAATCCCGCACCCTGTGAGCCTTTCCCCCGCCACCACCGTGCTGGACCCGTCAACATAGATCTCCCGGCCGTGGGGATGGATCCCCACCCAGAGCCCTATGTCCATGTCCCAGACCTGCTCAACGGAGCAACGGTGGGCTTTCCCGGGCACAGCATGTTGGCTGCCAGTCGGGGCTCACACATCCCTTTTACTCTCAAATCCATCTGTGAGAGCAGGAGGGTCCAGCGAGCAATGCGTGCGCTGCTCACTGTCCCATCCTTAATTCTCCCATCCAGCAGCATCTGAGTGGGGGTGTGATGAGTGAGGAGGGTGATTGGGGACACTCCTGTAAACATCTGCGACCGCTTCACAGCCCAGTGGATGGCCAGCAGATATCTTTCACTGTTTGAGTAACCCCTCTCAACCTCAGTGAGGACCCTGGAGGAGCAGACCACCGGCCTCAGCTGGCCGTGCCGCTGTTGCATCAGCACAACACTTAAGCTATCCCCGCTGGCTGCTAGCTCCAGGAAAAATTCCTTGCCCTCATCTACCGCTCCCAGGGCCGGAGCATTCTGCAGATCTCCCTTGAGGTGGGTAAACGCTGCATCACAGTCCTTATCATACTCCCACTCCACGCCTTTGCGCAGGAGCCGGAGTAGGGGGGCTGCAATGGCCGCGTAATCCTCAATGAAGTCCCTGCAGTAGCCGGTCAGACCCAGGAACGACCTCACCCCTGTAACTTTAGTCGGAGCCAGTAACTCCTGAACTGCCCTCCTCTTAGCCTCGTCAATGGCTCTCTCCCCTGCCCGCACAGTCAGCCCCAGGAATTTTACCTCTGTCTGGCCGATCTGTGCTTTCTTAGGGTTTACTTTAAAACCCTCTTCGTGCAGCAGTCCCAACAGCTCTGCCAGCAGGGGACCGTGCTCTTCCTCCGAATCGGAGAATAGCAGTAGGTCGTCCACATACTGGACTGGCTGTCTGGGTCTGCTGAACTCTTTCAGGCAGTTGGCCATACACTGATGAAAAATGCTCGGACTGTTGTGGAAGCCCTGGGGAAGACAGTTCCAGGTACACTGCTGTCCTTTGAATATAAAGGCGAATTTGTACTGGTCCTCCCACCGCAGCGGGATGGACCAGAACCCATTCGAGATGTCCAGCACTGTAAAGACGGCTGTGGACGCGGGGATGGCTGCGACTAGGTCGGCTACGGCTGCCACTGTGGGCGCACAGGCAGGGATATTGTTATTGAGGACTCGGTAGTCCACTGTGGCCCTCCAAGAATGGTCCGTTTTCCTCACCGGCCAAAGTGGAGAGTTCACATGTGTGGCTATTGGTCTCAACACTCCCTGTCTGACTAGAGATCCCAATGCGACCTCTAGGTCTGCCTCAGCCTCCCTGGGAAAATTATACTGCTTCTGGGGCTTAGACATGGGGTCTCCATCTGCTCTGACCTCAACCCCATTTACCCGTCCACAGTCGTGCTTATGCCTGGCAAATGCCGCCAGGTTGGCCCGCACAAAAGCCTGATAGATCATCGGGGTGCCGTCTACCAGAGCGCCGAGGTCATATCCCTCCTTCGGCTTTACAGTGCAGAGGGAACCCTTCCCCTGCTTCCCCTGGATGACTGCTGTACCTTCCCCCTCCCCGGTGTCAGCTGTGCCCCACAGACAGTGGTTCCTCAGGTCGACCAGAATTTTCTGGCCACTGAGGAAACTGCCGCTAGGATGCCTTTACCCACTCCCTCCCACGGCAGAAGGATACACTTCCACATGGTGTGGAGGGTGCCTATGTGTATCTGCAGTGGTTTGGAGAAGAAGCCCTTGCGTTCTTCTCCAGTGAAGCTGGTTCGGCAGTAGGGGATCCCACTGGATAGGGGTGAGGTGGTCGGGTCATCTACATGAACCAGGGTGCACGGGGCCCCTGTGTCCAGCAGATACTCCCCCCGGATCCCCTCAATGCCCATCATGACACAGGGTCTGCTCCACGCATCATAGGTGTCCGGGCAGAGGTACACGGGTTCCTCGGGGTCTAGTCATTGGGGGGTGTTGGTCTGGGCCTGAGGGACTTCTCCCCCGATCACGGCTGGGTAAGGAGTGCCTGCAAAGCCGCGAGGAAACCCTCGAATGGGACGGCAGGGCTGGGCACAGCTGGTTTGGGAGGGCTTGCAGCCGCGGGGACTGGGGCTAAGGTTGGGGCCTGTGGACCTCTCTTTTCCTGCCTCAGGTCCCGGCATTCCCTCCTCATGTGCCCTGTCCTCCCACACTCGTAGCAAACCACCTCTCTGCCTGCCTGCCAATTCCCTTCTTGCCTCCACACTCTCTTATCAGAGCCGGGGCGGATCTCACACACCTTCCCCTTGGTGGGTTTCTCCCCTCCCCCCGATTCTGCCATTGTGAAAAGAGATTGCCTCAGCACCATCTCCTCTGTGGCTTGGGGGGTCTCTGAAATCGAATCACAGGTTGGCCTGGGCGCGCAACTCTGATAGGCTGTTTGCCACCAGTGCACGCAGCCAGCGACCACGTCGGTGTGCATCCAGCTGGGTTCGGTCCAAATTCCCCGCACTGTTTTCTTCATACACTGGCTACAGTCGATCAGCGAATGCCTGGGAGGGTCTCACCGGGTCTCTGGACAGTGACCTGTACCCGGTCGAACGGACAGCCATCGTTCAACCCCATGGCCTCCAGGAGATCCTCCTGGAGAGCGGCCACTGTTCGCTGACCCCTCTTGCTCTCAGCAGAGAGAGCCTGACACAGGGCTGGGTCCAGTGAGAACAGGAGCAGTTTGCTCCGTTCGGCCTCATCGCAATCATTTATGTCTCCTACCTGCTCTACTTCCATAAAGTGGACAGAGGGGTCTCCTTTTCGGGTAAGTTTATTCACATGGGCCACCATCTGCCGCAGCTGGGTCGCACTGTGGGGAAGCACCTATTGGTTCTGTCGGGGACCCTCAGCCTGACCCACTGCGGGTGGTCCGAATCTACTCTGCCTGATGGGGCACATTGGGGCTGGTCCCGGAGGTTTAGATTCCAGCATTTCACCCTGCCTCTCCTCTGCAATCCCCAATGGGGCTGTGGGAGATAGCCTGTATGATTCTTCCTCCCTATCCTCCTCCCCACAGCCTGTTTCACTATGCTCCCCCTTCCGCATCTCGGCTGGGCTGATAAGGCACACCACTCCTTTACTGGGTGCCTTGCTTTCAGCACAGCCAAGGGCTAGGGCCGGAGCTTTGGTGTCGGGCCAGGTGGGGATTCGAGTCTCGGGCACTTCCAGAGCTTTTGCTCCGGATAGAACAAGGGCTGCTTTGGCTTCAGCCAGAGCCAGGGTGAGCCGATCAATTTGTTCCTGAAAGGAACGATGATCCACCTCTGCCCTGCTGTGGCACGCCTGAAGCACAGCCGGTAGCTGGAGACTCTTAACCTCCCCCAACCTTCCCTGGTTCTGAGCCTGGGCAAGTTCCTCCTGCAGTCCCCTGACGTAACCTTTTCCCTCAGTTACCTGGGACTGAAGGTACTCCCTGTGGTAGCGATAGCTTTCTCCATCCCTCTCTCGTTCCTGCCTTCCCACTTTAAATCCTGATCCAGCTTTTCCCTTTCTTTGCTAGTCTTTACTAGCTCCTCTCTCTGCTCAGCTAACTCTGTCTGCAGGACGTCTACCTGCCTGTCCAAGACCTGTATTTGCTTCTGAAAGCACATCAGCCACACTGCCTTTTCCACTGATCTTTACTCTGGGTCCACCTGGCTGCTGCATTCTCAGGCCGTTCAGCCCTCAACAGCGCCTGCACCCACTTCCTTGAGCAGTTTATCCTTGCTGTAACATACCTAGCAATCCTACCCTCCATTTTATACTCCTCTCCACCAAGACTGACTGTCTCTTCACCCTCACTCAACGCACGTCCCATCTAGGTCACCATTGTAAGGGGAGCTTGGGGTGTGGGTTCGAATCCACACTCCCCTGGGGTTCTGTACGTGCGATTTATGAGGATGGGTGAGTAATGAGACACCAGACACAGTGGGTAAGAGTACAAAATGGCTAATGTTGTTTATTTAGAATAGTAAATACCAAGATAGGGGGCATAGGAAGAGATCATATATAGCAGTAATGGCACAATCTCACTCAACAACACAAAAAAATCTCGCAACAGGTTAAAATATTCCACTCACACACAACCCCACCTCCCACTTCCACCTTTCTTACCAATTCCTATCCTAAATTGAGTCTGTGAGGAGGTTTGGGCTTTACTCACAATCCTATCAACTCCAGGGTTCTGGGGGCACTTATTTCAGCTCGGAGTCCCTCTGGGGTGGGTTCGATGTTGTTGGGGTCGGTTCGGTTTTCCTCTTCGATGTTGCATTGGTTTCTTCTCTTTGCCTTTCGGTTGGCTCCTAAGCAAAAAGCTGCTGGAGTTAAGCACACCTTCCTCAGAGCGAGGGCCCTGTGAAAAGCTGACTCAACTCCCAAAAGCTGCCTCCAACCTCCAACCTCTGGTTGGTTTCCTTGCTCAGCTCAGCTGTGGGAAGTCACTGCCACTGCCTGCTGGTTTTCAGTATCGGTGGCTTCGTCTGCAGAACTGCTGCTTCTTCCTCTGGTGGAGCGAGAGCGAGTGGGAGAGAGAGCTCTCTCTAGATACAAACTGCAAGCTGCCAGCTCCAAGCTCCAAGCTCTCCCTGCTTCTACATCCCCGGTGGTTCTGTCGGTCCTATAACCAATTTAGTTCTGGTCTTTTCGCGCTCAAACTCAGCTGGTGGTCCATTGTGTAAGTTTGGGCGGGGAGATAGCTTTGAATATTTAATCAGAAGATGTCACAGGTACAGATAGGTGTGAGGACAGGGGTATTGTTTCAGTGCACATTGGTGCCTAAAAGTCTGCTGGTCCTTTGTTACAGTCCTGGGAGTCAATTGGTTTGGGCCTCCCCTTTGATGGGCCATTACTGCAATGATTGTCCACTGTCCATATTAATTAGGTAGATGATGGTCCACATTCATTGGGAGTGAGTCATATTTTCAAACTGGGCCGGGTAGTCCCTATTGGTTGAGGATTTCCCCGCTTCAGGCCTGACTCGACCCCTGATTGGCCTGCCAGAATGCACTTTCTCCCCATTGGCCAGTGCTTCTGTCTCGCTTGTGAGCCAGACTCCACAATGTCTGTATCCGCCCACACGTTTCCCAGTCTGCCTGGTCTGAGGGTTTGGTGGCCAAAAAATGTCCATTTAAAATGAATAGAACGATCCCATGTTAGTTTTCTTGTCCTTAGGGTGTTTCAATAAAATGCGGCCGTGGATTTTCGAACCTTACACATGATAACTGCTGCACGAACACCTACACAACCTGGAAGGGTTTCTAAGTCGCCTAGACAGAGTGGGACTAAGGTTGAAATGCTCCAAGTGTGCTTTCCTGGCACCAGAAGTTGAATTTTGGGGGAGAAAGTTTGCAGCAGACTGCATCAGGCCCACAGACTCAAAGACAGAGGCCATCAAGAATGCACTCAGACCACAGAATGTGACGGAGCTGCGTCGTTCCTGGGACTCCTCAACTATTTCAGTAACTTTCTACCCGGGTTGAGCACGTTGTTAGAGCCTTTGCACATGTTGCTACATAAGGGTGATGACTGGGTTTGGGGAAAATCTCAAGACACAGCCTTTGAGAAGGCCAGGAACCTGGTATGTTCAAATAAGTTACTTATACATTATGACCCATGTAAACGTTTAGTGCTAGCTTGTGACACCTCACTGTACGGGGTCGCCTGTGTGTTACAGCAAGCCAATGTATCGAGCAACCTCCAATCGGTTGCATACGCAGCTAGAAGTCTGTCTAAGGCTGAGACAATCTATAGTATGGTCGAGAAAGAGGCGTTAGCATGTGTATATGCGGTTAAGAAAATGCACCAATACCTATTTGGACTTCGGTTTGAGCTTGAAACTGACCACAAACCGCTCATTTCGCAGTTTCCAGAGAGCAAAGGTATAAACACCAATGCTTCGTCCCACGTCCAAAGATGGGCACTAACATTATCCGCTTATGACTATGTTATCTGCCACAGACCAGGCACTGAAAACTGTGCCGATGCTCTCAGCCGGCGACCATTACACACCACCGGGGTTGAAATGGCACAGCCCGCAGACTTGCTACTGGTCATGAATGCTTTTGAGAGTGAGGGGTCACCCGTCACGGCTTGCCAGATCAGGACCTGGACCAGCCAGGATCCTGTGCTATCATTAGTTAAGAGTTGCGTCCTAAATGGGAACTGGCCGGCTGTTCCCAGGGAAATGCAAGATGAAATTAAGCCGTTTCACCGACGCAAAGATGAAACGTTCATCCAGTTGGATTGTCTCTTATGGGGTAATCACATGGTTTTGCCATAAAAAGCCAGGGAACCGTTTATACGCGACCTACACAGTACCCACCCAGGCATTGTCATGATGAAGGCAATTGCCAGGTCTCATGTTTGGTGGCCCGACATTGACTCGGACTTGGAGTCATGCGTGCATCAGTGCAACACTTGCTTGCAACTGAGCAATGCACCAAGGGAGGCTCCACTGAGTCTGGAGTCATGGCCCTCCAAACTGTGCTCCAGGATCCACGTAGATTTTTCTGGTCCCTTTCTAGGAAAGATGTTTTTAGTAGTAGTGGACGCTTACTCCAAATGGATTGAATGTGTAATCATGTCACCCAGCACATCCACTGCCACCATTGAAAGCCTCCGAGCTATGTTCGCTACCCATGGCTTGCCCAACGTCCTTGTCAGCGACATTGGACCGTGTTTCACCAGCTCGGAATTCAACAAGTTTATGACCCACAATGGCATCAAGCATGTCAGGTCTGCTCCATTTCAGCCCGCGTCTAATGGTCAAGTAGAGCGGGCAGTCCAAACAATCAAGCAGAGCATGAAACACGTGACGGATGGCTCCCTGCAGACCCGCTTGTCTCGCATTCTGCTCAGTTACCGGACACGACCCCACTCGCTCACCAGGTAGCCCCAGTAGAATTGTTAATGAAGAGAGCCCTCAAAACCAAGCTCTCCCCAGTCTACCCGGATCTTAATGATCATGAGGAAACCCGCCGACACCAGCAGAACATGTACCACGATCGCGCGGCTGTTTCACGTGACATTGTAACGACCCTGTTTTTGTCCTGAATTACAGTCGTGGTCCCAAGTGGGTTGCTGCCACTGTTTTGGCCAAGGAAGGGAATAGGGTGTTTATAATCAAACTGTTAAATGGCCAAACTTGCAGAAAGCATTTAGATCAGATCAAAGTGCGATTTACTGACAACCAGGAATAACTTGAAGAGGACATCACCATCGACGATCCACCAACAGACACCCAATCAGCAATTGACCTCACTGTCAATCATGAGGATAAACCCACCGTTCCTGACAGTCCAGTCAGACCAGCCGCAGTGCAGTGCAGCAATGGTCCAACCAACTCACACACGCCAGGATTTGAACTTACACGATCAACCAGGGAGCAAAGGGCCCCGGATCGCCTCAACTTGTAAATAACTTGTACCAAAGACTTTGGGGGGGAGTGATGTTATGTATGTAACTATGTAATACTTGCCACCAGAGGACACGACTATTGGAGTTCTAATGGCCACCTGCATACACGTGCAGGACCAGTATAAAAGGTTGGCTGCCATGTTGTTTAGGCACTCTGGAGTTGTAATAAAGAAGACTAAGGTCACACTAAGTTTAGCTCACAATGCTCAGCCTCGTGGAGTTCTTCGATACATAACACTTTCTTTCTTAATAAGTTACTCAGTAATAGTAAATATATATTTTCCAATCAAAATCGCACTCTAAAATCACTGTTTACCTCAGAGATACAGAGCAGCTGCTTTAGCTGTCAGTTCCCAATTTCCAAAATGGCGGCTCCGTGCACTCCGCCCACTTACCATCGCATAAAACCACCTTTTCCAGGACGATACGAAGCTCCGGTGGTATGTCGATGGTATGTGATGCAAATCGGACTTTTTGGGCAGTAAGCGAGCGGTCCTGCACGATGGACAGTGTGCATACCGCTCATCGGTATGTCAATGATGAATAGTCCGCCGAGCATTATGTCAGCGGAATGTAGATGTTTTTTGACCAAAATTGCATTTTTGGGCAGTACGCGGGCAGTAGGGGTGGGATGTTGACGAATTTCGGCCCCAATATGTACAACAAACTGTCTTTGCATCACATTATGTTAGTGCATTCATCTGAACTGATGCAGTGAACACTTGATGCAAATATAACATTATTTCTCTGTTGCTGCTGCCACAAGGATAGAAACACTCCACATAAATATTTTAAGACCTAGCTCCATAATTAATTGAACATTCCAGAAACTTTTACAGTGAGACCCAGGAGGTGAAAACCCAGAATGCTGAAAGATGCACTCCAGATCTAAACTGGATTTGAAAAGTTGGCATGGCACTGGAAAAAAGAACGTTCGAGAAATAAATGTGTTTTATATTAATAACTAGAAAAATATTAGAGGTAGATGAAATAGCAACTTGGATTGTAAAATCAACTTGTAAATATTATAGCTATCTCCATTCCAATCTTAAGTGGCAACTTTAGATTAAATAATGTAACGATACAAATTTCTGTCCTCAATATCGATTCAATATTCAAATATGTGCAAAAAGAAAAAGAAAGATTTGCATTTACATAGCACCTTTCAGGAACACCAGATGTCCTAAAGTGCTTTGCAGCCAATTCAGTACCTTTTTAAGTGTAGTCACTGTTGTAATGTAGGAAACATGGCCGCCAATTTGCGCTCAACAAGGTCCCACAAATAGCAACCAGATAATGACCAGATAATCTGTTTTAGTGATATTGATTGAGGGCTAAATATTGGCCAGGACATGTGGCATAACTTCCCTGCTCTTCTTCGAAATAGTGCCATGGGATCTTCTTTGTCCAGCTGAGAGAGCAGACGGGGCCTTGGTTTTGCATCTCATCCGAATGGCCAATCATCCTGACCTCGGTGGTGAGAAAATTATTGGAAAAACTTCTGAGGGACAGGATAAATCTTCATTTAGAAAGACACAGATTAATCAAGGACAGTCAGCATGAATTTGTTAAGGTAAGGCCATGCCTGACTAACTTGATTGAATTTTTGAGGAGGTAATAATAGATAGATAGAAAATAGGTGCAGCAGTAGGCCAGTCGGCCCTTCGAGCCTGCACCGCCATTCAATGAGTTCATGGCTGAACATGCAACTTCAGTACCCCATTCCTGCTTTCTCGCCATACCCCTTGATCCCCCTAGTAGTAAGGACCTCATCTAACTCCTTTTTGAATATATTTAGTGAATTGGCCTCAACAACTTTCTGTGGTAGAGAATTCCACAGGTTCACCACTCTCTGGGTGAAGAAGTTTCTCCTCATCTCGGTCCTAAATGGCTTACCCTTTATCCTTAGACTGTGACCCCTGGTTCTGGACTTCCCCAACATTGGGAACATTCTTCCTGCATCTAACCTATCTAAACCCATCAGAATTTTAAACGTTTCTATGAGATCCCCCCTCATTCTTCTAAACTCCAGTGAATACAAGCCCAGTTGGTCCAGTCTTTCTTGATATGTCAGTCCCGCCATCCCGGGAATCAGTCTGGTGAACCTTCGCTGCACTCCCTCAATAGCAAGAATATCCTTCCTCAAGTTAGGAGACCAAAACTGTACACAATACTCCAGGTGTGGCCTCATCAAGGCCCTGTACAACTGTAGTAACACCTCCCTGCCCCTGTACTCAAATCCCCTCGCTATGGAGGCCAACATGCCATTTGCTTTCTTAACCGCCTGCTGTACCTGCATGCCAGCTAACAAGGAGGGTCGATGAGGGTAATGCGTTTGATGCTTCCAAATGGTTCCAAAACCATCAATAAAAACTTACAAGAGAGTCTATCAAAGACTTTCTCTTGATCCATCTTTGGCACATAAGCTTCCTTCCCACTCTCTTCCATGAGTTCTATCACATCTTGGATTGAGACCACATAGTCAGCAATGACCCGGCCAACTGAGAGGGCGAAACTATCTGTGGCATCATCTCCTTCATATAATTTGCCATCACTCTTGCCAAGATCTTAAAATCCACATTTAATAATGTGATGTGCCTCCAATTCTTCAGATCCCTTCTATCCCCTTTATTTTTATAAGCTAAGCTTATTATACCTCTGCTCATAGATGGGGCCAGGCTTCCCTCAGTTTTAATCTCCTTAAAAACCTCTCAGACCAATGGACTTAAAATCTCTAAAAATTATTTATAAAATTCTGCACTTAGCCCATCGGACCCTGGACTCTCCCCCATGACCCCCCCTCACCACCCGCCCCCCTCATTCCACTTATTGCTACTTTTATTTCCACTAATCTTACTTCTTTGTCACACATGCTTCTCTCATCCTCCTTTGATTTGCCATCTTCAGTAAAAACACTAACCTTCTCCATCGCCAATTCGGAAATGTCTTCTTTTGTATATAACTCTTGATAAAAGCTACTAGCCGCCTCCATGATCTCCCCACTTTCATTAATGATCTTTTCCCCAACCTTCAACTCTCCAATTAATGATAACCTTTGTCGCAAATTCTCTTGCTCTAGAAAATACCTAGTGCATCTTTCTCCCTCCAATGCATCTTTAGCCTCTGCGCGAAGAATGGCCCCCTTGCATTTTCAGCTTGCAATAATTCCCACTCTTCCTTTAAAACCTTCCACTTAGTCTCTGCTCCCTTATCCCCTCTGTTAACTGCTTTACAGATATCTGTAAACTTTCTGTTTATATTCTCTTCTTGACACTGGTTAGCTGTTGCTGTTTCTTTCACATAACGTATCGAAAAAACTTTTACCTCATATTTCATATTGTCCCACCAAACTCTTTCTTCTTTCAAGAATAAAGGTTCCTTCTGAGCATTCTTTATTATATTTAAAATCCTTTCTTTAAAAGCAATTTCTTTCAGGTACTGATTGTTTAAAATTCATACCCCTGGACTGTTCTTAACTCTGCTGTTCCTAATTTTAAGAACCAAAGCCGAATAGTCACTAAAAAATACTTTTTCACAATAAATCTCCATTACCTCAGAACTTATCCTTCCCACAGTAACACAAAATCTATTCAGCTCTGTTTTAAATATCACTCATACAACCTCTTCTGGAGAACTCCCTTTTTATGGGTTCCAATCCCTCCATTTCTCAAATTTAAATTTGCCATCATTTTTACAATCATCTCTCTGGAGTTATCATCCTTAAAGGTCATCTGGGCTGAAATGTCCATCCAAGATTAAAAATACATTAAAATCCCTCACTATACAAGGGTTTTCCACCTCTGTCATTTCTGTGAATAATCGCCGAAAAAAGTCACAACGCTTGCAATGGTCACTCAGAATAGATATTAAAGAGATCACAATTAAATTCATCCATTTGTACATTTAGCTGTAAAAATCTCCCCTCAGTGCCCTTGCCCACCAATGCAGCGTTCTCTTTTATGGACGAACTAACTAAAACAGCCCCCTCTCTACGGTTTGTATTTGCGCAACTTGCAAACACCTCCCTTCCAAACCTTCCGTACTCTTTCTCAGATATCCTCCTCCCAAAAGGTTTCTTGCAGTCACAACAGGTTAGTGCCGTTAAAACATTGCAACAACTGCTGCAATTTCTTCTCCCCCCCTCTGTCCGTTCACATTAATCGAGACCAATGTAATCATGGCTCCTAATAAAAGAACTGTGCCTAATAATCCCCCCAGCATAATTTAATCTCTATCCCTTCCCTCCTCTCATGTTCCTTCCCAACCTTTTGGGCAGCTGTTGCTTTCTCCTGCTGCCTCCGGCTCTTTTTCTCCTCCTGTTTGAACTTTCCCTGCAGTTTCAGCCTCTTCCTTACGTTAAATTTAGGCCGCAGAACTGCCCCTCTCCCTCCTTCTGCCCCTCACTAACCTTTCCCTTTCCACATTATGACACCTCACCCCTCAATTCCATGTTTCCAGCCTCCTCTGACTCCTCCCTCTCGAGCTCTTCTGTAATCTCCTGTCCCTGTTCCCCATCAGATACAGAATCTCCCTTAGAGAGTCCTCCTGCTAACATGGTTTCTCCAACAGCGCAACTCCCTTCGGCCTCACCTCCACCGCTGACCCTTGCTCCCCATTTCTTCTCTCTCTGGGACAATGGCGCGTCTCCACCTATCTTGCTCCCTTTTGGCTTCTTTATCTCCCTGCTCCCGTCCTGCTGCCGCTTTAAGGCTCCTGCCTCTTGCACCCTTTCCTAGTCTTGCCCCCTCCTGCTCCCCAAGATGTACAGCTCCCCATCTCTCTTTGGAGTACTTACCCCGCACCCCGCACCTGCCTCTGCTCCCCCATGGACATCTGAAGGCGAGCTATATTATGGCTCTATCCCTGACTGGTGATGTCCTCCGCTGACTTTGTCCTTTTCCACCATACTTGGTGTGTTTTCCACCATCTCCATCCTGTTTTCTGCTCCACAATTTTTCATCCTCGTTCTCTTTTCTCATTCCTTTCGGCGGCTGTGTCCTCCGCCTGCTCTGCTCTTCTCCACTCACACCTCCTACTCCTTCTCCCCTCTGCTCGTCGCTCAAGTAGCTTCCTTCTGCCTCACACTCACAGCGGATGGGGCCTTTGCGACAAACCGCTCAGCTCTCTGCCTTGCAATTCCAAGCGATGTGTCCAGACTTGCCACTGCTATAACAGTACAGGTCTGGACAGCTTCATACTAAATGGTCATGTCCAAGACAGTAATAGCAAACCTTCACCTGGTTATCATGCAGAATCCGGAAGTACTGCACTCTTTCTATTGTCTCGAATTTCATGCTGTAGGGTAGTGACTTCACCCCCTCTGGGAACCGCACTTTTACATAATGGGTTCCATCAGCTACCCGCGTTCTGGGATAGTATCTCCTCTTTATTACGGAGCAAAGTTCAATGTCCCATGACTCCAACTTTTTTATCAGCACATCGTCCTCAACATAAACCGGCAGGCTTAAGAATGAAACTACCACCTCTTCGGAATATGGCAAAAATACATCCAAGTTCTTCTCACCAACCTTCAGGCTCAGTAAAAGTCTTTCCACCTCCTCTCCGCCATCACTTCGAATCCAACATTCGGCTTTGGTCGGCAAGCAAAGCAACTTCCCTCACCGCAGTCTTCATGTATTGCCTGGATGATATCCCAAGCTCGCATCTCCTTATCCTGGCAGTGAACCAGCACCGTGTTTTCTTTTCCAAACCTCCTGGGGTTTTTATTCTCCTGAGCCTTTTATTCTCTATTCTCAAGACATTCTCTCCCTTTATTAAATTCACATTGGGAGCATTGTCCTCTGAGGGGCCCGGTACTCCAGGCCCCTCAGCAGTCATCTGACTGATGTTTATGGGCCAAAACTAAAATTTAGGAAGAAAAGCAACCCAAAAACCCACCACCACTGTTTTACAAACTCACTCCAACTCCTGCAGTAATCAGCAGCACCTGCTCACTCCTAGCCCCTCCCACCTCGAGAGTGCTACCCACTGATCCACCGGCTGACACCTTACACAAAAGAGGAACACTGCTGGAAAAACATATGTTGACATGCTAATTTGCAATGAAGCTTTGTTGCTCATTTCTATTTTCAAATTTATAAATATTTGCCTGCCAAGCTATGGGAGATATATTTCTATAGAAAGATTCTCCTCAGGGTAGTGAAGGATGCAGGGCCGATGGTCCCTATACAAGAGCCTTCAGGAATAAGAACATAAGAACATAAGAATTAGGAACAGTAGTAGGCCATCTAGCCCCTCGAGCCTGCTCCGCCATTCAATAATTTCATGGCTGATCTAGCCGTGGACTCAGCTCCACTTACCCGCCTGCTCCCCGTAACCCTTAATTCCCTTATTGGTTAAAAATCTATCTATCTGTGACTTGAATACATTCAATGAGCTAGCCTCAACTGCTTCCTTGGGCAGAGAATTCCACAGATTCACAACCCTCTGGGAGAAGAAATTCCTTCTCAACTCAGTTTTAAATTGGCTCCCCCGTATTTTGAGGCTGTGCCCCCTAGTTCTAGTCTCCCCGACCAGTGGAATCAACCTCTCAGCCTCTATCTTGTCTATCCCTTTCATGATTTTAAATGTTTCTATAAGATCACCCCTCATCCTTCTGAACTCCAACGAGTAAAGACCCAGTCTACTCAATCTATCATCATAAGGTAACCCCCTCATCTCCGGAATTAGCCTAGTGAATCATCTCTGTACCCCCTCCAAAGCTAGTATATCCTTCCTTAAGTAAGGTGACCAAAACTGCATGCAGTACCCCAGGTGCGACCTCACCAATACCCTGTACAGTTGCAGAAGGACCTCCCTCCTTTTGTACTCCATCCCTCTCGCAATGAAGGCCAACATTCCATTCGCCTTCCTGATTACCTGCTGCACCTGCAAACTAACTTTTTGGGATTCATGCACAAGGACCCCCAGGTCTCTCTGCACCGCAGCATATTGTAATTTCTCCGCATTCAAATAATATTCCCTTTTACTGTTTTTTTTTCCAAGGTGAATGACCTCACACTTCCCGACATTGGACCAAACCTTAGCCCATTTGCTTAACCTATCTAAATCTCTTTGCAGCCTCTCTGTGTCCTCAACACAACCCGCTTTCCCACTAATCTTTGTGTCATCTGCAAATTTTGTTACACTACACTCTGTCCCCTCTTCCAGGTCATCTATGTATATTGTAAACAGTTTGGTCCCAGCACCGATCCCTGTGGCACACCATTAACCACCAATTTCCAACCCGAAAAGGACCCATTTATCCCGACTCTCTGCTTTCTGTTCGCCAGCCAATTCTCTATCCATGCTAATACATTTCCTCTGACTCCGCGTACCTCTATCTTCTGCAGTAACCTTTTGTGTGGCACCACATCGAATGCCTTTTGAAAATCTCAATACACCGCATCCATCGCTACACCTCTATCCACCATGCTCGTTATATCCTCAAAGAATTCCAGTAAATTAGTTAAACATATTTCCCCTTCATGAATCCATGCTGCGTCTGCTTGATTGCACTATTCCTATCAAGATGTCCCGCTATTTCTTCCTTAATGATAGCTTCAAGCATTTTCCCCACTACAGATGTTAAACTAACCGGCCTATAGTTACCTGCCTTTTGTCTGCCCACTTTTTAAACAGAGGCGTTACATTAGCTGCTTTCCAATCCGCTGGTACCTCCCCAGAGTCCAGAGAATTTTGGTAGATTATAACGAGTGCATCTGCTATAACTTCCGCCATCTCTTTTAATACCCTGGGATGCATTTCATCAGGACCAGGGGACTTGTCTACCTTGAGTCCCATTAGCCTGTCCAGCACTACCCCCCTAGGGATAGTGATTGTCGCAAGGTCCTCCCTTCCCACATTCCTGTGACCAGCAATTTTTGGCATGGTTTTTGTGTCTTCCACTGTGAAGACCGAAGCAAAATAATTGTTTAAGGTCTCAACCATTTCCACATTTTCCATTATTAAATTCCCCTTCTCATCTTCTAAGGGACCAACATTTACTTTAGTCACTCTTTTCCGTTTTATATATCTGTAAAAGCTTTTACTATCCGTTTTTATGTTTTGCGCAAGTTTACCTTCGTAATCTATCTTTCCTTTCTTTATTGCTTTCTTAGTCATTCTTTGCTGTTGTTTAAAATTTTCCAAATTTTCTATTTTCCCACTAACCTTGGCCACCTTATACGCATTGGTTTTTAATTTGATACTCTCCTTTATATCCTTGGTTATCCATGGCTGGTTATCCCTTCTCTTACCACCCTTCTTTTTCACTGGAATATATTTTTGTTGAGCACTATGAAAGAGCTCCTTAAAAGTCCTCTACTGTTCCTCAATTGTGCCACCATTTCGTCTTTGTTTCCAGTCTACTTTAGCCAACTCTGCCCTCATCCCACTGTAGTCCCCTTTGTTTTAGCATAGTACGCTCGTTTGAGACACTACTTCCTCACGTCAATCTGTAAATCAAAGACAGATTTAAGTAGCAATATCCCAGAGCAGTATGGAGGAGGGATGTTAGTTTCACACCAATATTTTGAGAATATTGAGTATAGAGACAAATGGTTAGATTTTCTTCATGAAAACTGACCATATTTAGGCTGTACCTGGACAGCAATTGTAGAGATATGGTTCAAAAAGGTCTTTCAATTAACACCAGGGATTTTGTACAATGTTTAACAAGAATAAATAATGTGGGCTTGGCCAGATGCATTGCCATTGTTTCTTTGAAGCATTCTCTTACTGCCACATAATTAAAAATAAGTTAAGTCTCTTAAAACCTGCCAATTTGCAGAGTTCTGGGGAAGAAGCTTGGGTGTGATAACAGGCTTAGCTCTCTCTCAGGCAGGGACCACCCTGGAGAAGGCCGCAGGCTAGAAGAGGGTACATAAGAACATACAAAATAGGAGCAGGAGTAGGCCATTTGGCCCCTCGAGCCTGCTCTGCCATTTAATAAGATCATGGCTGATCTGATCTTGGCCTCAACTCCACTAGATTTTCCCATGGGGGGAAACATTCTCTCTGCATCTACCCTGTCAAGCCCCCTCAGAATCTTATGTTTCAATAAGATCACCTCTCATTTTTCAAAACTCCAACCAGTATAGGCCCAACCTGCTTAGCCTTTCTTCAGAAGAAAACCCTTCATCTCAGGAATCAACATTCTCTGAACTGCCTCCAATGCAATTATATTCCTCCTTAAATAAGGTGACCAAAACTGTACACAGTACTTCAGATGTGCTGTCACCAACACCCTGTACATTTGTAGCAAGACTTCCTTACTTTTATACTCCTTCCCCCTTGCAATAAAGGCCAACATTCCACTTGCCTTCCTAATTACTTCTTGTACCTGCATGCTAACTTTTTGTGTTTCATGTATGAGGAACCCCAGATCCCTCTGTACCTGTAATCTTTCTCCATTTAAATAATAATTTGATTTTTTATTATTCCCCATCTGCCAAATTTTTACCCACTCACTTAGCCTATCTATATCCCTTTGCAGAATCAATGGGCTCATGTTTCGGACGCACATCGGACAGGCCCGCCTAATTTGTAGAACTGAAAAAGCGCCAAATACTTACCTTGCAATTCTCCAATATCTGTAGGCCCAGTTCCAGCTCGGCGCGGCGCAGCAGGAGCTGCTGGGGGCAGAGCTGTAGCCCTGCGGCAAAAACAGTGCTGGCAGCTGCACGCTTGCGCAGTAGCTCCTGGCCATCCCAGCGTGTCCTGTCTCCGGGTGACGACCCTATCCCTGGCCGAAGGGATGTCGCCCCTATCCCAGGCCTGATAGTACCTATCTCGGGCCTGCCTGGTGTCTCCTGGGGGCAAGCCCCACCAAACTCCTCGTCGGCGGCAGGGCCCGCCCGCCCAGTATCTCACTGGAGGTGGGCCCCGCCCGAAATCCTCGGTTTCTATTGTTTCCCCTTTATCCACCCTACTTGTTACATCCTCAAAGAACTGTAGTAAATTTGTCAAACACGATTTCCCTTTCGTAAAACCATTTTGACTTTGCTTGATTGTATTATGATTTTCTAAATGTCCTGCTACTACTTCCTTAATAATAGACCAGCATTGTCCCAATGACAGATGTTAGGCTAACTGGTCTATCATTTCCTGCTTTCTGTGTCCTTCCTTTCTTGAATAGGCGTGTTACATTTGTGGTTTTCCAATCCATTGGGACCTCTCCAGAATCCAGGGAATTTTGGTAGATTACAACCAATGCATCCACTATCTCTGCAGTCACTTATTTTAAGACCCGAGGATGCAGGCCATCGGGTCCAGGGGACTTGGCCACCTTTCCTCCCATTAGTTTGCCCAATACTTTTTCTCTAGTGATAGTGATTGTTTCAAGTTCCTTCCTCCCTCCCTGTGGCTATTTGATTATCTATTATTATTGGAATGACTTTAGTGTTTTCTACCATGAAGACCGATACAAAATATTTGTTCAAAGTCTCTGCCATTTCCCTGTTTCCCATTATTAATTCCCTAGTCTCATCCTCTAAGAGACCAACGTTTACTGAATCTACTCTCTTCCTTTTTATATACCTGAAAAAGCTCACTGCCTGTTTTTATATTTCTTAGTAGTTTACTCTCATAATCTATCTTCTTCCTCTTTATTATTTGTTTAGTCATCCTTTGCTGGTTTCTAAAAATTTCCCAGTCCTCTGGCCTACCACTAATGTTCGCAACATTGTATGCCTTTTCTTTTAATTTGATACCATCCTTAACATCATTAGTTAGCCAGGGATGGTTCATTCTAATTGTAGAGCCTTTCTTTCTCATTGGAATATAAGTTTGCTGAGAGTTATGAAATATCTGATTAAACACCTGCCACTGCTTATCTATATTTTAGGCTAATTTCCCAGTACACTTTAGCCAACTCTATTTTCATACCTTTCTAATTGCTTTTATTTAAGTTTAGGGGCTAGAACCTCCACTTTTGTGGTTATCACCCAAAAATGGGCAATATTTCCGGCGTGGGCGTTAAAAAAGGATTTTCAGATCACTGGCTTCTCACCCATTCTCAAAGCACCTAGTCTCTATTTTTGAAAATGGGGGTTACAGCGAGCGATATAAAATGGGCGGTAGCATTAAATCTTTTTGACCTTCTGCTGTAAAGTGTGGCCGTCCTTAGCAACGGCATGGCAATGCTCGACTCCCGCGATTCAGGAGGTCAAGGGACATCATGACATGCGCAGAAGAGGAGACAGAGAGAGAGGGAGCTCAGAGGGACTGAAGGCATGTCTGGGTGTGGTGTGGTTGCTTTGGGAGGAAGGAGGGAGACTTTAGAGCTTCACAGCAAGTAGGCAAACAAAAAATAGCTGTTACCAGCCAAATATTTGCCCGAATTTGGCCTATAATGGAGAGAGAGGAGGAGGCATCACAGCACGCTGTGGAGACTGATGTTGGAGAGAGCAGTGAGCTGGGAGAGGAGCACATTGGAGGGCGCAAAAGAGCAAGGAGCTTCTCGGACGAGGCAAATGCCTCCCTCCTGCAGGAGGTCGAGTCACACTGGGGTAATTTGACACAGGGAGGGCGTGGGAAGCCCACCCCAACGGCTGAACGATCTTGTGGGATCCGCAAGAGTAAGTATTACATTGATTTACATATTCTTATGTATTTATATAATTTGATTTGTAACAGTCATGAGTGACTATCATCAGATGTGAGGTCTTTCACTTTTACCAGGAATGTTTTACTCAAAGCCTGCAATCACGGTTTCCGACTTTAGGTAAAGAATGATAATTTTCATAATAATCATGATTACATCTGTTGGTTTTGTGCTGTATGAGTCTCTGTGACAGTACCTAGCAATTATATCACACAATGATATCATGCCATGTGGTCCTGTCACCTTTTACAGAAGAAGCGATCGACGATGAGGTGGACGGGTGGGGCGAACGGGTAGAGGGCCACCAGTCCCCAGCGACATCACAGAGATGGAGGAGCATGTGCTCACCCTCAAGGTGAAGCACTCCCAGACAGCCACGGATGCATCTGCAGACCCTGAAGTGATGCCACGTGAGTAAAGTTTACACCATTGCATGTTGTAAAGTCAATAGATGTCACACCCACTCATATCCGAACAACCATATATGATAGATGATCTCTAAAATTGTCATAGAAATAATGACGGCCAAATGAAAATCATTGGAATGCAAGTGTGTTGATGGTCATGAAATGTGATGTCTGCGATGATTTTGAGAGCGATGGTGCTTTTGTCATGCATATGCTGTGTGTAGCGCTGCATTGTGACTCTAGCACCCCCTTCTCCTCTAATAACCTCATTTGTGGTTTTCCGCTCAGCCAGCAGCGCGTCCCAAGGTAAGGCCACAGAGGCCAGAAGGTGGGGGCATGGGGCAGGAGTCGGCGGACAATCCTACATCTGGTGCTGAGGAGCTCCGATTCTCGCCCGCCGATCTCCACGGATGAGAGCGCGGACTTCGAGGAATCTGCATCGCCGCGCTCCAGAAGCCATTCCACCCCAAGGCCATCTATTGGTCCTCCAGTCATTCCGCACCACCACTGCGAATGACTGATGAGAGCAAGGACCAAGATCCTGCTTCTGCATTAGAGAATGTTGCCCCTTCGGCACCCCTCACTCTCGTACCCATGCAACGTCCGCACCTGCCCTCATCTCCCCAATGAGGCACCGCCTGAGGAGCACCTCGGCCAGGCACCATGGAGTAAGGAGGAGAAGGGGTAGAGGTGGGGAGAAGAAGGGGAGGGGGGAAGGAAAGTGAGATGCATGTCCGCAGGTGATGGCTGTGTTGTATCTCCATCTGGGTATGCAATTTGTTGCAATGTATGGGGGCTGGGGACCAAGCTCCTGCTTTGCCTTTGTATTCTATGTTGCTGGACATGTTGAACATGTGATTTATGTCAATGGTGGAAAAAGTGGGGTATGGGTGGGGGTTGGATGCTATTGCCTGTGATACTTATGATTTCAGACCAATGTTGGTATAAAATTTTTGTTATTGAACATAACCTTGTTGCACATTGTCTCAGATAGCAGCATCATTACACACTGGTGATTCCTTAACATCAAAGGGTTAAATACAACTTAACATCAATCAACGTAAACTTTAACTGGCACCAAGATGATGGGCACCATTGATGTCTGAGCTGCACACACACAGCAGTGTGTCAGCGTTGTCACTCACATCAACGCTCTATCAGGCAAATCGTTCAGATCTCAGCTGCTCACGTAAGAGTGGAATTTTAAAAATGTCAGCCACACTGCAGGCGTTCGTTCAGAACAGGTCCACTTTTTGTGGGTGCTTTTTTGGGTGAGCGATATTGTGGGCGATATGTGCAAGTTCGTGAAAGTGACACTGGGCGATCTCATGGCCACTCGTTTCGGTAAATATGCTCTTTATGACAAAAAAAACTTGGGCGGGCGGTATTATTGAATCTCGGCGTTAAATCAGTGCAGAAATTAATGCTGGGCGATAATACGGGCGTTGATTTCGCCCATTCTGATGATTCCGCCCAAAAAAAGTGGTGGCCGGTAATATTTTTTCCCAGCGTTAAGCACGTGGGGAAAGTAACGCTCGGCGATAAGTTTCCTAAAAATGGGTGTCAGTTTCCATTTTGTGGCTAAATAGGTGATATCTGTGTGTTATACATCATTTCAGTGGTAAAATGGGCATTAAGTGGCGTTAAGCATGCAAAAAAAGTGGAGGTTATAGCCCTAGGACAATAGTTTCAGAGTCAAATTTCTCACCCTGAAACTGAATTTGAAATTCTAAAATGCTATGATTACTCTTCCCTAGAGCATCCTTTACGATAAGTGTAAAATGTTGCGATACATGGGGTATCGCAGTTATGTGGGGCAGACTGGTTGGGCCACCATTGTTCATTGTTCATAGGTTTATATGTAACCTTCAGGGCTACTGACAGAGGGCCAAAATGGCCTCCTTCAGCGCTGTAAATTTCTATGTTTCTATGAATGCTGCATGCATTCAGATAAAGAGCCTTTAATTTTGTCTTTTTACCATCTTTCCCTACTCTGACCCCACTTTCTGATGCATTCTTATGTTTATACGCTCTGTCCCTTCCTTTCGCACCATGGCTATCATTACCCCTATCGCTACCCTGCATTATTGCCTTCTCCTTTCTCTTTGACATTTTTTAATTTCCCCTCACTGGAACCCACGCCCCCGCCCCCACTATTTAGTTTAAAGCCCTATCTATGATCCTCATTATTTGATTTGCCAGGTCACTGGACCCAGCATGGTTCAAGTGAAGCCCATCCCAATGGAACAGCTCTCTCTCCCCAATAATATTACCAGTGTCCAATGAATCGCAACACATTTCTCCGACACCAATCTTTGAGCCACGCATTCACTCTCTAATCTTATTGATCCTATGCCAGATAGTAACCTGCAGCTGAGTTAGTGGTGCTGTGGGGAGTAGGGGGAGGGGGTTGGGCTGGTCGCCAATCCTGGGAAGGTGGGGTCTTTTCCTGGGGTGGGGGGTGATTGCCTGTCCCGGGGGAGTCCGATCTAGGGGGGTCGATGATCGCGGGGGAACAGTCCGATGGCAGGCAGGGAACCAGGTAAGCTTGGTAGGCTGGAAAGAAGTAGTTCTGCTTTTCCTGGCCGAAAGCAGTACTGTAAAGGTGATTACCTCTTCCACGAAGAAGTCCTCACCTCCCTTTAGCGGCAGGGTTTCCGGCGGTTCCACCACAGCTGACTTTGTGCCCTCTTGGACTTGCGCCTTCTGATCCCTTGCCAAAACCATCTCTTGAAACCGTGAACCCTCCTTTACATCACTCTGTGCCGCTGGAGGTCTATTTTGTCTCCCCAGTCACACAATATGAATGAACATAAGAACATAAGAAATAGGACCAGGAGTATGCCATACGGCCCCTCGAGCCTGCACCAACATTCAATAAGATCATGGCTGATCTGATCATGGACTCAGCTCCACTTCCCTGCCCACTCCCCAAAACCCCTTATCCCCTTATCGTTTAAGAAACTCTCTATTTCTGTCTTAAATTTATTCAATGCCCCAGCTTCCACAGCTCTCTGAAGCTGTGAATTACACAGATTTACAACCCTCTGAGAGAAGAAATTTCTCCTCATCTCTGTTTTAAATGGGCGGCCCCTTATTCTAAGATCATGCCCTCTAGTGCTAGTCTCCCCTATCAGTGGAAACATCCTCTCTGCGTCCACGTTGTCAAGCCCCCTCATAATCCTATATGTTTCAATAAGACCACCTCTCATTCTTCTGAATTCCAATGAGTAGTGGCCCAACCCACTCAACCTTTCCTCATAGGTCAACCTCCTCATCCCCGGAATCAACCTAGTGAACCTTCTCTGAACTGCCTCCAAAGCAAGTATATCCTTTCGTAAATATGGAAACCAAAACTGCACGCTGTCATGTATCTTACATTATTATATATAACTGTATCCTAACATGCTATACATGACTGTAATAAGATATGACCTGTAACCACCAGCATACCTTACCACCAGGGGTGCACTTGCAAGAGACAGGTATATTAAGGACAGGTCTCAGGCAAGTGCAGCATTCCAGAGCTGTGAAATAAAGGTGCAGGTCCAGAGTGACCTTGACTTCACTACATGCCTCGTGTGAATCTGTACTGAGGGGACAGGACTTTACACACGCAGTATTCCAGGTATGGCCTCACCAATACCTTATATAGCTATAGAAAGACTTCCCTGCTTTTATACTCCATCCCCTTTGCAATAAAGGGCAAGATACCATTGGCCTTCCTGATCAGTTGCTGTACCTGCATACTATCCTTTTGTGTTTCATGCACAAGTATCTCCAGGTCCCGCTGTACTGCAGCACTTTGCAATCTTTCTCCATTTAAATAATAACTTGCTCTTTGATTTTTTCTGCCAAAGTGCATGACCTCACACTTTCCAACTTTATACTCCATCTGCCAAATTTTTACGCACTCACTTAGCCTGTCTATGTCCCTTTGCAGATTTTTTGTCTCCTCATCACATTGCTTTTCCTCCCATCTTTGTATCATCAGCAAACCTGGCTACGTTACACTCAGTCCCTTCTTCCAAGTTGTTAATATAGATTGTGACTAGTTGGGGTCCCAGCACTGATCCCTGCGGCACCCCACTAGTTACTGGTTGCCAACCAGAGAATGAACCATTTATCCCTACTCTCTGTTTTATGTTCATTAGCCAATGATCACTCTACAGCCACTGGAAGGTCGCAAGTGCACTGTGCATTTCGAGGTCAACAGCTCTCACAACATTTTACAGGCAGGGTTTGGACTTACCGCGAAGCTTGAATTTGGAAAGAGTAATTTACAGAGTGAAAGTAAACAGATAAAAACATCAAGGACTTGAATTAGATAAGGAGAGCTCTCTACACTAGTGTACTACACTGCTCTACATTACACTATAAATAACTACTACTGGTAGTTACTTGATTATGTCACTTGATTATGTCCATACATCCTTCATCCTTCATCCTATATTTCAAACCTATTAGGCTGGAAATTCATCAACCTTGCACCCGTTTTTCGACGATATTTTGCCGTTTTTGGCGATAAACGACGATCCGCTAGTTTCGCCGAAGTCTTGCGCCGGTGGTTTTTCAATACCGCTGAAAAGTTGACAATCGGCGTACAAGACTGGAAATACCTCTATCGCTTTAAATTTGACTTTTGGCATACCCATTATGCTGATAATTATGATTCTAGACGAAAATAAATGCCCGAGACAAACCTGCATTGCAGCCCCAAGAATACGTTCGGTTTGAAGACCTGCAAAAAAGGTAAGTTAAAGTTTTCATTTTAATTATTTTTAAGCGATTCAATAGTTAAATATCTTGTGAATGTTTTGTGACTCTTTATTTTTGTTTTTTTGCTGGGTTTTTTTGTGTTTTCCCCCTTTCCAAACAGCGGTAAACAGCCTCAGACTAAAGTTGACGAAGACCCTGATTTCCGCTGTGAATCCTCATGCAGCGCCGATTTTTACCGATGGGCGCATTTTCTAACAAAATTTAGGCCTTTAAAAAATGGCGGTGTGATTAGCAGTATTTTTGGCATAAAATGTCGAAGAAAATACCGCTATCCCCAAAAAAAGAATTTCTAGCCAATAGTGTTATCCTTATGCTACTGTCTCTATTTAAGTATCAACAAATATTTTTTTTACAAAATAAATTACATAAATCACCAAGTGAAGATGATGTAATATTACATTACATAGTATTTACAGCACAGAAACAGGCCATTCAGCCCAACAAGTCTATGCCGCTGTTTATGCTCCACACAAGCCTTCTCCTACCTTACTTCATCTCACCCGTAGAAACATGTAAATATTTAAAAAATATTATTACAAAGTCTCTCTCTCTTCGGAAATCCCTTGGAGTTGAGGATGACTTGTTTCCACACGAATATAAGTTCTCAGGTGCCAGGTCCCGAACTTCATTTTGAAGGGTAGAAGATGCCTGTGCATGAATTATTTTAACGTGGAATGGCCGTTGCACACCAGCTGCCACATGGGCTTGACAGGGCAAAGTCTTGGTGCAATGGCAAGGGGATCCAAGATGATTGGAGACGAGGCTCCGAGACTCTGCTGCATGGGCCTAGCACATACATGCACACATATTCCTACTGTCCCCCTCCCTCCTTCCCACAGGTCCTCCCCCAAAGAATGCAATGTAGACCTCGCTGCTGGCCCGTGCTGCACCTGATGGCTTGCATCCTAGGGACTTAAGAGAAGTAACGGTAGGGATAGTGGATGGATTGGTTGTAATTTACCAAAATTCCCTGGATTCAGGAGAGGTCCCAGCAGATTGGAAAACTGCAAATGTAACGCCCCTTTTTAAAAAAGGAAGCAGATAAAAAGCAGGAAACTATAGACCAGTTAGCCGAACATCTATGCTTGGGAAAATGTTAGAGTCCATTATTAAAGAAGCAGTAGCAGGACATTTGGAAAAACAAAATTCAGTCAGGCAGAGTCAACATGGATTTATGAAGGGGAAGTCATGTTTGACAAATTTGCTGGAATTTTTTGAGGATGTAACAAACAGGGTGGATAAAGGGGAACCAGTGGATGTGGTGTATTTGGACTTCCAGAATGCATTTGACAAGGTGCCACATAAAGGGTTACTGCACAAGATAAAAGTTCACGCGGTTGGGGGAAATATATTAGAGGATTGGCTAACTAACAGAAAACAGAGAGTTGGGATAAGTGGTTAATTCTCAGGTTGGCAATTTGTAACTAGTGGGGTGCCGCAGGGATCAGTGCTGGGAATACAACTATTTACAATCTATATTAATGACTTGGAAGACATGGAAGAAGGGACTGAGCCAAGTTTGCTGACGATACAAAGATGGGAGGAAAAGCAATGTGTGAGGAGGACACAAAAAAATCTGCAAAAGGACATAAATAGGCTAAGTGAGTGGGCAAAAATTTGGCAGATGGAGTATAATGTTAGTGTGAGGTTATGCACTTTGGCAGAAAAAAATCAAAGAGCAAGTTACTATTTAAATGGAGAAGAATTACAAAGTGCTGCAGTACAGTGGGACCTGGGGGTACTTGTGCATGAAACACAAAAAATTAGTATGCAGGTACAGCAACTGATCAGGAAGGCCAATGGAATCTTGGCCTTTATTGCAAAGGGGATGGAGTATAAAAGCAGGGATGTCTTGCCACAGTTATACAGGGTATTGGTGAGGCCACACCTGGAATACTGCGTGCAGTTTTGGTTTCCATATTTATGAAAGGATATACTTGCTTTGGAGGCAGTTCAGAGAAGGTTCACTTGGTTGATTCCGGAGATGAGGGGTTTGACGTATGAGGAAAGGTTGAGTAGGGTGGGCCTCTACACATTCGAATTCAGAAGAATGAGAGGTGATCTTATCGAAACATATAAGATCATGAGGGGGCTTGACAAGGTGGATACAGAGAGGATAGGGGAGACTAGAACTAGGGGGCATAATCTTAGAATAAGGGGCGGCCCATTCAAAACTGAGATGAGGAGAAATTTCATCTCTCAGAGGGTTGTAAATCTGTGGAATTCGCTGCCTCAGAGAGCTGTGGTAGCTGGGTCATTGAATAAATTTAAGACAGAGATAGACAGTTTCTTAACCGATAAGGGAATAAATGGTTATGGGGAGCAGGCAGGGAAGTGGAGCTGACTCCATGATCGGATCAGCCATGATCGTATTAAATAGCGGAGCAAGCTCGAGGGGAGGAATGGTCTACTCCTACTCCTATTTCTTATGTCCTTATGTTCTTATATTATTCCTTGGGGTCCAACCTCGCTGCTGATCCATGCTGCCCAACTCCTGGGCCGCGACCTTGCTGCTGCGTCCCGACATCGCTGCTGGGTCCCGACCTCACTGCTGGGCCCCGACCTTGCTGATGACCTCATGACCTCGCTCGACCTTGTTGCTCCTCCCGACCTCGCTCCACCCGACTTCGCTCCTGAGTCACCACGTTGCTGCTGGTCTCGATCTCGCTGCTCCTCCCGACCTCGCTGCTGGGCCCCGACATCGCTCCTGGGTCCCAACCTCGCTCCTGTGTCCCAAGCTCGCTGCTCCTCCCGACTTCGCTCCACCCGACCTCACTCCCTGGTCCCGACCTCGCTGCTGGCCTCTGTGACTTGGCTCCAACTCGATCCAATGGCATCGTTCGGCAAGTGACACGAAAATAAAATGGCATGTAGCACCTGCATCAGGGGACTATGGGCTGTGAGGATCGACGACATTCACATTCGGCAGCAATGGCGAGGGCAATCACGGGAACCAAGGGAGGGTGCCGGAGCTTCCATGTTGGCCATCTTACCCCCTTCACACCCGACACGTTTAATTTAGCCTTAGTGCCACAAACTGACAGCTCAGGGTACACTTCGGGGACGTGTTTTGTGAACCGGGAACTCATCCAGAAATATTGTTTGCCCTGGGACACAGTACCTTCTCCGGTCATCCTAGTGTATGCAGTGAATAGCTGAATCATACAGACCAAGATAATCCCAGATTTTCTCTCTAGTCCCCGCTGAGTTAGAATTGTCCCTTGGCAGCCTCTGTGCCCATCTTTGGGGGAAGGATAGGGTGCAAAAAGATCAGCTCAGGTTCTTTGTCCATACAGTCAGAGCATCGGAGGAGGATAGAGTCAAGTTATGTTTCTAGCTACATTGGAATATCACTCACTGTCTTGGTTCACAAATAGAGAATGGTTACTTCCGCAAAGTGCTAGCCGACTAGCAGCATCCGTGGAACATGTCAGAATTGGACTGTCGATTCGCTATCATCATTTTGCGCTTCTGCCCAAGATCAATTTCAGTCTTAGTTCCTTCAAAGAAGGATGGAGGGAGGGAATAAGTCCCAGTATCAGCAGGAACAGGTTAGAGACGTTAATAAAAGAATGATCTGTTCTACACTCGTGACATTCACTAAAATATTCTTGAATTAACAGAGATGTCACTATCTCCAAATCTATGTCCGTACATATCATCAGTACAGACACAGCAAAGAGGATACATTTTAACATCGTGCTGTATTTATTAATCCCTTTGGATACTTAGGGCTGAATTTTAATGGGGAAGGCGGGTTGGGAGTGGGGGTATTCCGAGGTGGTCGGGATACCCAGGAGAACAGATTTGTAATTTAATGACAGGGCCCGATTTGCATGGGGAACCTGTTTCCCACACAATCAGATTGAGAGGCCACATTAGGGCGCGGTGGGGACGGAGAGAGGGATTGGGTGGGGGCCGAGAGGGTAGCTGGAGGTGCACGGAGAGGGCTGAAGAAGTGGGGGCATGGGGGGGTTGGTGAGCGGAGAAGGACTGGACGAGCAGGTGATTGGGGTGGGTGGGGGGAGAGAGAGAAAAACAATTGCAGGCTGGGGTGTGGGTGGAATGGGATGGCCTGGGAAAGGTGATTGGAGGCCAGGGGGAAAATCGAACGCCTTGTGGGGGGGGGGGGGGGCAGGGGGGGGCGGGGTCCGATTATGGGTGGTGTGTTAGTTAGGGATACTGGATCCAGGAAGTAAGTGTAAAAGCACTTACCCACCTGAATCTAGCAGTCCTCGTCTTGCATTAGCTGGCAGGTTTCACGAGGCCTGCAAAACCCAACCAGCTATTCCTGCTTTGTGTGGAGTAAACTAATCTTTAAGTTCTTCTGGCTAGAGGAGAAACAAATTAGTCAAGGTTCCCATCCCCAAACAAGTGCTGAAAAGTGCATGAGTGGACATCAGATGAAGTCAGCTTCAGTCTCATCCCCTGTGGTTGAATATATCACTAACATTCAAGATCTACACTTGTGCATGAAGAATGAGACACAGGTACTGGAGAAATTCCAGGGCTCATGGAATACTTTGCTGGCTTTGGGAAAGAAGCAGAAAAAAAGGGGAGAAAATTGAAAGGAAAAAAAAAACAGTTTTAACACCAGTTGTAGAGGTGATGAAAAAGTTGTCCATTATCGAATCATATTACAGTGTCTGAGCCAGGTTGCTCCAATATTCATGAATACTACCATCTTACTTTATAATAATATCTAGCCTTATGCACAATGGGCTAAATTTGTTGTATTAAAATCAATCCTAATTGGTTTAATTTGTGTCAGTTAAGATTCAATACTTACCTCTCTCTAAGAGACATCTTTGCCTTGTGCAGAGGGGAAAGCTCTGTTACGGGAGCTTTCTAAATTAGCTGTAACATTGAAATTAACTGCAGGGCAATGGCATTATCAACCCTTGGTACCTCCCTGGCTTATGATTTGAACACTGACAATATGAAAGCCACTACCAGCATTTATTGCAGATTATTCCTGTCTCAGCAGCATTAAATTGCATATGGGATAATGCTGCTGACTCTAGAAAATGGATTTCCGCTACTGTTAAACAGAATTAACAATGGTATTTCATAAACTGGCAGCAAAAGTACATGTTGCTGAGCTTGCAGTAACGCTACACAGAATACATAATGAGGATTTCATTTGAAACTGTAGCATAAACACTATTACTCTGTCAGAGACACGTAAATCTTATGTTGATTGGTCAACAGTTTAACTTCGGGAGATCTGGCAGGCGTATTTCAGTGAAGAACTTGTTACTGGCAAAGCCAAACCAGTGGCAGGGATTAGTCAGGCCAGGCTACTAGTAGAAAGAGCATTTCAATGATTAGGGAAGAAGGCAAGACGGAGAAGGCACCTACCAATCTATTTAATCTAGTTTTTCTCCAAGATTTCCTCCCTCCCTCTTGACTGCACTGAAGAAAGCTGAAGTTTAGTGTCTCAGTGCCAGTCATCCTCCAATATTTCACCCAAATGTCTGTTATTCATGTGTGACCCTGGATAATGAGTATTATCAAACTATTCAATCGCGGAGGCATCACTGCCAAGGCTAATGCTGTCCTTGCCTGGTGTCAACTGGAACACTTTACAGATGTGGATTGTGATCAGACCCAAACAGCTAAGTTTTTTTTAACTCTACAAATCCTGGCTATAATGAATATGCAAAATTTGAAAATATCATCACAGCGCTACCCAATTGTGGGGTTATTGTTCTTTTATCATTAGTGGTAAATGAGTAGCATTGATGCAGTGTTACTTTAAAATCTAACTTTCATTAGATGTTATTCTGCACATGTTGGGGCCATTTTGTCAATGCAAGCCGTCAGCAAGAAATCTCGCCTACTGTCAGCTGCCAGCGCATGTCAGAACATCACAGGCAATATGCACTGGCCTTGGGCAAGATTCCTCCCACACTTGGAAAACGTAAGCTTTTATGTGTTCTTAAAAATATACTGAAAACCAAGCGGGTTTATCTGATGATACGGAGAGGTCTGTACAAGGAAGTAAATGTTGAAAAGTCTGTCAGATCAAAACAGTGAGAAGGATTTTGTGCTAATTCTGAGAGAAAGAAAATTAGTCCAAAAACCAGAATTTCAAAAAAAAAAACCTCTGCAGAAGTTGTAAATGGCCCTTTTCAAGTCTTAAACTCTCACATGCATTTAACATGAAAAGGATGGGATTGCAAAAGTCTTCGGCATTTTCTAACACCGCGTGCATTTGCTGCTGTTGTCTTTAAAGTTGGCATATTCTGAAAAAAAAGGTGAGGGACACAGTCCAGATGTTCAGTGTGTGTAGTTTAATATACGTTCAGTTTATTTTACATTAATACTTAATGATATTCATTACCAATACATATTTGAGGCCAAAAATAAAAAGTGAGTGCTTTTAATATGTAATGAAAATAAAAAAGGATAGTGATTACCTCGAAGGAAGAATTGAAACTAAATGAATATTAATTAAAACATCTGCAAAACAATGTTTCAAGAATTTACAACTGCTACATAGCTGAATCCCCTGGTCTGATCCAGGCATCGGGATCATTATATATTTCACCTTCTGGTCGAGGCATGCTCATTATTTCTTTCGGCTGCAGCTTTGGGATTTCCCCCTGCACAGGGGAGGAAGGACATGCCCTCATAATATATATATATCATTACTGGCCCTAATCAGACTTGACTGGGCGTTATCAAGCTTGCATCACGGAGAAGTGTAAGCCTTCTCCTCCGCCAGCACAGACCCAATGGAATATCCAAGGCAAATGCAAATCTCTGCCTCCCTCCATCCACTAGGTTTTCCACCCCCCCCCCCCCCCCATATAGTGTTGACAACTCTTGTTGGACATATTCCTAGAGGTTTTCTTACATGACCTCCCGCCTCCAGTAAATATTTTTTTAAATGGCCGCATATTGTTTCTCCCGGTTTTCTCGCTGCAGTGTTCAGGAGATTAATCTTTGATTCCTAGCGACACCAGGGCATTCTTGGAAGGTTGGCAACCCTAACCCCATGCCTGGTACTCAATAGCGCATGGGGAGGGAATTTCAGCTGTTAAGTTCTACCATAAAAACGAGTATTAATGCTCTTTCCAAAAAGGAAAACAATATGGCTCTAAATGTGAAAACAGGAGAACTTCGTACTAAAACAGGTATGTGGACTGTGGGGCCTGAAGCAGTGTCTCGTTCCTGGTGCAGAGGCTGTATATAGTCAGGTGCAATCTTTTCAGAGTTTAATAGGCAAATATCTATAGTTCCCTTCCCCCTTTGAGATTTTCAGGGAGGCCTGCTTGGTGCCTGGTGATATATGGGAATGATTAAACACTAGCAACTCTGTGCGTGACAAAACTCTCTCCTGAGATATGATCATAAGACAGATTGATATAGTGATGTAGGAGGAGGGCTACATCAGCATGGTCATTCCAGAGGGAAAAGGAAAGAGGTCAGTCGTAGCTATTAAATATTTCAACAGCGCCATGCACGCACGAGAATGGAAGCAGTGTACGATTAAAACCGTATTGTAGCACAAGATGCACTTGAATGCTGCAATTTATTTTTGTTCCGCCGCAGTTCAGTAATTAGAAACACAAATCAATTAAAGACGTTGCAAAAAAAAGCAAATTAAATTTCTGCCCCTTAACTACCATTCATCAATGTCATTCTGTTTTACACATCATTTAGAGGATTCAAAAAGTGATGCGCTCAGTGTCACTATTCACCCGTGTGCTAGACAAAACCAGCTTGCACTGCTTGACCATCTGTGACACTGCACAGGGGTGATGCACTGAAGGTCATACAACAACCACAAGAGATAAAAAGGTCACAAACAGCGTCTGAGTGAACATCTGGTGTTATCGTCCCTGTCGTAGATTCTATATATTTTTTAAATGCTATCTCTGACGTGTTTTACGACAAAGACATCTTCATGTTAGAAAAGATGTTGAATTGAATGCAGAGCTGGGTATCACTGGCATCCTTGTGCAATGCAGCAGCAGGCATCCTTGTCTGGATGCAATAATATAATCTGTGGGTCTGGCGCAGTGTCTGTGAACAAAAGAAAATCAGATTATGCAAATTATAACTGGCACTCCTAGGATAACACAGTTTGTCCCTGTTTGTTGGTATGTTTTATCAAAAGGAAGCTCACTTCTATCATAGCCAGATGTGTGTTCATATGTACGAGCACCAATTCATTGACGTGAAAATGGTGGGTTCCCTATATGGAGCCAACTGCAGTGCGTAGTTAATGGACTGAAGGACAAAGAAACATTGGGCTCAATTTTGCACAAGCCCGTTTTCTGATGTATTGCCAGAGTATAATGTTGGAAAGTGTGAGTTTATGAACTTTGGTAGAAAAACTCGAAGAGCAAGTTATTATTTAAATGGAGAAAAATTGCAAAGTGCTGCAGTACAGCGGGGCCTGGGGGTACTTGTGCATGAAACACAAAAGGTTAGTTTGCAGGTACAGCAAGTGATCAGGAAGGCCAATGGAATCTTGGCCTTTATTGCAAAGGGGATGGAGTATAAAAGCAGGGAAGTCTTGCTACAGTTATACAGGGTATTGGTGAGACCACACCTAGAATACTGCGTACAGTTTTGATTTCCATATTTAAAAAAGGATTTACTTGCTTTGGAGGCATTTCAGAGAAGGTTCACTAGGTTGATTCTGGGGATGAGGGGGTTGACTTATGAGGAAAGGTAGAGTAGGTTGGGCCTCTACTCATTGAGAATAATGAGAGGTGATCTTATTGAAACGTATAAGATTATGAGGGGGCTTGACAAGGTGGATGCAGAGAGGATGTTTTCACTGGTGGGGGAGACTAGAACTAGAGGGCATAATCTTAGAATAAGGGGCCGCCCATTTAAAACTGAGATGAGGAGGAATTTCTTCTCTCAGAGGGTTGTAAATCTGTGGAATTCGCTGCCTCAGAGAGCTGTGGAAGCTGGGATATTGAATAAATTTAAGACAGAGATAGACAGTAATGTTATTAAAGGATCTGTTGTGAGGGAGAAAACACAAGGCTGAGTAGTACCTTAAGATTCCACATTAAAAAACAAAATTGAGGCCATTGACATGAACTGAACAGTGCATAAGCACAACAACAACAACTCACATTTATATAGCATCTTTAATAGAGAAAAGCCTCCCAAAGCACCTCACAGAAGCGTAATCAGACATAAATTGGCACAAGACAAGTAAGAAAATATCAGGACAGATTACTAAAAGCTTGGTCAAAGAGGTAAGTGCATTTATATAGCACCTATAACATAGTAAAATATCCCAAGGCACTTCACAGGCATGTTGTCACCAAGCCACATAAGGAGATATTAGGACAGATGACCAAAAGCTTGGTCAAAGGTAAGAAGTATCCTAAAGGAGGAAAGAGAGGTAAAGACGCAGAGAGGTTTAGGGAGGGAATTTCAGAGCTTAGTGCCTAGGCAGCTGAAGGCACTGCCACTAATGGTGGAGCGATTACAATTGGAGATGAGCAAGAGGAGCGCAGAGATCTCAGAGGGTTGTAGGGCTAGAGGAGGTTACAGAGATGGGGATGGGCACAGACATGGAGGGATTTGAAAACAAAGATGAGAATTTTAAAATTGAGCCGTTGGGCGTCAGTGAGCATGTGGATGATTGGTGAGCAGCAGAGCTGGTCTCCAGTCGTCTTGGATAATCCTTGCCACTGGACCAAAACCTAGCTCTATCAAGCCCGTGTGGTGACTGGTGTGCAACGGCCACCACATGTTAAAAAAATCCACGCACAGGCATCTTCCAACCTTCATTGAAACACTTGTAAACTGATCCTTTTTTGGCATGGAAGCAAGTCATCCTCGTTTCGAGGGACCGCCTATGATGATGATGATGATTGGTGAATGGGACTTGGTGCAGGTTAAATATGGCAGCAGAGTTTTAGATGAGCTGAAATTTATGAAGGGTGCAAGATGGGAGGCCAGCCAGTGGACCATTACAATATTTGAATCTGGAGGTAATGAAAGCTTGGATGAGAAAGCATCGGTAGAAGTAGGCAGTCATGGTAATGGAAGGGATATGGTGTCAGAAGTTCACCTCAGGGTCAAATAGAATGCAGAGTTCACAAACAGTTTGGTTCAGCCTGAGACAGTGGCCAGGGAGAGGGATGGAATAGGTGGAAAGGGTACGCAATTTGTGATGGGGTCGGAAGACATTTGTTATAATCTACCAAAATTCTCTGGACTCTGGGGAGGTACCAGTGGATTGGAAAGCAGCTAATGTAACGCCTCTGTTTAAAAAAGGGGGCAGACAAAAGGCAGGTAACTATAGGCCGGTTAGTTTAACATCTGTAGTGGGGAAAATGCTTGAAACTATCATTAAGGAAGAAATAGCGGGACATCTAGATAGGAGTAGTGCAATCAAGCAGATGCAGCATGGATTCATGAAGAGGAAATCATGTTTAAGTAACTTACTGGAATTCTTTGAGGATATAACGAGCATGGTGGATAGAGGTGTACCGATGGATGTGGTGTATTTAGATTTCCAAAAGGCATTCGATAAGGTGCCACACAAAAGATTACTGCAGAAGATAGAGATACGTGGCATCGGAGGAAATGTACTAGCACGGATCGAGAATTGGCTGGCGAACAGAAAGCAGAGAGTCAGGATAAATGGGTCCTTTTCCAGTTGGAAATCGGTGGTTAGTGGTGTGCCACAGGGATCAGTGCTGGGACCACAACTGTTTACAATATACATAGACGACCTGGAAGAGGGGACAGAGTGTAGTGCAGCAAAATTTGCAGATGACACTAAGATTAGTGGGAAAGCGGGTTGTGTAGAGGACTCAGAAAGACTGCAAGGAGATTTGGATAGGTTAAGCGAATGGGCTAAGGTTTGGCAGATGGAATACAATGTCGGAAAGTGTGAGGTCATCCACCTTGGGAAAAAAAACAGTAAAAGGGAATATTATTTGAATGGGGAGAAATTACAACATGCTGTGGTGCAGAGGGACCTGGGGGTCCTTGTGCATGAATCCCAAAAGGTTAGTTTGCAGGTGCAGCAGGTAATCAGGAAGGCGAATGGAATGTTGGCCTTCATTGCGAGAGGGATGGAGTACAAAAGCAGGGAGGTCCTGCTGCAACTGTATAAGGTATTGGTAAGGCCGCACCTGGAGTACTGCGTGCAGTTTTGGTCACCTTACTTAAGGAAGGATATACTAGCTTTGGAAGGGGTACAGAGACGATTCACTAGGCTGATTCCAGAAATGAGGGGGTTACCTTATGATGACAGATTGAGTAGACTGGGTCTTTACTCGTTGGAGTTCAGAAGGATGAGGGATGATCTTATAGAAACATTTAAAATCATGAAAGGGATAGACAAGATAGAGGCAGAGGCCTTTGACACCACCAGGCATATCTCTTCCAAATGCTCTCCTGGTCAGACTCCCTAACTCTACTGCTTCCTAATGCTTCTTCCATCATGTCTTCTAGTTGATCTTGTATGTTCTCAATGTGATCAATCTTGACTTGTTTGTAAGCTTTCTTCATTTCTTTGACACCAGTTTTCATTGCATCCACCGTTGTCTTTGTGTCTTTCAATGACTGCATGGCATAGTTGGCTTGTTCCATGTTGAATGACTGCTGCATTAGGTTGTCCTTATAAACTTCATTTCATCCAAAATTCTGCCACCTTATTTTATCAGGTACTAATTCCACTGCCATATAACCCCTGCCATATAATCCCTCTATGGCCTCCCTCTTCCTACCTATACAACTTCCTATAACTTTCTGTGCCAGTGTGTGCACTTCATCGTTCTGATTCTGGTTTCCTTTGCATTCACCTCAGTCCACTCCATGTATGATTGTTTAGCTATTTTGACCATACACTCTGTAGCTCTATCCCTAAACCCACTACTCTGCTACAACTATCCCTACTTTCAAGAACCTTCTCTCCCATTAACTTCCTCTAATCCCTCTACTGCTGCTCAGCATCTGTTTCCACCTCTGTGAAGCACGGATAATTACAGTGTCAATCATATACAGGGAGAACATGATACACAATTCTAAATATCTATAAATCTAATTCAGGAAACTTCCAAACTTTTTTATTCCAATTGCACAATAATTAGGAATTCATAATAAGCTTTAGTACTCCACCAGTTTAAAAATGCACTGGGTGCTAAATTCGACAAGAGCCAAAAATGAGCACGCGATTGCGATGCGCAATCTGCCCGTGGCCGATGAAAGTCATGCAGTCAGCACGCGAAATTCATGCTGCTTGGTAATTAGCATGATTGAAGCGTGTATGCGCTACTGGTTAACTCAGCAGGAGGCTCTATTTAAAGATAGCCTGCGGTGTGAAATGCTGTCTGCACTACTTAAAGGGGAGATTTTTTTTTGTTCATGGGATGTTGGCACCCACTGGCAAGGCCAACATTTATTGCCGATCCTTAATTGCCCTTGAGAAGATAGTGGTGAGCTGTCTTCTTGAACTGCTGCAGTCCGTATGGTGAAGGTAAGCCCACAGTGCTGTTAGGAAAGGAGTTCCAGGTTTTTGACCCAGCGACGATGAAGGAAAGGCAATATACTTCCAAGTCAGAATGGTGTGTAACTTGGAGTGGAACGTGGAGGTGATGGTGTTCCCATGCGCCTGCTGCCCTTGTCCTTCTGTATGGTAGAGGTCACGGGTTTGGGAGGTGCTGCTGAAGAAGCCTTGGTGAGTTGCTGCAGTGCATCTTGTAGATGGTACACCCTGTAGCCACTGTACGTTGGTGATGGAAGGAGTGACTGTTTAAGGTGGTGGAAGGGGTGCCAATCAGGTTGGCTGCTTTGTCCTGTATGGTATCGAGCTTCTTGAGTGTTGTTGGAGCTGCACTCATCCAGGCAAGTGGAGAGTATTCCATCACACTCCTGACTTGTGCCTTGTAGATGGTGGAAAGGCTTTGGGGAGATGATAGTGAGACACTTGCTGCAGAATACCCAGCATCTGACATGCTCTTGTTGCCACAGTATTTATGTGGCTGGTCCAGTTAAGTTTCTGATCAATGGTGACCCCCAGGATGTTGGTGGTGGGGGTTTTGGCGATGGTAATGTCATTGAATGTCAAGGGGTGGAGGTTAGACTCTCACTTATTGGAGATAGTCATTGCATGGCACTTGTATGGCGCGAATGTTACTTGCTGAAAGAAGCACCACATTGTCAGTGTAGCTGAGGAAAAGGAAAGGAACCTATGGCTCAACTGGGTACAGAAAGGACATCTTGGTTCTCGGAGACAGCACTGGAGAGGGTCAAAAGGAGGAGATGGGTTCTCTATCCGCAGGCAGCCAGGAGGCCCTCCAGACAGAGTGTAAGAAGGCAGTAGGAGCAGATATCTGACGCAGTCAATGCCACCAGTCTTTCCCCCATTACCTGGAACCAATGCCAAAAGAAACTTAATGACCTTACACGAATGGTCAAGGTCAGTAAATTCATCTTCAAATGCCCTATCCCACCAACTGCACCACTAGTCTCACACGCTACTCAATATAACACACCCCCATCACTCACCTATCAACAATCTCCAGCAATTACAACTCAAATCTCACAATCAAAGCTTTATCTCACCTTCACACACTTATTACTGTTGAAAGTCTCACATCCACTTCTCAAACCTTGCACACAATGTCAGCTATTCAACCATGGCAGGCACATCATCCAAGGACATGACATCACACTCACTGACACACTTTCCTTTCTCCTACATTACAACAGTGACTACACTTCAAATAGTACTTCATTGGGTGTAAAGCGCTTTGGGATGTCCGATAGTCAGGAAAGGCGCGATACAAATGCAAGTCTTTCTTTTTTTGCAGGCCAAGGTGGTGCACAACTGGCACAAGCAGCAGGTAACAGGTGGGCGGCAGCCACTGCTGCAGAACCTGACCCAGCTGGAAGAGATGGTGCTGGATATCATTGGAGAAGCCGTTTATGAGGACGTGGTGAGCGGCGAGTCTGAAAGTATTAATAATGATGGTATGATCAGACATAATACTCCTTCTCACATCCAACTTCCTCCTCATTCCACAATCTCTTGTCATACACAAGCTGCTGATGGTGTAAGCATGCACACCTTATTTCACCCACTCCCCTCACCACTCCCAGCAGTGTGGCTGCCCCTTTTTTGTTCTTCAGTTCAAGCCATATGGTCTCATTTGATGATCCTTCTAACATATCATCCCTCCTCACAGCTGTGGGAGTTGTGCACAGACCATCAAACAGTATTAGTGAGGTTGGGGACAGCATCAAACAAGAAACTAGGGATGCATCCAATAAAGGTACAGCAGTTATCATGGGTGACTTTAATCTACATATTGATTGGGCTAACCAAACTGGTAACAAGAAGGTGGAGGAGGATTTCCTGGAATGTATTAGGGATGGTTTTCTAGACCAATATGTCGAGGAACCAACTAGAGGGCTGGCCATCCGAGACTGGGTGATGTGTAATGAGAAAGGACGAATTAGCAATCTTGTTGTGCAAGGCCCCTTGGGGAAGAGTGACCATAAAACGGTAGAATTCTTTAGTAAGTTGGAGAGTGACACAGTTAATTCAGAGACTAGGGTCCTGAACTTAAGTAAAGGTAACTTCGATGGTATGAGACGTGAATTGGCTAGAATAGACTGGCGACTGATATTTAAAGGGTTGATGGTGGATAGGCAATGGCAAACATTTAAAGATCACATGGCTGAACTTGAACAATTGTACATCCCTGTCTGGAGTAAAAATAAAATGGGGAAAGTGGCTCAACCGTGACTAAAAGGGAAATTAAGGATTGTGTTAAATCCAAGGAAGAGGCATATAAATTGGCCAGAAAAAGCAGCAAACCTAAGGACTGAGAGAAATTTAGAATTCAGCAGAGGAGGACAAAGGGTCTAATTAGCAGGGGTAAAATAGAGTATGACAGGAAGCTTGCCAAGAACATAAAAACTGACTGCAAAAGCTTCGATACATATGTGAAGAGAAAAAGATTAGTAAAGACAAACGTAGGTCCCTTGCAGTCAGATTCAGGTGAATTTATAATGAAGAACAAAGAAATGACAGACCAGTTCAACAAATACTTTGGTTCTGTCTTCACGAAGGAAGACACAAATAACCTTCCTGAAATACTAGGGGACCGAAGGTCTAGTGAGAAGGAGGAACTGAAGGACATCCTTATTAGGCGGGAAATTGTGTTAGGGAAATTGATGGGATTGAAGGCCGATATATCCCCAGGGCCTGATAGTCGGCATCCCAGAGTACTTAAGGAGGTGGCCTTAGAAATAGTGGATGCATTGGTGATCATTTTCCAATAGTCGATCGACTCTTGATCAGTTCCTATGGACTGGAGGGTAGCTAATGTAACACCACTTTCTAAAAAAGGAGGGAGAGAGAAAACGGGTAATTATAGACTGGTTAGCCTGACATCAGTAGTGGGGAAAATGTTGGAATCAATTATTAAAGTGAAATAGCAGCGCATTTGGAAAGCAGTGACAGGATCGGTCCAAATCAGCATGGATTTATGAAAGGGAAATCATGCTTGACAAATCTTCGAGAATTTTTTGAGGAGTGGACAAGGGAGAACCAGTGGAAGTGGTGTATTTGGACTTTCAAAAGGCTTTTGACAATGTCCCACACAAGAGATTGGTGTGCAAAATGAAAGCACATGGTATTGGGGGTAATGTACTGACGTGGATAGAAAACTGGTTGGCAGTCAGGAAGCAGAGAGTCGGGATAAACGGGTCCTTCTCAGAATGGCAGGCAGTGACTGGTGGGGTGCCGCAGGGCTCAGTGTTGGGACCCCAGCTCTTTACAATATACATCAATGATTTAGATGAAGGAATTGAGTGTAATATTTCCAAGTTTGTAGATGACACTAAGCTGGGTGGCGGTGTGAGCTGTGAGGAGGACGCTAAGATGCTGCAGGGTGACTTGGACAGGTTAGGTGAGTGGGCAAATGCATGGCAGATGCAGTATAATGTGGATAAATGTGAGGTTATCCACTTTTGGGGAAAAAACACAAAGGCAGAATATTATCTGAATGGTAACAGATTCGGAAACGGGGAGGTGCAACGAGACCTGGATGTCATGGTACATCCGTCATTGAAAGTTGGCATGGAAGTACAACAGGTGGTGAAGAAGGCAAATGGTATGTTGGCCTTGATAGCTAGGGGATTTGAGTATAGGAGCAGGGAGGTCTTACTGCAGTTGTACAGGGCCTTGGGGAGGACTCACCTGGAATATTGTGTTCAGTTTTGGTCTCCTAATCTGAGGAATGATGTTCTTGCTATTGAGGGAGTGCAGCAAAGGTTCACCAGACTGATTCCCGGGATGGCAGGACTGACCTATGAGGAGAGACTGGATCAACTGGGCCTGTATTCACTGGAGTTTAGAAGGATGAGAGGGGATCTCATAGAAACATATAAAATTCTGACGGGACTGGACAGGTTAGATGCAGGAAGAATGTTCCCGATGTTGGGGAAGTCCAGAACCAGGGGACACAGTCTCAGGATAAGGGGTAAGCCATTTAGGCCTGAGATGAGGAGCTACTTCTTCACTCAGGGAGTTGTTAACCTGTGGAATTCCCTACCGCAGAGAATTGTTGATGCCAGTTCATTGGATATATTCAAGAGGGAGTTAGATACGGCCCTTACGGCTAAAGGGATCAAGAGGTATGGAGAGAAAGCAGGAAAGGGTTACTGGGGTGAATGATCAGCCATGATCTTATTGAATGGTGGTGCAGGCTCGAAGGGCCGGATGGCCTACTCCTGCACCTATTTTCTATGTTCCTATGTTTCTATGTTTAATCAATATTGTGACCATCCGTCCCTCCTCCATTTTATCCCATCTGGAAATCCTGTAACCAGGAGTGTTGAGCTGCCAGTCCTGCCCTTCTTTCAGCCATGTCTCAGTAATAGTTATAATATCATACTCCCATGTGTCTATCTGTGCCCTGAGCTCATCTGCCTTATTCCTTGGACTCCTTGCATTAAAATATATACTATTTAGCACTGCCAAACTCCCTTGTTGTCTATTTTCTAGCCTTTATTTCTAGCCCAGACTCCAGCCACCCATGCCGAGGTGGTGCAGTCTACAGCCAGGCCTTCTCGGCCCAGAGCTGCTCGATTTCATCCTGCAAGGTTATTAGCCATCTCAACTGTCATGTTTGTAACCTTCACATAACTGTAACCTTTATGTAACAACACTGTACATTGTGTACACCTGAGTAATGCACACCTTGACCACAGGGGGTGACACTCCTCACCTGGTCATCCAGGTATATAAAGGGAGGTCCCATGGAGGGTCAGCACTTCTTGGTCCTGGGGAATAAAGGTTCAGGTCATGTAGTGATCTTGTCTGCAGTACATGCCTCGGGTGATTCTATAGTAAGGTGTAAGGACACCACATTAGGCGACGAGAAACGGGAATCAACGACCCACGAAGATGGCCACTGGTAGCACAGAGGAATGGTACTGTGTTGGTGAGGGCTGGGACGATTTTGTTGAGAGGCTCCAGCAGAGCTTTGTCAGGAAGGACTGGCTGGGAGAGGAAGCGACTGGAAATTGGAGGGCGCATCTCTTGACCAGCTGTGGTTCCAAGACGTATGTGCTGATGACGAGAAGCTGACGGACAAGTCCTTTGAAGAGCTCAGCACTCTGATCGGTGAGCACCTCAAACCGGCGAGCAGTATAAACATGGCCCGGCACCGGTTCTACACACACCAACGTCGGAAGGGACAAAGCATATCGGACTTCGTTGTGGACCTTCGGCGTTTGGCCAGCCTCTTTAAGTTCACAGACGCCTGCAGGGGGGAGATGTTTAGGGATTTCTTCATTGAGGGCATTGGTCATGCCGAGATTTTCAGGAAGCTTATTGAGACCAAGGACTTGACTTTGGAAAGGGCAACGGTGATAGCTCAGACCTTCATGGCAGGGGAAGAGGAGACCAAGATAATTTACGCGCGCAGCCCTGGTTCCAACATGGCGATTGGCCAGGGAGTTAACATTGTAAATGAGATTCAGAACCCCGCAGGCAGGCAAGGGCAGCACGACACTGCCCAGGCAGCAACAGACTCCAGGATGGGCCAGCAACAGAGACAATGGCAGGGGGATCAGCAATTCACGCCATCACAAGGGACAATGCGCCCCGGGATGGGACCATTGACACTCAGAAACAGAGTGCTTAGGAGTAATCAAAGAGACAAACAGAGAGGAATGCCTGTTAACAGTTCCTTTGTTCACAACAATCTCAGCTCATGTTGGAGGTACAGTGGCAGACATGCTGCGAAAAGTTGTAGGTTTCAGCAATTTATTCTGCAGAAACTGTAACTTCAGTGGACACCTGGCCAGAATGTGCAGAAAGCACGTAGCGAGGCTAGTTTACGAGGCAGAGGAACCAGACGAGGGGTCTGCAAGGCCGGGTGATGCTTGGGGCAAAGCTATGGACGCTGAAGTCCAGCGGGTTTATGTGGCAGACGTCCACAGCTCGTATATCAAAACGCCACCCATGATGATGAAAGTTCTATTAAATGGCATCCGGATATCCATGGAGCTGGACACAGGAGCCAGCCAGTCACTTATGAGTGCCCAACAAATTGAAAAACTATGGCCACTCAAAGCTAACAGGCCCAAACTGGAACATATTGACACGCAGTTACGGACGTACACCAGAGAGATCATCCCAGTACTAGGCAGTGCAAACTTGGTGGTCACACACAATGGATTGGAGAACCGGCTGCCACTCTGGATTGTCCTGGGGAATGGTCCCGCGCTCTTGGGCAGGAGCTGGTTTGCTGAGATGAACTGGAAATGGGGGGATGTGCACGCCATTTTACCTGTGGAGCGAAGTTCATGCTCACAGGTCCTACAGAAATTCGTGCCACTTTTTCAACCAGTTATCGGGACTTTTAAGGGCACCAAAGTAGTGATACGCATCACCCCGGACGCCAGACCAGTACACCACAAAGCCAGAGCCGTGCTGTATGTGATGCGTGAGAGAATTGAGAGTGAGTTGGACAGGCTGCTAAGAGAGGGCATAATTTCACCTGTTGACTTCAGTGACTGGGCAGGCCCCATCGTCCTTGTCCTTAAAGCGGATGGTTCGGTCAGGATATGTGGCGACTACAAGGCCACCATCAACCGAGTGTCACTACAGGACCAATACCCGCTTCCGAGAGCAGAGGATTTTTTTGCCACACTGGCAGCTGGCAAGCTGTTCACCAAGTTGGGCCTCACTTCAGCCTACATGACTCAGGAACTGGCTGAAGAATCCAAGTTTCTGACTACCATCACTACGCACAAGGGGCTATTCGTTTACAACAGGTGTCCGTTTGGCATTCGTTCAGCGGCCGCTATCTTCCACAGGAACATGGATAGCCTGCTTAAATCCATCCCTGGAACAATCGTATTCCAAGATGACATCCTAATCACGGGTCGAGACACCAATGAACACCTCCACAACCTGGAGGAGGTGCTATGCCGACTGGACCAGATAGGCCTGCAACTAAAGAAGTCCAAGTGTGTGTTTTTGGCCCCAGAGGTTGAGTTTTTGGGCAGGAGGGCTGCCGCAGACAGGATCCGGCCTACCGAATCCAAAATGGAGGCGATCCGTCGTGCATCCAGGCCCGGCAACACATCGGAGTTGCGATCATTTCTGGGACTATTGAAATACTTCGGGAACTTTCTGCTGAACTTAAGCACATTGTTGGAGCCGCTGCACGTGCTCCTGCGTAAGGGTTGTGAATGGTTTTGGGGGGACTGTCAAGAACGGGCTTTCAATCAGGCGTGGAATCTGCTTTGTTCTAACAAGCTGTTGACCTTGTACAACTCCTGTAAGAAACTGGCTTTAACGTGTGATGCATCATCCTATGGGTGTTGTAGCAGAGTAATGATGAGGGCCAACTCCAACCTGTGGCTTATGCCTCCAGGTCGCTCTCTCAAGCAGAACGGGGATATGGGATGGTTGAGAAGGAAGCACTCGCATGTGTCTACAGGGTGAAAAAGATGCACCAGTACCTTTTCGGCAGAAGGTTCAAGTTAGAAACAGACCACAAACATCCCAGTTGTTTGACAGCAAGGCTGTCAATGCTAATGCATTAGCTCGCATACAGCGGTGGGCCCTCACGCTGGCTGCGTATGACTACATCATACGGCACCGGCCAGGCACCGAAAATTGCGCTGACGCGCTCAGCAGGCTCCCACTAGCCACCACCAAGGGGGCGTTGGAGCAAAGCGCGGAGATGGTCATGGCCATTGAGGCTTTCGACACCGCAGGCTCCCCCATCACAGCCCGCCAGATCAAAATCTGGAACAACAGAGATCCCCTCCTATCCCTGATAAAGAAATGTGTCCTGACTGGGGATTGGGCACCCGCACACGGAGCGTGCCCCGAGGTCAGGCCGTTTCACAGATAGATGGACGAGCTCTCCATCCAAGCTGACTGCCTGCTATGGGGCAGCTGGGTAGTCATGCCCCAGAAAGGAAGGGAAGTATTCATCGGGGAACTCCACAGCGAGCACCCAGGCATCGTGCTAATGAAGGCAATTGCCCTGTATGATGGTCGGGAATTGACTCAGACCTGGAACACTGGGTTCACAGATGCACGACATATGCCCAGCTGGGCAATGCCCCCAGGGAGGCCCCACTCAGCCCGTGGCCCTGGCCCACCAAGCCATGGTCACGTATTCACGTAGACTACGCGGGCCTTTCATGGGAAAGATGTTCCTGATTGTTGTCGATGCATACTCGAAATGGATCGAGTGCATCATACTGAATTCGTACACGACATCCACCACCGTGGAGAGTCTGCATACGGTCTTTGCGACTCAGGGCTTGCCGGACGTCCTGGTTAGCGATAATGGCCTGTGTTTCACTAGCTATGAATTCCAGGAGTTTATGTCGGATAATGGTATCAAACACGTCTGGACAGCACCGTTCAAGCTGGCTTCCAATGGCCAGGCGGAATGTGCGGTTCAAATCATAAAACAGGGCATGCTCCGGATTCAAGGACGCTCCCTTCAGTACCGCCTATCGCACCTCCTGCTGGCCTATAGGTCCTGCCCGCATTCGCTCACGGGAGTCCCGCCCGTGGAGCTACTCATGAAAAGCACGCTTAAAACGCGGCTGACCCTCATTCATCCAGCCCTGTCAGACACTGTTGAGGGCAAGCGCCAGTCCCAAATCGAGTGGCATGATCGCAACTCAGTGGAGAGATGCATAGAAATCGATGACCCTGTATTCGTTCTCAATCATGTTTTGGGACCCAAGTGGCTTGAGGGTACTGTATTTGGCAAAGAGGGGATCAGGGTTATTCTGTCTCTGCACCTTGTTACAAACTCATACGAGGCATGGATATATCAGACATGGTCACTCTGTGACCTTCACATTATTCCCAGGATTAAAGAGAGCACTGATCCTGGGTGGGACCTCCCCTTTTATACCTGGAAGCCCAGGTGAGGAGCTCACTCCCTGTGGCCAGGGTGTGCATTACTCGGGTACAGGTACAGTATGCATGAGTTACAGTTACACACTTATAGTCATTGCAAGATGGTGAAATACATGACAAGGGTCATAGTGGTCAGACTTAACAATGGCCAGATATGCCACAAACATCTGGACCAAGTAAAGAAAAGGTTCAGCATGGACACTGAGGAACCTGAGGAAGATCATGAGATGTCAACCACACCACTGCCAGTGAACGAGCAACAAGGACATTCACCAGCATACACAGTCCCTGCGGCCAGCCCGTACAGGCCGGAGTCACCTCAGGCGACGGAGACGCATGCCAAGGCTCAACCACCAGAGCCCCAACTGCGGCACTCCACGAGAGAGCGTCGATCACCTGAAAGACTTAATCTTTGACCCAAAGACGTTGGGGAGAGGTGATGTCATGTTTGCAACCTTCACATAACTGTAACCTTTATGTAACAACACTGTACACTGTATACACCTGAGTAATGCACACCTTGACCACAGGGGGTGAACTTCTGGGAGACACTCCTCCCCTGGTCATCCAGGTATATAAAGGGAGGTCCCACGCAGGGTCAGCACTTCTTGGTCCTGGGAATAAAGGTTCAGGTCACGTAGTGACCTTGTCTCCAGTACATGCCTCGTGTGATTCTATAGTAAGGTGTCAGGACACCATATCACCCTCTGTAATTAAGCAGCCTTCCACCAGCCATGCTACAGCCACTGGGTAGCATTTCATAGGAGCTTCACAGGCACTTCATAGGCAAAGATACACAACAGACAGGCACTAAGGGAATGCACAAGACTAATTAGTTTACTTTTTAATGCAGTTTTGCAATTAATCATTTATAATTTATGTTTGTTTTGTGATGGCTTTCATTTCAGCATTGTGGCTAATGTTCCATGGCAGAGGGATGGTAGGGTGGAAATGTTTTAAGCAGCAGGGTTGTGGGGTTTCATTCAAGTGAACCAGAATCTCATGCACACCCCCTTGGAAATGGGGATTTACAGATCCTCCTCCTGAGGTGGTCACGGAGCCTGTGGTGGCAAGGCCTGGGCCCTCATGATGGCCAGGTTGTGAAGAATGCAGCAGAGCACCACAAATTTGGACACCTGCAAGTACTGGAGAGCTCCTCCCAAGCGGTCAAGGTAGTGAAACCATTGCTTCAGCACGCCAATGGTTTGCTTGATGATGTTGAGGGCAAGTGCCAGTCCCAAATCGAGTGTCATGATCGCAACTCAGTGGGGAGATGCATAGAAATCGATGACCCTATATTCGTTCTCAATCATGCTTTGGGACCCAAGTGGCTTGAGGGTACTGTAATTGGCAAAGAGGAGAATAGGGTTGTTGTGTCTTTGCACCTTGTTACAAACTCACACGAGGCATGGATATATCAGACACAGTCATTCTGTGACCTTCACTTTATTCCCAGGACTAAAGAGAGTACTGATCCTGGGTGGGACCTCTCCTTATATACCTGGAAGCCCAGGTGAGGAGCTCACTACCTGTGGTCAGGGTGTGCATTACAAGAGTACAGGTACAGTATGCATGAGTTACAGTTACATACTTATAGTCATTGCAAGATGGTGAAATACATGACATCACTCCCCCCTTAGGTCTTTCAGTTTCAGAGGTTAAGTCTATCGGGTGGTCGGCGCTCTCTCGTGGAGCGCCGCAGTTGTGGCTCTGGTGGCTCAGCCTCAGCACGCGTCTCTGTCACTTGAGGTGATTCCGGCCTGTCCGGGCTGGCCGCAGGGACTGTGCATGCTAAGGGCTGTCTTTGTTGCTCGTGCGCTGGCAGTGGTGTGGCTGCTATTTCATCATGCTCTTCTTCCGGTTCCTCCGTGTCTGCGCTGAACCTTGTCTTTACTTGATCCAAGTGTTTGCGGCATATCTGCCCTTGTTTAGTCTGACCACCATGATCCTGTTTCCGTCTTTGCCAATTTAGGTGCCCTCAAGCCACTTGGCTCCCAAAGCATGGTTAAGAACAAATACTGGGTCATCTAATTCTATACACCTCCCCCTTGAGCCTCGATCATGGAGCTTGGTTTGGGACTGGCGCTTGCCCTCAACAATGTCTGCCAGAGCTGGGTGAATAAGGGACAGCCGCGTCTTGAGCGTGTGTTTCATGAGGAGTTCCGCTGGCGGGACTCCTGTAAGCGAGTGCGGCCGGGACCTGTAGGCCAGCAGGAGGCACGATAGGCGGTACTGAAGGGAGGGTCTTTGGATGCGTAACATGCTCTGCTTTATGACTTGGACCGCCCGTTCCGCCTGACCATGGGAGGCCGGCTTGAACGACGCTGTTCGGATGTGCTTGATCCCATTGCCCGACATAAACTCCTGGAATTCATGGCTGGTAAAACACGGTCCATTATCGCTGACCAGGATGTCCGGCAAGCTGTGGGTCGCGAAAACCATACGCAGACTCTCCACAGTGATGGATGTCATGCACGAGTTCAATATGATGCACTCAATCCATTTCGAGTATGCATCGACAATGATCAGGAACATTTTTCCCATGAACGGGCCCGCATAGTCGACGTGAATACGTGACCATGGCCTGGTGGGCCAGGGTCACGGGCTGAGTGGGGCCTCCCTGGGGCCATTTTCCAGCTGGGCACACGTCGTGCACCTGCGAACCCAGTGTTCCAGGTCTGAGTCAATCCCCGGCCACCACACGTGTGACCGGGCAATGGCCTTCATTAACACAATGCCAGGGTGCTCACTGTGGAGTTCCCTGATGAACGCTTCCCTCCCTTTCAGGGGCATGACTACCGAGCTGCCCCATAACAGGCAGTCGGCTTGGACGGAGAGTTCATCCATCCGTCTCTGAAACGGCCTGACTTCCTCGGGGCACACCCTGTGTGCGGGCGCCCAGTCCCCAGTCAGGACACATTTCTTTATCATGGATAGGAGGGGGTCCCTATTGGTCCAGAGTTTGATCTGGCAGGCTGTGATGGGGGAGCCCGCAGTGTCAAAAGCCTCAACGGCCATGACCACCTCGGTGCTCTGCTCCGACGCCCCCTCGGTGGTGGCCAGTGGGAGCCTGCTGAGCGTGTCAGCGCAATTTTCGTTGCCTGGCCGGTGCCGTATGGTGTAGTCATACACAGCCAGCATGAGGGCCCATCGCTGTATGCGAGCTGACGCATTAGTATTGACAACCTTGCTGTTGGACAACAGGGATGTTAACGGCTTGTGGGCCGTCTCTAGCTCGAACCGTCTACCAAAAAGGTACTGGTGCATCTTTTTCATGCCGTACACACATGCGAGTGCCTCCTTCTCGACCATGCCGTATCCACGCTTGCCTGGGAGAGCGACCTGGAGGCGTAAGCCACCAGTTGGAGTCGGCTGTCATCATTACCCTGCTGCAAAACACACCCAACCCCGTAGGATGATGCATCGCATGTTAAAACCAGTTTTTTACAGGGGTCATACAAAGTCAACAGTTTGTTGGAACAAAGCAGATTCCTTGCCTTATTGAAAGCCCGTTCTTGACAATCCCCCCAAGACCATTCACAACCTTTACAGAGGAGCATTGTAACGGCTCCAACAATGTGGTTAAGTTCGGCAGGAAGTTCCCAAAATAGTTCAAGAGTCCCAGGAATGATCATAACTCCAACGTGTTGCTGGGCCTGGGCGCCCGGCGAATCGCCTCAGTTTTTGATTCAGTGGGCCGGATCCCATCTGCGGCAACCCTCCTGCCCAGGAACTGGACCTCTGGGGCCAAAAACATGCACTTGGCCTTTTTCAGCCGCAGGCCTACCCGTTCCAATCGGCGTAGCACCTCCTCCAGGTTGCGAAGGTGTTCCTCAGTGTTTCGACCCGTTATAAAGATGTCGTCTTGGAACGCGATCGTTCCAGGGATGGACTTGAGCAAGCTTTCCATGTTTCGCTGAAAGATAGCCGCTGCCGAATGAATGCCAAACGGGCACCTATTGTAAACAAATAATCCTTTGTGTGTCGTGATGGTGGTCAGAAACTTGGATTCTTCAGCCAGTTCCTGAGTCATGTAGGCGAAGTGAGGTCCAGTTTCATGAACAGCTTACCACCTGCCAGCATGGTAAAAAGGCCCTCCGCTCTCGGAAACGGGTATTGGTCCTGCAGCAACACTCGGTTGATGGTGGCTTTGTAGTCGCCACAAATCCTGACCGAGCCATTTGCTTTGAGGACGGGAACAATGGAACTTGCCCAGTCGCTGAATTCAATAGGCGAAATTATGCCCTCTCTGAGCAGCCTGTCCAGTTCACTTTCAATTTTTTCACGCATCACGTACGGCATCGCTCTGGCTTTGTAGTGCACTGGTCTGGCATCCGGACTGATGTGTATCACTACTTTGGTGCCCTTGAAAATTCCGACACCGGGTTGAAAGAGTGACTCGAATTTTTGTAATACCTGCGAGCATGAACTTCGCTCCACAGATGAAATGGCGTGCACATCCCCCCATTTCCAATTCATCTCAGCTAGCCACCTCCTCCCCAAGAGCACAGGGCCATTTCCCTGAACAATCCAGAGTGGCAGACGGTTCTGTGATCTATTATGCGTTACCACCAAGTTTGCACTGCCCAACACTGGGATGATCTCTTTGGTGTACGTACGTAGTTGCGTCTCAATGCGTTCCAATTTGGGCCTGCTAGCTCTGTGTGGCCATAGTCTCTCAAATTGGTGGGCACTCATGAGTGACTGGCTAACTCCGGTATCCAGCTCCATGTGCACCGGGATGCCATTCAGTAAGACTTTCATCATCATGGGTGGCGTTTTGGTGTATGAGCTGTGGACGTCAGCCACATGAACTCTCTGAACTTCAGCATCCATGGTTGTTCCCCAGGCCTCATCCTGCATTTCAGACCCTTCGTCTGGTTCCTCTGTCTCGCAGACTAGCCTCGCTACTGCCTTTTTGCACATCCTGGCCAGGTGTCCCTTGACATTACAAATCCTACAGGTATAAAATTGGAACCTGCAGATTTTTGCAGTGTGTCTGCTTCTACATCTTCAACATGAGCTGAGATTGCTATTAACAAAAGGACTATTCCCAGGCACTCCTCTCTGATGGCCCTTTTGGCTGTTTCTAAGCACTCTGATGGGGGATGTTAATTGTCCCACACAGGATGTATTGTTCCTCGTGATGGCGTGAATTGCCGATCCCCTTTCCATTGTCCCTGTTGCCAGGTGCTTGTTGCTATCTGGGTGATGTCGAATTGCCCTTGCCTGCCTGCCTGGACGGTGTCGAATTGCCCTTGCCTGCCTGTGGGGTTCTGTATCATTGTTATAACATTGATTCCTTGGTTCAACGCAACTTTAAAACCAGGGCTGTGTGCGTAGATTAGCTTGGTCTCCTCTTCCCCTTCCATAAAAGTCTGAGCTATCAACGCCGCCCCTTCCAAATTCAAATCCTTAGTCTTTATGAGCTTCCTGAAAATGCCGGCATGATTAATGTCCTTGATGAAAAAGTCCCTTAACATCTCCCCCCTGCAGGCATCGGAGAACTTACAGAGACTGGCCAAACGCCGCAGTTCCGCCACGAAGTCCGAGGTGTTTTGACTCTCCCAACGCCGGTGAGAGTAGAACCGGTGCCGGGCCATGTGTACGCTACTTGCCGGCTTGAGATGCTCACTGATCAGCTGGCTGAGCTCTTCGAAGGACTTGTCCGCTGGCTTTTGGGTGCGAGCAGGTCTTTCATTAGCGCATACGTCTGTGGACCACAGCTGCTCAGTAGATGCGCCCTCTGCTTGTCAGCCACTGCCTCTTCCAGCCAGTCCTTTGTGACAAAGTTCTGCTGGAGTCTTTCCACAAAGTCATCCCAGTCCTCACCCACACAGTAGCGTTCCTCTGTGCTGCCGGTGGCCATCCTCGTGGTTCGGTGATTCCCGTTTCTCATCGCCAGATGTTGTGTCTCTGCACCTTGTTAGAAACTCACATGGATATATCAGACACGGTCACTCTGTGACCTTCACTTTATTCCCAGGACTAAAGAGAGTACTGATCCTAGGTGGGACCTCCCCTTTTATACCTGGAAGCCCAGATGAGGAGCTCACTCCCTGTGGTCAGTGTGTGCATTACTAGGGTACAGGTACAGTATGCATGAGTTACAGTTACATAGTTATAGTCATTGCAAGATGGTGAAATACATGGCAAGGGTCATAGTGGTCAGACTTAACAATGGCCAGATATGCCGCAAACATCTGGACCAAGTAAAGAAAAGGTTCAGCATGGACACTGAGGAACCTGAGGAAGATCATGAGATGTCAACCACACCACTGCCAGTGAACGAGCAACAAGGACATTCACCAGCATACACAGTCCCTGCGGCCAGCCCGTACAGGCTGGAGTCACCTCAGGCGACGGAGACGCATGCCAAGGCCCAACCACCAGAGCCCCAACTGCGGCGCTCCATGAGAGAGTGTCGACCGCCTGAAAGACTCAATCTTTGACCCAAAGACGTTGGGGGGAGGTGATGTCATGTTTGTAACCTTCACATAACTGTAACCTTTATGTAACAACACTGTACACTGTATACACCTGAGTAATGCACATCTTGACCACAGCGGGTGAACTTCTGGGAGACACTCCTCACCTGGTCATCCAGGTATATAAAGGGAGGTCCCATGCAGGGTCAGCACTTCTTGGTCCTGGGAATAAAGGTTCAAGTCACGTAGTGACCTTGTCTCCAGTACATGCCTCGTGTGATTCTACAGTAAGGTGTAAGGACACCACATCACCCTCTGTCAGTAAGCAGCCTTCCACCAGCCATGCTACAGCATTTCATAGGAGCTTCACAGGCACTTCATAGGCAAAGGTACACAACAGACAGGCACTAAAGGAATGCACAAGGCTAATTGGTTTACCTTTTAATGCAGTTTTGGAATTAATCATTTATAATTTATGTTTGGAATGTTTGTTTTGTGATGGCTTTCATTTTAGCATTGGGGCTAATGTTCTGTGGCAGAGGGATGGTAGGGTGGAAATGTTTTAAGCAGCAGGGTTGTGGGGTTTCATTCAAGGGAACCAGAGTCTGATGTTACGCTCATGCACACCCCCTTGGAAATGGGGATTTACAGATCCTCCTCCTGAGGTGGTCACGGAGCCTGTGGTGGCAAGGTCTGGGCCCTCATGATGGCCAATTTGTGAAGAATGCAGCAGAGCACCACAAATTTGGACACCTGCAAGTACTGGAGAGCTCCTCCCAAGCGGTCAAGGTAGTGAAACCATTGCTTCAGCACGCCGATGGTTTGCTCGATGATGTTACTTGTGACAGCATGGCTGTCATTATACGAGTACTGACCACGAGTGATGGGGTTGTGGAGGGGAGACATCAGCCAGGTGTAGAGCGGGTAACCGTGTTGCCCAGAAGCCACACTCAGGTTTGACGTGGTGGTTGAAAGATTGGTGGCACAGCTGAGTGGTGCAGGATAAAGGCAGCATGACTGTTGCCAGGATACCGGTCATTCACCATCATGATGTGCTGGGCATGGTCGCACACCAACTGCACATTTAGTGACTGGTAACCTTTGCAGTTATGGAACATCTCAAGATTGGTATGCAGCGCCCGCAAAGCCATGTGTGTGCAGTCGATGGCACCTTGCGCCATGGGGAAGCCCAATATCCTGGCAAAGCTACGTGTGCACACGTCCTGCTTCTCTCTGTTTAGAGAGAAGACCACTTAATCCTTTCTCCTAGAGTACAGTGCCTCTGTGGCTTCCCAGATGCAGTGATGGATGGCAAATTGTGAGATGTTTACTATATTGCCTGTTCCAGCCTGGAAGGAACTGCTGCCAAAAATATTCAGGCCATGGCCACCTTGAGGGCCACTGGCTGAGCAGTCATTGCCCTGCTCTGAGCTTGCAGGTCTGGTTCCAAGAGGTAGCAGTTCTGTGACCACCTCCTTGCTGAAGCGGAGTCGTCACGATCTGCCAACTGCTGGAGTACACACATCTCAACCGCACTATTGCCCACTTCAAGACTCCCCCAACACCCCCCGATCTCCAACTTCTCCCCAACACCCTCCGATCTCTGACTCACCTCGATCTCCGACTCCCCCCGAAATCCGACTCCCTCCAAACTCCGACTCCCTCCAAACTCCGACTCCTCTCGATCTCCAAATCCTCCCGATTTCCAACTCCCCTGCGATCGCCGACATCCCCTGCTCCACCCTCCCCACAATCTCCTCGTCCTCCCATGCCCTCGCCACGTCCTCCTACTCTCCCCACCCCTTGCGATCTCCGATTTCTCCGCGATCGCCTATTTACCTGGTATCCACTCCCCAGTTGCCTCTCCGCCCGATAGACAGCCAGCCTATCAATCAGACTGGCTGTCCAGCAGTCAATCTGATGAAAAAGTGTAAAAGGTGTCCTGTATTTAATTGCTGCAGGCTATCCGGGAAGTCATACTTCCAGGTTTCCTGTTTGGAAATCCTTCTCCGCTCTCTTCATGGCCCCGAATAATAATTGGGGCCATCATCCCCCCAGCAAATTGAATTTTACTTTCTCATTATCACTTTCAAATCCCTCCAGCACCTCACCCCCACCTTAACTTGTAAATCTCCTGTTCATTCAGTTACTGTGTTCCTGCACTATGAAATCCTATGCAGAGCTCCCTCCGCTTTGCTCCCTCCACTCTGTTTTCAGGTTACAGGTTGTAATGATGTACTATTGCACTGCTAATGATGGTGCTGCCAATTATGGGATGAAAATAGGTGGGCAATCCACTCTGCAGGATTTGTGCTCATGTGGTGAAGATGAAAATTTACTCCAGCCATACTTCCACAGGACCATCTGTCCTGGATATGATAAGAGTTCTCCACAGTGATGATGTTGCCTTTATTCATGTTATTGCATCAGAAATTATTACATGCCTTTAAAATGTTAATTTATGCAGTGTTACTGGAGGACATTTCAAAAGTATTTTTTTTGTTGTAGTTTCATGCCTGAAATAATCATTTGTATAAGAGCTGAGAGTTTTCCCTGTAAATTTTAGTTCCCTGATTCACATTGCTTATTTTCAGATTGTGATCACATAGAATAGCTGTTCATCAGAACTGGACTGTGGCAGGTGATAGCTTTACATCATGTGCGATAGTTGAGTTAGAAAAATACGACAGCTAAACCGTAATTTTGAATAACAATTCCAGCACCAACAGAGTTTAACTGGACTTAAACACATGGTTATTTCAAACTGGACTGCCATTTGCAATAGTTTGAGTGAGGATGAAACACAAGTGGAATAAATGGATCAAACAGCTTCTGTTAAAAGATTCTGGAAGTGGCTTCAGATGCTTTGGAACTTTTTATCCCTTCCTTCACATCGCCCACAGGGCCAAACTTCATCTGAGGCTCCCACCTGCCCTAACCCTAAACTCACATCTTTTTATAATTTCTCTTTGATCTCACCTCTTGATCTCTCCATGCTTATCTCGTCCATGAGTCCCACTTCCTGCTCTCTTGACACTATTCCCACTAAACTGCTGACCACCCAACTTACTTTTTTGGCTCTCATGTTAGCTGACATTGTTAACAGTTCTCTCTCCTCGGGTACTGTTCCCCTCTCCTTCAAATCTGCTGACATTACCCTTCTCCTCAAAAAACAAACCTTGACCCCACTTTCCTTGCTAGCTATCGCCCCATCTCCAACCTCCCTTTCCTGTCCAAAATACTTCAACGTTTTCTCGCCTCCCAAATCTGTGACCATCTTTCCATGAATTCAATGTTTCAATCCCTTCAATCTGGTTTTCGCCCCTGCCACAGTACCGAAACGGCTCTCATCAAAGTCACAAAGGACATCCTTTGTGACAAAGGTAAACTATCCCTCCTCGTCCTTCTGGACCTGCCTACAGCCTTTGACAGAGTTGACCACTCCATCCTCCTCCAACGCATCTCCGCCATCGTCCAGCTAGGTGAGACTGCACTCGCCTGATTCCTTTCTTATCTATCTAATCGTAGCCAGAAAATCTCCTGCAAAGGCTTCTCTTCGCACTCCTGCATTGTTACCTCTGGTGTCCCCCAAGGATCTGTCCTCGACCCCCTCTTAATTCTCATCTATATGCTGCCCCTTAACGATATCATCTGAAAACGTCGAGTCAGTTTTCACATGTATACTGATGCCACTCAGCTCTACCTCTCCACCACTTCTCTCGACCCCTGCTTGATATCTAAATTATCAGATTGCTTGTCCAACATCCAGTACTCGATGAGCAGAAATTTTCTCCAATTAAATATTGGGAAGACAGAAGCCATTGGGCCCAAAATTCATCATATTACCGGCCACTTAACGCCCACCTACCACCCAGAAATGTGAATTTGATCAAAAAAAATCAATTACTGTCCACTTACCGCCCACATTCCCGCCAGTGGTAAATTCAACAAATATTTACAGCCAGCGGTAGTCAATACTGCCCGCCCATTGGAGAAGGCCCCAAAACGCAAATTTGATCACAAAGATCCATTTACCATCGGACCTAAATACCTTCCTGAAAAGTAAGGTAAGAGACCTGATCGTAGCTAATCTTAAGCGGACGGTACGATCTTTAGTACATCTTGAACAATTATTTTTTTTTCTTATGCGCTCTCTCCACTCTCTTCACACCTATCTATCTATCTATAAACTAACTTTTCCTGCTTTGTCCTTTGTCTTTTGTACTTTGTGTTTTCTCTGTCTCACTGTCAAATTTTCTGACCATCTTCTCTCTCTTTTGAACTCCCTGTCCCTCCCAAGCTGTTCTGCGCATGCTCGGGTGACCCGCAATCACAGGAAAAACGACGTAAAAAAATAAAGAAATAAATCACGCATGTGCTAAATTTAGTTTCCGATGTTTGCCGAGTCTAATGCCCTCCATTGCCCGCCACCGCCCGCTACATCCCGCTCCCGCTACCGCTCACTAAATAATGATAACATTTGCACTAATCGATCTCAGTGGTTTGATGACGGTAAAAAATCAAGGACTGCCCGAATACCGCCGAGAAATAGGTGGCAGCGGGACTTCATGAATTTCGGGCATATTATCTTTGGTCCCCTCCACAAACTGCATTCCCTAGCCACTGACTCCATCCCTCTCCTCAGCATCAATCTGAGGGTGAACAAGACTGTTAGCAACCTAGGTGTCATATTTGACCCTGAAATGAGTTTCCAGCCGCATATCTGTGGCATAACTATCTGTTCCACCTCCATAATATTGCCCGCCTCCAACCCTGCCTCAGCTCTTCTGCTGCTGAAACCCTCATCCATGCCTTTGTTACTTCTAGACTTGATTATTCCGATTCACTCCTAGCTGTCCTCTCACATTCTACACTATGTAAACTTGAGGTCATCCAAAACTCAGCAGCCCATGTCCTAACTCGCACCGGGTCACGATCACCCATCACCCCTGTGCTTTCTGACCTACATTGGCTCCCAGTTAAACAACTCCTCGATTTCAAACTTTCTGACCTACATCCCGGTTAAACAATGCCTCGATTTCAAAATTCGCATCCTTGTTTACAAATCATTCCATGGCCTTGCCCCTCCCTATGTCTAATCTTTTTCAGCCTCACAATCCCACAAGATGTCTGCGCTCCTCAAATTCTGCTCTCTTGAACATCCCTCATTATAACTGCTCAACCATCGGTGGCCGTGCCTTCAGCTGTTTAGGCCCTAAGCTCTAGAACTCCCTCCCTAAACCTCTCCGTCTCTCTACCTCTCTTTCCACCTTTAAGACGTTCCTTAAAACCTACCTCTTTAACCTCGCTTTTGGTCATCTGCCTTAATTTCTTCTTTTGTGGCTCGGTGTCAAATTGATCTATTTTGTCTCGTAACACTGCGGTGAAATGCCTTTGGACATTTTACTATGTTAAAGGCGCTATATAAATAAAAGTTATCATATTATTATTATTTTTAAAACCATGTAAATATTGTATAAATCATGTATTCTGCTGATAGTTACTTGCTGTGTATCATTTGCTTCTATATAGTGATCTAAGGTAGTTGAAGAGAAGATGTTTCCATTCAAGGGGAAAGCAAAAACTAGGGGCCATAAATAAAAGATAGTCACTAATCAATCCGATAAAGAATTCAGGAGACACTTCTTTACCCAGAGAATGGTTAGAATGTGGAACTTACTATCTTGTAAGGAAGTTGAGGCAAATAGCATCGATACCTTTAAGGGGAAGCTACATAAGCACATGAGGGAGAAAGGAATAAAAGATTACATTGATGGAGTTAGATGAAGAGGGCTGGAAGGAGGCTCATGTGGGGCATAAAAACCGGCATATGCCAGTTGGGCTGAATGGCCTGTTTCTGTGCTGTACTTTTTATGTAATTCTATGTAATTTGTAAACAGGTGTAACCCTTAACTTGAACAATATAGTCTGACAGTGTGTTATTTACTGCCATTCTAACAGGAATAAAGAACACAATGAACAGTGGTCCATCTAGTCTCCAAAGCAAAATACTATAGTAAAAAGGTAATTATTAATTGTGTGGCACGTTGTCCCATTCATGTCGCCTATATGATTGTAAATTTCAGTTCATTTCTTTATATTAGATGGGAGAGTATCAGCATCTAGAGCAATGCCACATAGCATGAAGTACACAACATTATAAGGATTCTAAGATGGACATTTTGAATAAGTCTATTGTAAATGGCTGAGACAGAGTAGAAAGTAAAAGATTGTTTCCACTGGTTGAAAGATCTAGAACGAGAAGGTAAAGCAATAAGGTTAAATGTAAGAGATTTAAGGGCCGAAATTGCCCCTTCCCTTAAGGCCTTTTACTGCCGGAAATTGGCGGCCACGCTGCGGAGTGCAATGGCCGGCAATTTTTTGTGGAATGGCCGCCATTTGAAAATTCCGCTCCTGTGGTATCCCAGCGGTGACCCACTCCCCCCACTACCGTTCCGCTGCTGCTGATCTGTCCTAAGTGCGTCATCAGAGCGCGCACCACCAATGTTCCCCCCCCCACCCCGATGGCAAAAGTCCGTCGAAAAAATCTTGCTCACGCCACTTAGTGCCACCTGCAGCTTTTCTGCTAGTGTACTGTGCTTGGAGTGTGCTCAAAATGGCAATGCGGCTGCCATTAAAGGAGAGGACCTACTGCCACAGCCGCCATCTTTTTTTCCTGTTGGCTGACTGCCAGGTCTGGCCGACAATTATGCACCCGGGTTCGGCCAGGCCGCCAACAGACAGACTGCCATCTCCTCTTGGGTGCCAGGCCGCTGACCCAGCCAAAATCCTCCTTGTTGGCCCAGTGGACCGAACTTCAATAATCACACTGATGTCCCCTTTAAGTGAAGGGGAGAGACGTGTGACGCGGCTATGCTGATGACTGACAGCAGAGGACATTCCACATGCCTCCCAACTTCCGCCCCTCGAGTGTGTGAACTTCCACTCACCATCGCACATCTGCTCCCATTATGACCAACTTCCGGTCCACTGAAAAAAAAAAGCCAAAGAGCAGAATTTCACTCAAGAGGCCACTGCATCAACCGCAATGGTAAAAACAGTTGAAACATGGTAGGTGCGCTGCGTTTCCAGCGGTGGACAATTTCGGCCACTTAGAGTAGACAGCAGTAGAATTTTTTTTACACATAGATTTGTGAGGCTGCAAAGTTCACTACTGAAGCTGGTGAGTGGAGCAGAGACCATGATCCCTGTATTTACAGGGAGACGTATGAGTCGCCTGGAGGTCCTGGTGAATTTAATGACAGGACAGGCTTGGTGACAATGGTAGAGCGAGACATATGCCGGGCCATAGGTTACAGATTGTGGTGGAATATTTCTGCTGCTGCTGATGACCCACAGCGCCTCATCAATGCCCAGTTTTGACCTGCTAGATCTGTTCTGAATCTATCCCATTTCACATGATGATAGTGCCACACAAAACGATGGAGGGTGTCCTCAGTGTGAAGACGAGACTGCATCTCCACGAGGACAGTGCGGTGGCCACTGCTACCAATAATGTCATGAACAGATGCATCTGCGACAAGTAGATTGGTGAGGATGAAGTCAAATAGGTTTTTCCCTAGTGTTGGTTCTCACCACTTGTCGCAGGCCCAGTCTGGCAGCTATGTCCTTCAGGATTCGGCCAGCTCAGTCAGTAGTGATGCTACCGAGCCACTCTTGGGGATGGACATTGAAGTCTCCCACCCAAAACTCATTCTGTGCCCTTGCTACCCTCAGTGCTTCTTCCAAGTGGTGTTCAACATGGAGGAGTTCTGATTCATCAAGGGCAGCAGGTGGTAATCAACAGGAGGCTTCCTTGCCCCTGCTTGACCTGAACCCATGAGACTTCATGGGGTCTGGAGTCAATGTTGAGGAATCCAAGGGTCACTCCCTCCCAACTATATACTACTGTGCCGTCACCTCTGGTGGGCCTGTCCTGCCGATAGGACAGGACATACCCAAGGATGGTGATGGAGGAATCTGGGACATTGGCTGAAAGGTATGGTTCTATGAGTATGACTATGTCAGGCAGTTGCTGGACTAGTCTGTGGGACAGCTCTCCCAGATGTTAGTGAGGAGGACTTTGCAGGGTCGACTGGGCTGGGTGTGCTATTTTCGTGTCCGAAGCCAGTGCCAAAGTCAATGCCGGGTGGTCTGTCCAGATTTTTTATTATTATTGTTACTCGTAGGGCTTTTTTTTACAACTGAGTGGCTTGCTCAGCCATTTCAGAGGCCAGTTAAGAGTCAACCACATTGCTGTGGATCTGGAGTCACATATAGGCCAGGCCAGGCAAGGATGGCTGATTTCCTTCCCTAAAGGACATTAGTGAACAAGATGGGTTTTTAATGACAGTCCGATAGTTTCATGATCACCATTACTGAAACTAGCTTTTTATTCCAGATTTATTTCATTAACCAAATGTAAATTCCCCTGCTGCCATGATGGATTTGAACTCACGTCTCAGGATCATTAGTCCAGGCCTCTAGATTACCAGTCCAATAACATAACCACTATGTTCCTGTACACTGCATCAGTTGCAAGATGGATCACCAGACTGATTCCAGGGATGGCAGGACTGACATATGAGGAGAGACTGGATCAACTGGGCCTTTATTCACTAGAGTTTAGAAGGATGAGAGGGGATCTCATAGAAACATATAAGATTCTGATGGGACTGGACAGGTTAGATGCAGGAAGAATGTTCCCGATGTTGGGGAAGTCCAGAACCAGGGGACATAGTCTTAGGATAAGGGATAGGCCATTTAGGACTGAGATGAGGAGAAACTTCTTCACTCAGAGAGTTGTTAACCTGTGGAATTCCCTGCCGCAGTGAGTTGTTGATGCCAGTTCCTTGGATATATTCAAGAGGGAGTTAGATATGGCCCTTATGGCTAAAGAGATCAAGGGGTATGGAGAGAAAGCAGGAATGCGGTACTGAGGGAATGATCAGCCATGATCTTATTGAATGACGGTGCAGGCTCGAAGGGCCAAATGGCCTACTCCTGCAACTATTTTCTATGTTTCTATGTTTCTTTGCTAACAATAAAAACAATGTAAATCTATGACACTAGTCTGTCACATATTATCACTTGAACATTATTGTTGAGACTGTTCTCTGCTTTTTGACAGCATAGTCCTGAGATTATTATCCGACTGTAAGGTATTAGCTCAACATTTCTTACCATCTGAAGGAATTGAGAGTCTAACCATTCATAAGCAGAGAACTTAATGGAAAATATCATTGTAGAAGAAATTGTTGGAGCATCACAATCAAACTCTCTCACCATAGCCATGGCCGCTTTCCCCTGATAATAGGGGTAATTCTCCGATTTAATGCTCCCGACAGAGCGATTTGGCTGCCAGAAGCGTATCTCAGATATTTGGGTGCATGCTGTGCATTATTCTCCAACCATTTGCCTGGAAATCATGCACAACACATGCCAGATTTTTTATATGCACTTCCAGTTTACCAGTCTCCGTGTTGGAAGCACAAATTGCAAACATTACCCCTGGTGCGTTGGACACGGATAAAACAAAATCTGTTTGCTGAGCTACTGAAAAATAATGATCAATCAGCACAGTAGGATATACACCACGCTGGAATGGAACTTGACAACACACATAATAAAATCTGTTTTATCAGGCTTCATTCTGCAGAGAGAAAATGCCAGTTGACTGAAACTATCATGATTTGAACGTATACCACCATAGAATTAAACAGGCAAAACGCCAAGCAGTTATGATCATAAATATGTCCAATAGATAGTAACATAGAAAAATAGAAACATAGAAAATAGGTGCAGGAGCAGACCATTCGGCCCTTCGAGCCTGCACCACCTTTCAATAAGGTCATGGTTGATCATTCACCTCAGTACCCCTTTCCTGCTTTCTCTCCATACCCCTTGATCCCTTTAGCCATAAGGGCCATATCCAACTCCCTCTTGAATATATCTAATGAACTAGAATCAACAACTCTCAGCGGAAGAGAATTCCACAGGTTAACAACTCTCTGAGTGAAGAAGTTTCTACTTATCTCGGTCCTAAATGGCCTACCCCTTATCCTTGGACTGTGACCACTGGTTCTGGACTTCCCCCAACATCGGGAACATTCTTCCTGCATCTAACCTGTCCAGTCCCGTCAGAATTTTATATGTTTCTATGAGATCCCCTCTCATTCTTCTAAACTCCAGTGAATACAGGCCCAGTCAATCCAGTCTCTCCTCATATGTCAGTCCAGCCATTCTGTGAATCAGTCTGGTGAACCTTCGCTGCACTTCCTCATAGAAATATAGAAACATAGAAACATAGAAAATAGGTGCAGGAGTAGGCCATTCAGCCCTTCGAGCCGGCACAACCATTCAATAAGATCATGCTGATCATTCACCTCAGTACCCCTTTCCTGCTTTCTCTCCATACACCTTGATCCCTTTAGCCGTAAGGGCCATATCTAACTCGCTCTTGAATATATCCAATGAACTGGCATCAACAACTCTCTACGGTAGGGAATTCCACAGGTTAACAACTCTCTGAGTGAAGAAGTTTCTCCTCATCTCAGTCCTAAATGGCCTACCCCTTATCCTAAGACTGTGATCCCTGGTTCTGGACTTACCCAACATCGGGAACATTCTTCCCGTATCGAACCTGTCCCGTCCCGTCAGAATCTTATACGTTTCTGTGAGATCCCCTCTCATCCTTCTAAACTCCAGTGTATAAAGGCCCAGTTGATCCAGTCTCTCCTCATATGTCAGTCCAGCCATCCCTGGAATCAGTCTGGTGAACCTTCGCTGCACTCCCTCAATAGCAAGAATGTCCTTCCTCAGATTAGGAGACCAAAACTGAACACAATATTCGAGGTGAAGCCTTACCAAGGCCCTGTACAATTATAGTAAGACCTCCCTGCTCCTATACTCAAATCCCTTAGCTATGAAGGCCAACATGTCATTTGCATTCTTCAGCGCCTGTTGTACCTGCATGCCAACTTTCAATGACTGATGTACCATGACACCCAGGTCTCGCTGCACCTCCCCTTTTCCTAATCTGCCGCCATTCAGATAATATTCTGCCTTCATGTTTTTGCCACCAAAGTGGATAACCTCACATTTATCCATATTATGCTGCATCTGCCATGCATTTGTCCACTCACCTAACCTGTCCAAATCATCCTGCAGTCTCTTAGCATCCTCCTCACAGCTCACATCGTCACCCAGTTTAGTATCATCTGCAAATTTGGAGATATTGCACTCAATTCCTTCATCCAAATCATTAATGTATATTGTAAAGAGCTGGGGTCCCAGCACTGAGCTCTGCAGCACTCCACTAGTCACTGCCTCCCATTCCGAAAAGGATCAGTTTATTCCGACTCTCTGCTTCCTGCCTGCCAACCAATTCGCTAACCACGCCAGTACATTATCCCCAATACCATGTGCTTTGATTTTGTACACCAATCTCTTATTTGGGACCTTGTCAAAGGCCTTTTGAAAGTCCAAATACACCACATCCACTGGTTCTCCCTTGTCCACTCTACTAGTTACATCCTCAAAAAATTCCAGAAGATTTGTCAAGCATGTTTCCCTTTCATAAATCCATGCTGACATGGACCGATCCTGTCACTGTTTTCCAAATGCGCTGCTATTTCATCCTTAATAATTGATTCCAACATTTTCCCCACGACTGATGTCAGGCTAACTGGTCTATTTTCTCTCTCCCTCCTTTTTTAAAAAGTGGTATTACATTAGCTACGCTCCAGTCCATAGGAACTGCTCCAGAGTCGATAGACTGTTGGAAAATGATCACCAATGCATCCATTATTTCTAGGGCCACTTCCATAAATACTCTGGGATGCAGACAATCAGGCCCCGGGGATTTATCAGCCATCAATCCCATCAATTTCCCCAACACAATTTCCCGCCTAATAAGGATATCCTTCAGTTTCTCCTTCTCACTCGACCCTCGGTCCCTTAGTACCTCCGGAAGGTTATTTGTGTCTTCCTTCATGAAGATAGAACCAAAGTAGTTGTTCAATTGGTCTGCCATTTCTTTGTTCCCATTATAAATTCACCTGAGTCCGACTGCAAGGGACCTATGTTTGTCTTCACTAATCTTTTTCTCTTCACATATCTATAGAAGCTTTTGCAGTTAGTTTTTATGTTCCCGGCAAGCTTCCTCTCATACTCTATTTTCCCCCTCCTAATTAAACCATTTGTCCTCCTCTGTTGAATTCTAAATCCTCAATAGCAATCATGTACTTCCTCAGATTAGGAGACCAAAACTGAACACAATATTCCAGGAGAGGCCGGACCAAGGCCCTGTACAACTGCAGCAAGCCTCCCTGCTTCTATACTCAAATCCCCTCGCTATGAAGGCCAACATGCCATTTGCTTTCTTCACCGCCTGCTGCACCTGCATGCCAATTTTCAATGACTGATGTACCATGACACCGAGGTCTCTAAGCACTTCCCCTTTTCCTAAGCTGCCGCCATTCAGATAATATTCTGTCTTCGTGTTTTTGCCACCAAAGTGGATAACCTCACATTTATCCATATTATACTGCATCTGCCATGCATTTACCCACTCACCTAACCTCTCCAGGTCACCGTACAACCTCTTAGCATCCTCCTCATAGCTCACTCCACCACCCAGCTTAGTGTCATCTGCAAACTTGGAGATATTACTCTAAATTCCTTCATCTAAATCATTGAAGTATTTTGTAAATCACTGTAGTCCCAGCACTGAGCCCTGCGGCACCCCACTAGTCACTGACTGCCATTCTGAAAAGGACCCTTTTATCCTGACTCTCTGCTTCCTGTCTGTCAACCAGTTCCCTATCCACATCAATGCATTCCCTCCAATACCCCCAATCTCCCCCAATACCCCCCAATACCCCCTTTAATTTTGCACACCAATCTCTTGTGTGGGACATTGTCAAAAGCCTTTTGAAAGTCCAAATACATCACATCCACTGGTTCTCCCTTATCCACTCTACTAGTTACATCCTTAAAAAATTCTAGAAGATTTGTCAAGTATGATTTCCCTTTCATAAATCCATGCTGACTTGCACCGATCCTGTCACTGCTTTCCAAATGCGCACTGCTATTTCATCTTTAATAATTGATTCCAACATTTTCCCCACTGCTGATGTCAGGCTAATTCCCCGTTTTCTCTCTCCCTCCTTTTTTTAAAAGTGGTGTTACATTAGCTACCCTCCAGTCCATAGGAACTGATCCAGAGTCGATAGACTGTTGGAAAATAATCACCAATGCATCCCCTATTTCTAGGGCCACTTCCTTAAGTACTCTGGGATGCAGACTATCAGGCCCTTGGGATATATCGGCATTCAATCCCATCAATTTCCCTAACATAATTTCCTGACTAATAAAGATTTCTTTCAGTTCCTCCTCCTCACCAGACCCTCGCTCCCCTAGTATTTCCAGAACGTTATTTGTGTCTTCCTTCGTGAAGACAGAACCAAAGTATTTGTTCAAATTGGTCTGCTATTTCTTTGTTCCCCATTATAAATTGACCTGATTCTGACTGCAAGGGACCTACGTTTGTCATCACTAATCTTTTTCTCTTCACATATCTATAGAAGCTTTTGCAGTCAGTTTTTATGTTCCTAGAAAGCTTCCTCTCATACTCTATTTTCCTCCTCCTAATTAAACCCTTTGTCCTCCTATGCTGAATTCTAAATTTCTCCCAGTCCTCAGGTTTGCTGCTTTTTCTGGTTAATTTATACGCCTCTTCCTTGGATTTAACACTATCCCTAATTTCCCTTGTTAGCCACGGTTGAACTACCTTCACCATTTTATTTTTACTCCAGACAGGAATGTACAATTGTTGAAGTTCATCCATGTGATCTTTAAATATTTGCCATTGCCTATCCACCGTCAACCCTTCAAGTATCATTCGCCAGTCTATTCTAGCCAATTCACGTCTCATACCATCGAAGTTGCCTTTCCTTAAGTTCAGGACTCTAGTCTCTGAATTAACTATGACACTCTCCATCTTAATGAAGAATTCTGCCATATTATGGTCACTCTTCCCCAAGGGGCTTCGCACCAACAAGATTGCTTATTAGTCCTTTCTCGTTACACATCACCTAGTCTAGGATGGCCAGAGCTCGAGTTGGTTCCTCGACATATTGGTCTAGAAAACCATCCCTAATACACTCCAGGAAATCCTCCTCCACCATACTGCTACCAGGTTGGTTAGTCCAATCTATATGTAGATTAAAGTCGCCCATGATAACTGCTGTACCTTTATTGTACGCATCCCTAATTTCTTGTTTGATGGTGCCCCCAACCTCACTAATACTGTTTGGTGGTCTGTACACAACTCCCAGCAGGGAGCAGCGTCATCGGAGAGGCAGCGTGGGGAGGCCGATAAAGGCCCAGCAGGAGTTCGTGAGGCCAGCGGAGAACAGCGTCGTCAGAGAGGCAGCGCAGCGAGGCCTATAAAGGCCCAGCCGGTGCAGCTGCAGCAGGGTGAGAAGGCAAAAAAGAAGTGGAAAGAAATCGAAAGGTGACGTCACAGCCAAGGGAGTAAGTGATTGGCTGGTGATTGGGAAGTAGTTTTTCTTTTTATTTCTTTATCAGTAAGTAACCTTTTAACATTGTTGTTGCCAAATTTAGTTAAATCTAAGGGATAAGTCATGGCAGGAGAGCTCGGAAATGTGTTATGCTCCTCCTGTAATATGTGGGAAGTCAGGGATGCTTCCAGTGTCCCTGAAGGCTACATGTGCGGGAAGTGCATCCGCCTACAGCACCTGACAGAAGGCATTGCGGCACTGGAGCTGCGGGTGGTTTTACTCTGGTGCATTCCACGATGCTGAGAATGACGGGAATACCATGTTTAGTGAGTTGGCCACACCGCAGGTAAAGGGTACACAGCCAGATAGGGTATGGGTGACCAACAGGAAAAGCAATGGAAGGAAGGTGGTGCAGAGGTCCCCTGCGGTCATCCCCCTGCAAAACATATACACCGCTTTGGGTACTGTTGAGGGGGATGACACATCAGGGGAGAGCAGCAGCAGCTAAGTTCATGGCACCATGGGTGGCTCTGCTGCACAGGAGGACAGGAAAAAGAGTGAGGGAGCTATAGTGATAGGGGATTCTATTGTCAGGGGAATAGATAGATGTTTCTGCGGCCACAACCGAGACTCCAGGATGGTATGTTGCCTCCCTGGTGCAAGGGTCAAGGATGTCTCGGAGCGGGCGCAGGGCATTTTGAAGCGGGAGGGTAAACAGCCAGTTGTCGTGGTGCATAAAGGTACCAATGATATAGCTAAAAAACAGGATGAGGTCCTTCAAGACGAATTTAGGAAGCTAGGAGCTAAATTGAAAAGTAGGACCTCAAAGCTAGTAATCTCAGGATTTCTACCAGTGCCACGTGCTAGTCAGAGTAGGAATCGCAGGATAGCTAAGATGAATACGTGGCTTGAGGAGTGGTGCAGCAGGGAGGGATTCAAATCCTTGGGACATTGGAACCGGTTCTGGGGGAGGTGGGATGAGTACAAACTGGACGGTCTGCACCTGGGCAGGACCAGAACCAATGTCCTAGGGGGAGTGTTTGCTAGTGCTGTTGATGAGTGGTTAAACTAGTATGGCAGGGGGATGGAAACCTATGCAGGGAGACAGAGGGAATTAGAATGGGGGCAGAAGCAAAAGATAGAAAGAAGAAAATTAAAAGTGGAGGGCAGAGAAACCCAAGGCAAAAAGCAAAAAGGGCCACATTACAGCAAAATTCTTAATGGGCATAGGGTGTTAATAAGACAAGCCTGAAGGCTCTGTGCCTCAATGTGAGGAGTATTCATAATAAGGTGGACAAATTAACTGCAAAGATAGCAGTTAATGGATATGATGTAATTGGCATCACAGAGACATGGCTCCAAGGTGACCAAGGCTGGGAACTCAACATACAGGGGTATTCAACATTTAGGAAGGGCAGACAGAAAGGAAAAGGAGGTGGGGTGGCGTTGCTGGTTAAATAGGAAATTAATGCAATAGTCAGGAAGGACATTAGCTTGGATGATGTGGGATTGGTATGGGTGGAGCTACGGAATACCAAGGGGCAGAAAACGCTAGTGGGAGTTGTGTACAGACTACCAAACAGTAGTAGTGAGGTTGGGGACGGCATCAAACAAGAAATTATGGATGCGTGCAATAAAGGTATCATGGGCAGTTATCATGGGCGACTTTAATCTACATATTGATTGGGCTAACCAACCTGGTAGCATGCGGTGGAGGAGGATTTCCTGGAGTGTATTAGGGATGGTTTCCCGACCAATATGTCGAAGAACCAACTAGAGGGCTGGCCATCCTGGACTGGGTGATGTGCAATGAGAAATTATTAGTTAACAACCTTGTTGTGCGAGGCCCCTTGGGAAAGAGTGACCGTAATATGGTAGAATTCTTTATTAAAATGGAGAGTGACACAGTTAATTCAGAGGCGAGGGTCCTGAACTTAAGGAAAGGTAACTTCGATGGTATGAGACGTGAATTGGCTAGAATAGACTGGCGAGTGATATACCATTTTCGATACTGTTGGGGGAGATAACTTACCAGGGGAAGGCACCAGCAGCCAGGTTCATGGGTGGCTCTGCTGCACAGAAGGGCGGGAAAAAGAGTGGGAGAGCTATAGTGATAGGGAACTCTATTGTAAGGGGAATAGATAGGAGTTTCTGCGGCCACAACCAAGACTCCAGGATGGTATGTTGCCTCCCTGGTGCAAGGGTCAAGGATGTCTCGGAGCAGCTGCAGAGCATTCTGGAGAGGGAGGGTGAACAGCCAGTTGTCGTGGTATATGTAGGTACCGACGATATAGGTAAGAAGCGGGAAGAGATCCTACAAGCTGAATTTAGGGAGCTAGGAGTTAAATTAAAAAGTAGGACCTCAATGGTAGTAATCTCTGGATTGCTACCAGTGCCACGTGCTAATCAGAGTAGAGGGAGCAGGATAGTTAGAATAAATATGTGGCTTGAGCAGTGGTGCAAGAGGGAGGGATTCAAATTCCTGGGACATTGGAACCAGTTCTGGGGGAAGTGGGATCTGTACAAAAGGGACGGTCTGCACTTGGGCAGGACTGGAACTGATGTCCTGGGGTAACATTTGCTAATGCAGTTCAGGAGTGTTTAAACTAATATGGCAGGGGGATGGGAACCTATGCAGCGAGACAGGGCGAAGTAATATGGAGTCAGAAACAGATGGTAGAAAGGTAAAAAGCAATAGTGGAAGGCCGAGTAAACAAAGGCAAGAAGCAAAAAGGGCCACACTACATCATAATTCTAAAAGGACAAAGGGTGTTAAAAAAAAAGCCTGAAGCTTTTGTGTCTTAATGCAAGGAGTATCCGTAATAAAGTGGATGAATTAATTGTGTAAATAGATGTAAACAGATATGATGTGATTGGGATTACAGAGACGTGGCTCCAGGATGATCAGGGCTGGGAACTCAACATCCAAGGGTATTCAACATTCCGGTACGATAGAATAAAAGGAAAAGGAGGTGGGGTAGCATTGTTGGTTAAAGAGGAGATTAATGCAACAGTTAGGAAGGACATTAGCTTGGATGATGTGGAATCTATATGGGTAGAGCTGCAGAACACCAAAGGGAAAAAAACGTTAGTGGGAGTTGTGTACAGACCTCCAAACAGTAGTGGTGATGTTGGGAAGGGCATCAAACAGGAAATTAGGGGTGCATGCAATAAAGGTGCAGCAGTTATCATGGGTGACTTTTAATATGCATATAGATTGGTCTAACCAAACTGGAAGCAATACGGTGGAGGAGGATTTCCTGGAATGCATAAGGGATGGTTTTCCAGAACAATATGTCGAGGAACCAACTAGGGGGGAGGCCATCTTAGACTGGGTGTTCTGTAATGAGAGAGGAATAATTAGCAATCTCGTTGTGAGAGGCCCCTTGGGAAGAGTGACCATAATATGGTGGAATTCTACATAAGGATGAAGAATGAAACAGTTAATTCAGAGACCATGGTCCAGAACTTAAAGAAGGGTAACTTTGAAGGTATGAGGCGGGAATTGGCTAGGATAGATTGGCGAATGATACTTAAGGGATTGACAGTGGATGGGCAATAGCAGACATTTAGAGACCGCATGGATGAACTACAACAATTGTACACCCCTGTCTGGTGTAAAAATAAAAAAGGGAAGGTGGCTCAACCGTGGCTATCTAGGGAAATCAGGGTTAGTATTAAAGCCAAGGAAGTGGCATACAAATTGGCCAGAAATAGCAGCAAACCCGGGGACTGGGAGAAATTTAGAACTCAGCAGAGGAGGACAAAGAGTTTGATTAGTGCAGGGAAAATAGAGGACGAGAGGAAGTTTGCAGGGAACATTAAAACGGACTGCAAAAGCTTCTATAGATATGTAAAGAGAAAAAGGTGAGTAAAGACAAACGTAGGTCCTCTGCAGTCAGAATCAGGGGAAGTCATAACGGGGAACAAAGAAATGGCAGACCAATTGAACAAGTACTTTGATTCGGTATTCACTAAGGAGGACACAAACAACCTTGCGGATATAAAAGGGGTCAGAGGGTCTAGTAAGAAGAAGGAACAGAGGGAAATCCTGATTAGTTGGGAAATTGTGTTGGGGAAATTGATGGGATTGAAGGCCGATAAATCCCCAGGGCCTGATGGACTGCATCCCAGAGTAATTAAGGAGGTGGCCTTGGAAACAGCGGATGCATTGACAGTCATTTTCCAACATTCCATAGACTCTGGATTAGTTCCTATGGAGTGGAGTGTAGCCAACGTAACCCCACTTTTTAAAAAAGGAGGGAGAGAGAAAATAGGGAATTATAGACCGGTCAGCCTGACATCGGTAGTGGGTAAAATGATGGAATATTAAGGATGTCATAGCAACGCATTTGGAAAGAGGTGACATGATAGGTCCAAGTCAGCATGGATTTATGAAAGGAAAATCATGCTTGACAAACCTTATGGAATTTTTGGAGGATGTTTCCAGTAGAGTGGACAAGGGAGAACCAGTTGATGTGGTGTATTTGGACTTTCAGAAGGCTTTCGACAAGGTCCCACACAAGAATTAAAGTTGTGCACACAAAATGTGCAAAGTTAAAGTACATGGGATTGGGGGTAGTGTGCTGACGTGGATTGAGAACTGGTTGGCAGACAGGAAGCAAAGAGTAGGAGTAAATGGGTACTTTTCAGAATGGCAGGCAGTGACTAGTGGGGTGTCGCAAGGTTCTGTGCTGGGGCCCCAGCTGTTTACATTGTACATTAATGATTTAGACGAGGGGATTAAATGTAGTATCTCCAAATTTGTGAATGACACTAAGTTGGGTGGCAGTGTGAGCTGCGAGGAGGATGCTATGAGGCTGCAGAGTGACTTGGGTAGGTTAGGTGAGTGGGCAAATGCATGGCAGATGAAGTATAATGTGGATAAATGTGAGGTTATCCACTTTGGTAGTAAAAACAGAGAAACAGACTATTATCTGAATGGTGACAGATTAGGAAAAGGGGAGGTGCAACGAGACCTGGGTGTCATGGTACGTCAGTCATTGAAGGTTGGCATGCAGGTACAGCAGGCGGTTAAGAAAGCAAATGGCATGTTGGCCTTCATAGCGAGGGGATTTGAATACAGGGGCAGGGAGGTGTTACTACAGTTGTACAGGGCCTTGGTGAGGCCACACCTGGAGTATTGTGTACAGTTTTGGTCTCGTAACTTGAGGAAGGACATTCTTGCTATTGAGGGAGTGCAGCGAAGGTTCACCAGACTGATTCCCGGGATGGCGGGACTGACATATCAAGAAAGACTGGATCAACTGGGCTTGTATTCACGGAGTTCAGAAGAATGAGAGGGGACCTCATAGAAACGTTTAAAATTCTGACGGGTTTCGACAGGTTAGATGCAGGAAGAATGTTCCCAATGTTGGGGAAGTCCAGAACCAGGGGTCACAGTCTAAGGGTAAGGGATAAGCCATTTAGGACCAAGATGAGGAGAAACTTCTTCGCCCAGAGGGTGGAATTCTCTACCACAGAAAGTTGTTGAGGCCAATTCACTAAATATATTCAAAAAGGAGTTAGATGTAGTCCTTACTACTAGGGGGATCAAGGGATATGGCGAGAAAGCAGGAATGGGATACTGAAGTTGCATGTTCAGCCATGAACTCATTGAATGGCGGTGCAGGCTCGAAGGGCCGAATGCCCTGCTCCTGAACCTGTTTTCTATGTTTCTATGTTTCTATGTTAAAGGCTTGATGGTGGATAGGCAATGGCAAACATTTAAAGGTCACATGGATGAACTTCAACAATTGTACATCCCTGTCTGGAGTAAAAATAAAATGGGAAAGATGGCTCAACCGTGGCTAACAAGGGAAATTACGGATATTGTTAAATCCAAGGAAGAGGGATATAAATTGGCCAGAAAAAGCAGCAAACCTGAGGACAGGGAGAATTTTATAATACAGCAAAGGAGGACAAAGGGTTTAATTAGGAGGGGGAAATAGAGTATGAGAGGAAGCTTGCTGGCAACATAAAAACTGACTGCAAAAGCTTCTATCGATATGTGAAAAGAAAAAGATTAGTGAAGACAAAAGTAGGTCCCTTGCAGTCAGATTCAGGTGAATTTATAATGGGGAACAAAGAAATGGCGGACCAGTTAAACAAATACTTTGATTCTGTCTTCACGAAGGAAGACACGAATAACCTTCCGGAAATATTAGGGCACCGAGGGTCTGGTGAGAAGGAGGAACTGAAGGAATTCCTTATTAGGTGGGAAATTGTCTTTGGGAAATTGATGGGATTGAAGGCCAATAAATCCCTGGGGCATGATAGTCTGCATCCCCGAGTACTTCAGGAAGTAGCCCTAGAAATAGTGGATGCATTGGTGATCATTTTCCAGCAGTCTATCGACTCTGGATCGGTTCAAATGGACTGGGGGGTAGGTAAAGTAACACCACTTTTTAAGAAAGAAGGGAGTGAGAAAGCGGGTAATTATAGACCGGTTAGCCTGACATCAGTGGTGGGGAAAATGTTGGAATCAATTATTAAAGATGAAATTGTAGCACATCTGGAAAGCAGTGACGGGAACGGTCCAAGTCAGCATGGATCTATGAAAGGGAAATCCTGCTTGACAAATCTTCTAGAATTTTTTGAGATGTAACTGATAGAGTGGACAAAGGAGAACCAGTGGATGTGGTGTATTTGGACTTTCAAAAGGCTTTTGACAAGCTCCCACACAAGAGTTTGGTGTGCAAAATTAAAGCACATGGGATTGGGGGTAATGTACTGACATGGATAGAGAACTGGTTGGCAGACAGGAAGCAGAGAGTCGGGATAAGAATGGCAGGCAGTGACTAGCAGGGCTCAGTGCTGGGACCCCAGCTATTTACAATATACATCAATGATTTAGATGAAGGAATTGAGTGTAATATCTCCAAGTTTGCAGATGACACTAAACTGGGTGGCGGTGTGAGCTGTGAGGAGGACGCTAAAATGCTGCAGGATGACTTGGACAGGTTAGGTGAGTGGGCAAATGCATGGCAGATGCAGTATAATGTGGATAAATGTGAGGTTATCCACTTTGGTGACAAAAACACGAAGGCAGAATATTATCTGAATGGCGGCAGATTAGGAAAAGGGGAGGTGCAACGAGACCTGGGTGTCATGGTACATCAGGCATTGAAAGTTGGCATGCAGGTACAGCAGGCAGTGAAGAAGGCAAATGGTATGTTGGCCTTCATAGCTAGGGGATTTGAGTATAGGAGCAGGGAGGTCTTAATGCAGTTGTACAGGGCCTTAGTGAGGCCTCACCTGGAATATTGTGTTCAGTTTTGGTCCCCTACTCTGAGGAAGGACGTTCTTACTATTGAGGGAGTGCAGCGAAGGTTCACCAGACTGATTCCTGGGATGGCAGGACTGACATATGAGGAGAGACTGGATCGATTTGGCCTGTATTCACTGGAGTTTAGAAGGATGAGAGGATCTCATCGAAACATATAAAATTCTGACGGGACTGGACAGGTTAAATGCAGGAAGAATGTTCCCGATGTTGAAGAAGTCCAGGACCAGGGGACATAGTCTAAGGATAAGGGGTAAGTCATTTAGGACTGAGATGAGGAGAAACTTCTTAACTCAGAGAGTTGTTAACCTGTGGAATTCCCTACTTCAGAGAGTTATTGATGCCTGTTCATTGGATATATTCAAGAGAGAGTTAGATATGACCCTTATGGCTAAAGGGTTCAAGGGGTATGGGGAGAAAACAGGAAAGGGGTACTGAGGTGAGTGATCGGCCATGTTCTTATTGAATGCTGGTGCAGGCTCGAAGGGCCGAATGGCCTATGCCTGCATCTATTTTCTATGTTTCTATGTTTCTAGCGTTTGGTATTCCGCAGCTCTCCACATCATCCGAGCTAATGTCCTTCCTTAATATTGTGTTAATTTCTTCTCTAACCAGCAACGCTAACCCACCTCCTTTTCCTTTCTGTCTATCCTTCCTGAATGTTGAATACCCCTGGATGTTGAGTTCCCAGCCTTGGTCACCCTGGAGCCATGTCTCCGTAATCCCAATTATATCATTTGTTAATAGCTGCCTGCGCAGTTAATTCGTCCACCTTATTAATAATACTCCTCGCATTGAGGCACAGAGCCTTCAGGCTTGTCTTTTTAACATACTTTGTCCCTTTAGAAGTTTGCTGTAATGTGGCCCTTTTTGATTTTTGCCTTGGGTTTCTCTGCCCTCCACTTTTACTTTTCTTCTTTCTATCTTTTGCTTCTGCCCCCATTTTACTTCCCTCTGTCTCCCTGCACAGTGACAAAGTACAGAGCTCACAATAAGTGTCAACGACACCTTCCTTTTGGGTGTGAAGTGCTTTGAGACAAAAGGACATATGAACAGCAGTAGACCGCTTAGGCTCTTTAATCTGTTCCTCCATTCAATTAAATCATGGCTAATCTATATCTTAACTCCATCTACCAGCCATGGTTCTGTAACCCATAATACTATGGTGTAACAAAAATCTACCAATCACATTTTTAAAATTTTCAATTGACCTAATCTCAACAGCTTTTTTGGGGAGAGTTCTATATTTCCACGACCCTTTGTGTGAAGATATGGGGGGCGAAAATTGGCCAGCACCCCGATTGGGGGCAGTAACCAGCTGGGGCCGAGACTTTCTACGCCCGGTGCAGAAGTCCCGCCCGGCCGCTGAATTGGGCTTACCGCCCCTCAAAGGAAGTGGAGTGCAATCTCGCACTTCCTTTCAGGGCAATTCCCGGGATGCTACTGGGACGGGGAGTGAAGCACCACGTGGATGCTCCACATAGTGCTGGCGCACTTCAAAGCCCCTCCCCTTTGCTTAAAGTTGAGAGCCACTGCGCACTCTGCAAGGTCTCTGATGGCCTCCACTACACCACCAGGGCAATGTGGGACCAGGTCTGCAGCTGAGCACGCAAAACGGAGTGCTGGGCTGGATGATGGCGGCCCGTACCACACTAGGGCCGCCATACTGGTGCCGACCTTAGAGTCCGCAAGCCAGTAAAGATGGCGGAGCGGGGTGCTGGCGCCCTCCCCTTTAACTAACGCCCTATGAGTGGATGTCAGCCAGCTTCACGACCTACGAAGCTGGCAATGACATCCACTAACGCCAGCCTCGTGGCCCGTGGGGAAAGCGGTTGGCGCGGTGCAGGTGAGGGGTCGCCGCGCACGACGATGACATAATTGACAGTTGCGTTGCAGCCAGGGGATTTCCCAGGAGCCAGTAATGCCCTCCCCTCTCCGGACAATAAGTCTCTTCCACCCCATTAGCGCCCCCCGGAGGTGTTAATGGGTCTCTAAAAAAGGGGCAATTTTGCTCTCATGGTTTCTGACATGACTCCTGAAAGGCCTAGCTCTAATTTTAATGTTATGCCCCCTTGTTCTGGACTCTGCTACCAGAGGAAGTTTCTCTCTAACTACCCTATCAAATCCTGTAATCATCTTAAATACCTCACTCAGCTCACCCCTTAATCTATATTTAAAGGAATACAAGCCTAATCTATGCAACCTGTCCTCATAATTGAACCCTTTTAGCCCCAGTATCATTCTGGTGAATCTGCACTGCACCATCTCCAAGGTCAATACTTCCTGAGATGTGGTGCCCAGAATTTAACACAGTACTCTAAATGAGGTCAAAGCAGGAATCTGTACAACTGCAACATAATTTCCACCCTTTGTATTCCAGCCCCCTTGAGATACAGGCTAACATTCCTTCGGACTTTTTAATTATTTTTTGTATCTGTCCATTAGGTTTTATTAATTACTGCTCTTGGACCGCTAAATTTCTCTGCTCATCCACAGTTCTTAGCTTCTTGCCATTTAGAAAATACTCTGATTTATCTTTCTGAGGTCCAAAGTGGATGGACTCACACGTTCCCATATTGAACTCCATCTGCCACCTAATTAGTGTTGTCAGCAAATTTAGAAATATGGCTCTCTATTCCTTCACCCAAGTCATTTATAAATATTGTGAAAATCTGTGACCCTAGTACAGATCCGTGGGGAAACACCATTAGTCGCATCCTGCCAATTGGAGTTCATACGCATTATCCCTACTCTCTGTCTTCCATCTCCTAAGCAGTTCCCTATCCAAGCCCATAGGTTGCCTTGAATTTCATGTGCTCTCATTTTTGTTAACTGTCTCTCTTATGGGGAACCTTATCGAATGCTTTCTGGAAATCCATTTAAAATACATCGATAGACACACCCTTATCTATCAGGTTAGATACCCTCTCAAAAAATTCAACGAGTTTTGTTCGACATAACTTACCCTTTACAAACCCATGCTGGTTCTCTCTCTGATCAGCTCATTTATGCCCAAATGGTCAGTCACCTTGTCCCTAATAAGAGATTCTAGTAACTTTCTAACTGAACAAATACTTTGGTTCTGTCTTCACTAAGGAAGACACGAATAACCTCCTGAAAATACTAGGGGACTGAGGGTCTCGCGAGAAGGGGGAACTGAGGGAAATCCTTATTAGTCAGAAAATGGTATTAGTGAAATTGAAGGGACTGAAGGCCAATAAATCTCTAGAGCCAGATAGTCTGCATCCCAGAGTATTTAAGGAACTGGCCCTAGAAATAGTAGATGCACTGGTGGTCATTTTCCAACATTCCATGGACTCTGGTTCCGTTCATATGGATTGGAGGGTAGCTAATGTAACCCCACTTTTTAAAAAAGGAGGGAAAGAGAAAACGGGGAATTATAGACTGGTTAGCCTTGCATTGGTGGTGGGGAAAATGCTGGAATCAATTATTAAAGATATAATAGCAGCGCATTTGGAAAGCAGTGACAGGATCGGTCCAAGTCAGCATGGATTTATGAAAGGGAAATCATGCTTGACAAATCTTCTAGAGTTTTTGGAGGATGTAACTAGTAGAGTGGATAAGGGAGAACCAGTGGATGTGGTATATTTGGACTTTCAAAAGGCTTTTGACAAAGTCCCAAACAAGAGAAGGGTATTGAAGTTGCATGATCAGCCATGATCATATTGAATGGCGGTGCAGGCTCGAAGGGCCGAATAGCCTGCTCCTGCACCTATTTTCTATGTTTCTATGTTTCTAACAATCGATGTTAGACTAATAGATCTATAACTTCCTAGTTTTTCTCTCTTACCCTTCTAAAATAGTGACATTGGCAATTTTCCAATACAAAGGGACACTTCCTGAATCAAGACATTTTAAGAGGTAGAATATGATGCAAGTTCTTTTGTTCTTAATGTAAGCAACTCCCAGGCTGCCTGGTCTGCTGTTAGTGGCTCTTATATACTATTGTCCTCTCTTTATCCAAGCCCATCGTAAGGTCTCTGTCCATGGCAATAAGTGCAGCATGTGACATGCTGTTATACTTTTGCTGAATTTCACTGGGCGTATTGACCCTCTTCCAAATGGTCCAAGCATTATTAGAATTGCTCTAGCATCCCCAAATGTCTGTTCAGTGAGTGTCCTGGTTCATCCCTGTGTCATGTTGATTTGTGCTTTTCTGGGACACAGGGATTATGCAGCAGTGGCATCAACCATGGTTACACAATGTAGCCCATATGTGATATATTCTTACGACATCACTAAAGCACACACACACACACACACACACACACAAGATGGCTCCATTACATCATGTGACTTTGTCACATGACACTTTTATTGTTATGTACAGCAGTAGTTGCATTATCACAATAGTCCACTAGGTGGAGACATATTACACTAATCCCTCCTTAATGAAGAAGTAAATATACCAAAATAGTCATACATAACTTGCATGGTTATACACAACAAAAGATATGGACTGATTATGCCATATTTACAAATCAAACTTAAACATTGGTTTTCCATTTCGAAGAAGATACCCTCGCTCTTGAATAGAACTTTCCCATCTTGGTGTCGAACTTAGACTCATTCTAGGCTGATCCAAAGGCAAGGTTTCTTCCAAGAGCAAGCCTTGATCTAAATTTTGACTCTCTACAACTTCAGACTGTCTTCCTGACTCGGACTCAGACTTAAATTCTGACTTTCTCTTGGACTTGTTACTCCTACATCTGATGTCAGATTTGCTACTGGTATTCGACTTGTAACAAGACTATCTGACTCATCAAAAATAATCGAATCATTCCAACTTTCAACTCCATCCACATCTGTAGGTAAAATATGATCAACGTGAATAAACCTAACCTTTCCATGATCAAACATCTTGACCAAATATGTGCGAGGGCCACATATCTTCACTATTCTTCCTGGTAACCACTTTAACCATTTAGGCTAATGGTTCTTCACTCTAACCTTCTGATTCAATTTCACGCTTGTCTCTCTTACTCTATCTCTATCATGATTCTCTTTCTGTCTTCATTGTTTCTCTTCTACTGACTGTGCCAAGTTTGGCTTAAACAACGAGAACCTGGTTCGTGGCTGTCATTTGAGAAACAACTCTGCTGGTGTTCAACCAGCAGTTGTATGAGGAGTATTATGATAAGTAATTAGAAAATTTGCCAAGATGTGGTCCAACAATAACAGCCCTTTCTTTGGATTTGCTTGATGAGGGCACATTTTACAATGTGGACAATGCGCTCTGCTGCACCATTTGAAGCAGGGTGGTACGGTGGAACATTGGTATGTTTCACACCATTTCTGCTCATGAACTGTGCAAATTCTTCTGCACAAAATTGTAGCCCATTATCAGACACAATTTCTTCTGGAGGCCATATGAAGAAAACAATGTTCGCAAATTGTCAAGTGTTTTACTTGTTGTTATTTTCCACATCGGAAACACCTCTACTCACTTCGAATGACTATCGATCACAATGAACAATTGCTTTCCTTCTACCTCAGTAAAATCTACATGTAACCTTTGCCATATCGTGGGAGGCCAGTTCCATACCTGTAATGGTACTTATGGTAGTTTCTTGCTTACCGATTGACATGTTATAGACTGACTAACGATGTATTCTATATCTTTATCTAAACCTGGCATGCAAAACTCTTGGTCAAGCACATTCCTAGTTGCTGATCATGAAGATAGAAACATAGAAATTTACAGCACAGGAGGAGGCCATTTCGGCCCATCGTGTCCGCGCCGGCTGACAAAGAGCCGCACGGCCCTCAGTCAGCAGCCCTGAAGGTTACATATAAACCGATGAACAATGAACAATGGCGGAAAGGTAAAGAGCACCCAGCCCAACCAGTCTGCCCCACACAACTGCGACACTCATTACACTGAAACCTTCTACACTCTACCCCAACCAGAGCCATGTGATCTCCTGGAAGAGGCAAAAACCAGATAAAAACCCAGGCCAATTGGGAAAAAACAAAATCTGGGAAAATTCCTCTCCGACCAAGCCAGGCGATCAAAGCTAATTATTTGAATCTGAACTTATTTGGAATAACTATTCTTGCACCGCACAAGATATAATCTTTAGCCACTGATAATTGATTTCAATGAACGAAGTATGGATGAATATCTTACTTTGATCCCTGGTTTGGCCAGCCACTTGCAATATAATCATACACCTTTGACATAACTGGGTCACATTTGGATGCTCTACCAATCTCCTCAGCTGTGACTGGCAGTTCATCAATGTATGGAAAATAGAACACTTCCTCTCTATTGAGTGTAACTTGTGATGGTGAAGGCAATCTAGATATAGCATCAGCATTACTGTGATCTGTACTCAATATCATACTTATACGCTGACAAAATCAAAGCCCATCTCTGCATTCGGGCTGCAGCTAAGGTTGGAACTGGGGACTTTGGATCGAGGATTGCACTCAGGGACTTATGATCCATAACAATGGTAAACTTATGACCATACAAGTATTTGTGAAATTTCTTGACCCCAGAAATCAATGCCAAAGCTTCCCTTTCAATCTGCGCATAATTACGCTCACTGGCACTGCGAGTGCATGAAGCAAAAGCAATTGGTCTCTCCTTCCCACTATGTAGTACATGAGAGATCACTCCATACAGAGAGGAATCACATGCTAGCTTGATCTCCGTAGATACGTCATAGTGAACTAACATGGTGCTCTCCTCCAACTGGCATTTGCACTCTTTTGAATGCTGTATCTCATTCTTCTGACCACTTCCAAGGGATCTGTTTTTTTCAACAGCTCATTCAGTGGATGCGAGGAAATTTGCTAGTGCTGTTGGGGAGAGTTTAAACTAGCTTGGCAGGGAGATGGTAACCTGAGAACAAATTCAATAGGGAAGGAAGTAAAGCTGAAATTGGATAGCAAGAATGCAGAAAGTGAATCTGTAAGACAAAGAAAGCAAGGGTTAGTAAGTAGTAATTAAGGAGGTCTTCCTGTGCTAAATGGTGTATACTTTAATGCAAGGAGTATAGCGAATAAGGCGGATGAGCTAAGAGCACAGGTAGACACTTGAGAGTATGATATTATAGCCAATACAGAAACATGGCTGAAAGAGGGGCAGGATTGGCAGCTAAATATTCCTGGCTACAGGACTTTTAGACAAGGCAGAGGAAGGGGTAAAAGGGAGGGGGGGTCGCGGTATTGATTAAAGAAACTATTACAGCTGTGAGGAGGGATGATATGTTAAAAGGATCATCAAATGAGACCATTTGGGTCATACTGAAAAAAAGGGGCGATCACACTACTGGACATGTATTATAGAGCGCCAAACAGTAGGAGGAAGTTAGATGAGCAAATAGGTAGGCAAATTTCTGTGAAGTCCAAAAACCATAGGGCAATAATAGTAGTGGATTTTGACAATCCTAATATTGATTGGGACAAATATAGTGTGAAGGGACTAGAGGATGTGGAATGCATTCAAGAGAAATTTTTCAGTCAGTATTTAACAAGACCAACACGGGAGGGGGCGATTCTGGATTTAGTTTTTGGGGAATGAAGCTGGGCGGGTGGAAGGGGTATCAGTGGGAGAGCACTTGGGTGCCAGTGACCATAATTCAGTCAGATTCAAGGTAGTTCTGGATAGGGACAAGGATACACCAGGAATAAAAGTCCCAAATTGGGGAAAAGCGAACTTTGCTGAGTTGAGAAGTGATTTGGCCACAGTGAACTGGAAACAGCTACTTGTAGGTAAATCAGTGTCGAAACAGTGGAAGGCAATCAAGGAGAGATCCAGAGGGCTCAGGCCAAACATGTGCCCTTAAAGAAAAAGGGTGGGAATAACAATTATAGAGCCCCCTGGATGTTTAGGGAGTTAAAGGGGAGGATAAAGAAAAAAAATGAAGTGTATGTCATATAACAACAGCTAAATACTGTAGAATCTCTGCAGGAATATAGAAAGTTCAGAGGTAAAGTTAAAAAGGATATTAGGAATGCTAAGAGAGAGCATGAAAAATTCTTGGCAAGTAAAATCAAGGATAACTGAAGAAAGGGTAGGGCCTTTTAGAGACCATGAGGGTAATCTCTGTGTGGAGGCGGAAGAGGTTGGTATGGATCTTAATTAATACTTTGCATCTGTTTTCATAAAGGAAAGGGGCAATGCAAATATTGCTAACGAGGAGGATTGTGAAATTATGGATGAAATAAACATAGTGAGAGAGGAGGTATTAAGGGGTTTAGCAGGTTTGAAAGTGAATAAGTCCCCAGGCCCAGATGAAATGCATCCCAGGCTGTTGAGCGAAGCAAGAGAGGAAATAGCAGAGGCCTTGACCATTATTTTCCAGTCCTCTTTGGATTTAGGCATGGTGCCGGAGGACTAGAGGACTGCTAATGTGGTACCCTTATTTAAGAAGAGAGAAAGGGATAGGCCGAGTAATTATAGGCCTGTCAGCCTAACCTCAGTGGTGGAAAAATTATTGGAAAATATCCTGAAGGACAGGATAAATATACATTTAGAAAGGCAAGGATTAATCAGGGACAGTGAGCACGAATTTGTTAAGGGAAGATCATGTTTGACTAACCTTGACTAATTTTTCAAGGAGGTAACCAGGAAAGTCGATGAGGCTAGTGCGTACGATGTATATGGACTTTAGCAAAGCATTTGATAAGGTCCCACATGGTAGACTGGTCATGAAGGTAAAAGCTCATGGGATCCAGGGCAAAGTGGCAAGTTGGATTCAAAATTGGCTTAGAGGTAGGAAGCAAAGTATGATGGTTGATGGATGGTTTTGTGACTGGAAGGATGTTTCCAGCGGAGTTCCGCAGGGCTCAGTATTGGGTCCCTTGTTTTTTGTGGTATACATCAATGATCTAGATTTGAATATAGGGAGTATGATTAAGGAGTGTGCAGATGAAACTAAAATTGGCTGTGTGGTTGACAATGAAGAGGAAAGTCATGGACTGCAGGAGGATATCAATCTACTGGTCAGGTGGGCAGAACAGTGGCAAATGGAATTTAATTTGGAGAAGTGTGAAATAATGCATTTGGGGAGGGCTAATAAGGAAAGGGTATACACATTAAATGGTAGGCCACTTAGAAGTGTAGATGAACAAAGGGACCTTGGAGTGCTTGTCCACAGATCCCTGAAAGTAGCAGGACAGGTGGATAAGGTGGTTAAGAAGGCATATGGAATGTTTGCCTTTATTGACCGAGTCATAGAATACAAGAACAGGGCCATTATGCTTAAATTGTATAATACTCTGGTTAGGCCACAGCTGCAATACTGCGTGCAGTTCTGGTCGTCATATTATAGGAAGGACACGATTGCACTTGAGAGGGTGTAGAGGAGATTCACTTGGATGCTGCCTAGAATGGAGAATCTTAGCTATGAGGACAGATTGGATAGGCTGGGTTTGTTCTCCTTGGAACAGAGGAGGCTGAGAGGAGATGTGTTAGCGCGAATGTACCCTTCCAAGAATCACTCGTCACTCAGGGTCGGTCCATACATCAAACGGTTTATCACGCCGACGGGGAGATGAAGCAACTGGTGGGTCCAGGTACCTCTCTCTGTCGAACAAAGGATTTCATGGATTTTTAAATGTTTTACAACAGTTTACTACAGTTTACTACAGTTACATCAGCCCATTTCAGCCGCACACTATCCAATCATATTGATTGTAGATTACATATAGATTCAATTAGACCAATAGAAGTAGTCTCTAAACATTAGGTGACTGCGTGATTGCCTAATGTGTTGCTAAGGGATGTGTTGCTAAGAGATGTGTTGCTAAGAGATGTGTTGCTAAGAATTACTCATGTATCTTGTGACATGGTCCAGGCCCCCCTTACCCTACTGTCCTTGGATGCTGTCTTTGGGTAGCCTCCTTATCTTAGTCCTGTTACAGAGTCGTATTGTCCTAACATGAACCAGAACATCTTGTCTGAGGCCTGGCTGATTAGAGACATCTGCAAAGCTTGCTTGTTATTCCTGTGTATGAGAAACAACAGTTATCAGTTTCCAGGAATGCAGTCTCTTTCAGCTAACAGAAAATACCTTGAGGCTTTGCTAAATCACGGGCAGCCTTTTTTATAATATTAGAGTTACATATTTAGTTCTAACCTTATGCTACAGGTGCCGTTGCCCTAGGGGAAAATCTTTCTGCTATAACAAGACGTCATTGAGGTGTATAAAATTTTGAGGGGCTTGGATATAGTGGATAGCAAGGGCCTATTTCCCTTGGTGGAAGGATCAATTACGAGGGGGCATAGGTGTAAGGTGGTTGGTGGAAGGTTTAGAGGTGATTTGAGGGAAGCTTCTTAATGCAGAGGGCTGTGGGGGTCTGGAAATCACTGCCTGGAAAGGTGGTAGAGGCAGAAACCTTCACTACTTTTAAAAGGTGCTTGGATGGGCACTTAAAGTGCCGTAACCTGCAGGGTTATGGACCTAGAGCTGGGTAAGTGGGATTGACTGGATAACTTCTTGTTGGCTGGTGCAGATACGATGGTAAGTACTTTAGGGAATCAAATATGACCAGAGTGATATCCTGGACTAGTTTCGATCGCCTGGATGGGTTGGAGAGGAATTTTCCCAGATTTATTTTCCCCAATTGGCCTGGGTTTTTATTTGTTTTTTTTCCTCTCCCAGGAGATCGCATGGCTCCAGTTGGGGTGGCGTGCTAAATTTTGCGATGCATGGGGTATCGCAGTTGTGTGGGATGGACTGGTTGGGCCGGATGCTCTTTACCTTTCTGTCATTGTTCACAGGTAATATGTAACCTTCAGGGCTGCTGAACGAGGGCCATGTGGCTCTTTGTCGGCCGGCGCGGCCACGATGGGCCGAAATGTCCTGCTTCTGCGCTGTAGATTTCTATGTTCCTTTCTATGTTTCTAACACTAGCCAAATTTGGTAGGAACTTCCCATAATACTTCAAAAGACCCAAAAATGATCGCAGTTCAGTGACATTCTTGGGAGTGGGTGCATTTCTGATTGCATCCAGCTTTCCCTTGGTTGGATGTAACCTATCTTTGATACACTCTGCACCCTAAGTACTCCACTGAGCTCTGAAATAACTCACACTTGCGAGCAGTCACTCCTACTCTGCGTTTCTCTAGCCATTTGAGCACTTCATTCAATATGTTATGGATTTTCCTGTTTGGTGCTGAAATGAGTATGTCATCTAAATAACATACACCTTTAACGCCTTGCAAAATCTGGTTCATCACCCCTTGGAATATGGCGGGGGCAGAAGGCACTCCAAATGGTAGCCTAGTAAACTAATATAGGCTTGGATGAGTATTTATAGTCAAGCATGATTTGGACTCCTCATCGAGCTCAAGTTGTAAGTAAGCATTTGTGAGATCTAACTAAGATCTGGCCACCTATCAGCATGGTGAACAAATCTTCTACATTTGGCAATGTATTTGGTAGAACCTGGTTTAAGGTTACTTTATAATCACGACACAAACTTACCTTACCATTGACTTAGGTACAACAACAATGGGTGTAGTCCAATTACTTAGATCTGCCTTAGAGAGAATGTCCTCAGTTTCTCGTCGTTTGAGTTCTTGCTCAATTTTCTCCTTGAGTGCGTATGGTACGGGACGTTGCTTGCAGTAAATTGTCTAGCGTCCTTCTGTACCCTGACACTCACCTTGAAGCGTTGGTTTGAAACATAGAAACATAGAAACACAGAAATTAGGTACAGAAGCAGGCCATTCGGCCCTTCAAGCCTGCACTGCCATTCAATAAGATCATGGCAGATCATTCAACCTCAGTACCCCTTTCCTGCTTTCTCTCCATACACTTTGATCACTTTGGGCATAAGGGCCATATCTAACTCTCTTTTGAATATATCGAACGAACTGGTCTCAACAACTTTCTGCGGTAGAGAATTCCACAGGTTAACCACTCTCTGAGTGAAGAAGTTTCTCCTCAACTCGGTCCTAAATGGCTTACCCCTTATTCTTAGACTGTGACCCCTGGTTCTGGAACTCACCAGCAACGGGAACATTCTTCCTGCCTCTAACCTGTCCAATCCTGTCAGAATTTTATATGTTTTTATGAGATGCCCTCTCATTCGTCTAAACTCCAGTGGATACAAGCCCAGTTGATCCAGTCTCTCCTCATATGTCAGTCCTGCCATCCTGGCAATCAGTCTGGTGAACCGTCGCTGTACTCCCTCAACAGCAAGAACATCCTTCCTCAGATTAGGAGACCAAAACTGAACACAATATTCCAGGTGTGGCCTCACCAAGGCTCTGTACAACTGCAGTAAGACCTCCCTGCTCCAATACTCAAATCCTCTGGCTATGTAGGCCAATATGCCATTTGCCTTCTTCACCGCCTGCTGTACCTGTATGCCAACTTTCAATGACTGATGTACCATGACACCCAGGTCTCATTGCACCTCCCCTTTTCCTAATCTGCCGCCATTCAGATAATATTTTGTCTTCCTGTTTTTGCCAAACAAAGTGGTTAACCTCACATTTATCCACATTATACTGCATTTGCCATGCATTTGCCCACTCACCTAACCTGTCCAAGTCACCCTGCAGCCTCTTAGCATCCTCCTCACAGCTCACACCACCACCCAGCTTAGTGTCATCTGCAAACTTGGAGATATTACATTCAATTCCTTCATCTAAATCATTGATGTATATTGTAAATAGCTAGGGTCCCAGTACTGAACCCTGCGGCACCCCACTGGTCACTGCCAGCCATTCTGAAAAGGACCCATTTATTCCAACTCTCTGCTTCCTGTCTGCCAACCAGTTCTCTATCCACGTCAGTACATTACCCTCAATACCATGTGCCTTGATTTTGCACACTAATCTCTTGTTTGGGACCTTGTCAAAAGCCTTTTGAAAGTCCAAATACACCACATCCACTGGTTCTCCCTTGTCCACTCTACTAGTTACAGCCTCAAAAAATTCTAGAAGATTTGTCAAGCATGATTTCCATTTCATAAATCCATGCTGACTAGGACCGATCCTGTCACTGCTTTCCAAATGCGCTGCTATTTCATCTTTAATAATTGATTCCAACATTTTCCCCACCACCGATATTAGGCTAACCAGTCTATAATTCCCTGTTTTCTCTCTCCCTCCATTTTTAAAAAGTGGTGTTACATTAGCTACCCTCCAATCCATAGGAGCTGATCCAGAGTCAATAGAATGTTGGAAAATGATCACCAATGCATCCACTATTTCTATGGCCACTTCCTTAAGTACTCTGGGATGCCCTGGGGATTTATCAGCCTTCAATCCCATCAATTTCCCTAACACAATTTCCTGACTAATAAGGATTTCCTTCAAATCCTCCTTTTCGCTAGACCCTCGAATCTCTAGTATTTCCGGGAAGTTATTTGTGTCTTCCTTAGTGAAGACAGATCCAAAGTATTTGTTCAATTGGTCTGCCATTTCATTGTTCCCCATAATAATTTCACCTGATTCTGACTGCAAAGGACTTACGTTGGTCTTCACTAATCTTTTTCTCTTCACATATATATAGAAGCTTTTGCAGTCAGTTTTTATGTTCCCTGCAAGCTTACTCTCATACTCTATTTTCCCCCTCCTAATTAAACCCTTTCTCCTCCTCTGCTGAATTCTAAATTTCTCCCATTCCTCAGGTTTGCTGCTTTTTCTGGCCAATTTATATGCCTCTTCCTTGGATTTAACATTATCCCTAATTTCCCTTGTTAGCCATGGTTGAGCTACCTTCCCCATTTTATTTTTGCTCCAGACAGGGATGTACAATTGTTGAAGTGCATCCATGTAATCTATAAATATTTGCCATTGCCTATCCACTGTCAACCCTTTAAGTACCATTTTCGAGTCTCTCATACCATCGAAGTTAGCTTTCCTTAAGTTCAGGACCCTGGTGTCTGAATTATCACTGTCACTCTCCATCTTAACAAAGAATTCTATCATATTATGGTCACTCTTCCCCAGGGGGCCTCACACAACAAGATTGCTAATTAGTCATTTCTCATTACACAACACCCAGTCTAGGATGGCCAGCCCTCTAGTTGGTTCCTCGACATATTGGTCTAGAAAGCCATCCCTAATACACTCCAGGAAATCCTTCCCCACCGCATTGCTACCAGCTTAGTTAGCCCAATCTATATGTAGATTAAAGTCTCCCATGATAACTGCTGTACCTTTATTGCACACATCCCTAATTTCCTGTTTGATGCCATCCCCAACCTCACTACTACTCCCACAGCATTTTCTGCCTTTGGTATTCTGCAGCTCTACCCATGCAGATTCCTTTAACCAGCAACACTACCCCACCTCCTTTTCCTTTCTGTCTATCCTTCCCGAATGTTGAATACCTCTGGATGTTGAGTTCCCAGCCTTGGTCACCCTGGAGCCATGTCTCCGTAATCCCAATTATATCATAATCGTTAATAGCTGCCTGCGCAGTTAATTCATCCACCTTATTATGAATACTCCTCGCATTGAGGCACAGAGCCTTCAGGCTAGTCTTTTTAGCACTCTTTGTCCCTTTAGTATTTTGCTGTAATGTGGCTCTTTTTGATTTTTTCCTTGGGTTTCTCTGCCCTCCACTTTTACTATTCTCCTTTCTATCTTTTGCTCCTGCCCCCATTTTATTTCCCTCTGTCTCCCTGCATAGGTTCCCATCCCCCTGCCATATTAGTTTAACCCCTCCCCAACAGCACTAGCAAACACTCCCCCTCGGACATTGGTTCTCGTCCTGCCCAGGTGCAGACCGTCCAGTTTGTACTGGTCCCACCTCCCCCAGAAACGGTTCCAATGTCCCAGGAATTTGAATCGTTCTCTCTTGCACCACTCCTTCTACCACGTATTCATCTTAGCTATCTTGCAATTCCTACTCTGACTAGCACTTGTAGCAATCCTGAGATTACTACCTGTGAGGTCCTACTCTTTAATTTAACTTCTCGCTCCCTAAATTCAGCTTGTAGGACCTCATCCCGCTTTTTATCTATATGCACCATGACAGCTGGCTGTTCACCCTCCCGCTCCAGAATGCCCTGCAGCCGCTCCGAGACATCCTTGACCCTTGCACCAGGGAGGCAACATACCATCCTGGCGTCTCGGTTGCGACTGCAGAAATGCCTATCTATCCCCCTTACAATAGAATCCCCTATCACTATAGCTCTCCCATGCTTTTTCCTGCCCTCCTGTGCAGCAGAGCCACCCACGGTGCCATGAACTTGGCTGCTGCTGCCTTCCCCTGATGAGCCATCACCTCCAACAATATCCAAAGCGATATATCTGTTTTGGAAGGAGATAACCACAGGGGACTCCTGCACTGCCTTCCTACTCCTGCTCTGCCTTGTGGTCACCCATCCCCTATCTGCCTTTGTAACCTTTACCTGCGGTGTGACCAACTCACTGAATGTGCTATCCACGACATCCTCAGCGATCTAACAGGAGCTGCAGCTGGATACACCTCCTGCACACATAGTCGTAGTGTTCCTGATTTCCCACATGGCACAGGAGGAGCATGACACGTGTCTTGGCTCTCCTACCATGACTTAACCCTTAACGTAATTTGGCAACAATGACAAAGGGCTCTTACTGACAAGATAAGGAAAAAAGAAAAACTACTCACCAATCAACCAGCCAATCACTTACCCTCTTGGCTGTGATGTCACACTTTGTTTTCTTTTCCTCCCAGGTCGAGGAGTCAACACTGGTGGGGAAAACAGGACAAAGCAACACCTCCCACTCCCACTCCCACTTACTTTCCCGAACTCTCCCACTTACCAAACTCTGACCTGCCGCTGCACTCCGTGCAAGACTGCACCAAGCCCCCTCTTTTTATAGCTGACTCACCACTGGCCTGTTTAGGGAACCAGTTTTTACTAGCTGTCCAGTTAACTAAGCTAGCTTGCTTGTTTGTCTTTGCTTAAACCTACAAGAATCATAACTGTTTAATATTGCAGTTTTACGTCAACTTGTAATCTTATTTTACCTTTAGAAGCTACCAGAAATTGTTACTAGTAATTTACACCAACCTTGAAATGGTTTAAAAGGGATTAACCCTTCAAGTTCTCCCTCTTACCAAACTCTTACCTTTGCACTCTGACCTGCCACTGCACTCCGTTTAGACTGCCTGTTTCACAGAACACCTTCGGATACTGTTTGATGACATCATCCTTCAATGTAAATCTCAACACGAAAAATCTCATTCCAATCCAGCTTCAGTGATCCCAACCAATTTCTACCTTTCGAGGCAGGCTGGTCTGCCATTACTAAGAGAGGCAAGCTCTGAAACTGATACTTGAATTTTACCAGTATGGTGATATGTTCTACCAAGCGATTTGCTCTGCTGAGTAGCCTCGCAGCTCTATCTTCGACTTCTCCAGTAGAAAATCACTCAATTTGTCAAGATATAGCGATTCCGGTACTATGCTCACAGATGTACCAGTGTCGATTTCCATGGGGATCCTGGTTTCTGCAATGACTACTTGGATTACGATACATCGCGAATCGTTGTTAGGTACCCTTGTGCTCCTGATGACGTGTATCTCCAGAACCTCCTCATCCTGTTACTTCTCTTCAATACTATGTAGTCTCTGTCGATTTCTACTCATAGCATTATACTCTTCAGTCAGCATGCCTTTGCAAGATGCCCAGTTTTCCTGCAGAGTAAACACTCTGCCTTCACATATGGACAGCTTTGAACAATGTGTTGTCCCAGACAACGATAGCACGACTTCAATGTGCTGTTACCTTGGCAAGTTGCTGAAGCCTTGGGGCCCAACTGCCTTTTACTTTTAACCTGCAGGTGATTCACCTAGGTTGGCTGATGACTGGAAATGGCCCGAAATTCTCGAGAGTATTAGTTGGCCATATCTTTCGACAAAGCTGCCTGACAAGCTGAATCAAAAGTCAAAGTTAGGGGTTGTCAACACTATTCTTCTGATTGCTTCATTTTTCATCCCACAAAAAAAGTGGTCACGCAATGCTCGGTCCTGAAAGTTTCCAAAATGACAGTGAATGGATAGCCTTCCTAATGCTACTATGTGCTCACTGATAGTCTCATCAATTAATTGATTTCGTATTCCAAAACGATAACTTTCAGCAATTTACAGGGGCTCAGGACTGTAGCGCTGAATCTCCATCAGTGGCATGTCCTTCGGCTTGCTGAAACAAGCAACATTTTTAGGGTTTCATACAACTCAGGGCCTACTTTATTCAAGAAAATAGCCCATTTTCGTTATAACACTACCCAGTTACAGTTTTCACCACTGGGGATTACAACGATATTATTTGCAGTGAAAAACATATCTAACTGCTCCACATAGTTCAGCTAAGTGTGCTTGTAATTTACCTTGGATTTTTAGCTGTTCTGCAAAACAAAGAACCTCTCAAAGTCGCTCTCAAAGTTGGTTGGCAATGTTGTGGTAAAAATGATCACTCTCGAATCTACTAAGTCCAGCAAGTAAAGAGCTTATTCAAGCAAATGTAAAGGCGTGATTCCCAGTTGCCTGAGATACCACACTCAACAATACAGCATTTTCAGCATACCTTTATAATACACAAGTTATTGTAATTTGGGTTGATTTGCGACAGTAATAAATCAGTACACACTGTTTCAACACTTATCACATGAGCTTTACAACCCAATCCCCCAGTCAATGAAGTTATTCAAGTCCAGCAGGTGTCTCCCATTATCTTAACTCCTACTAGCCCTGTTCCTCTCGTTCCCATGGCAACCCTGTCTGGCCTTCATTTTCCTTATCTTCTTGTTCTGAACATAAAAATGAGTAATTTTTTCCAAGCTTCTAAATAACACTTTATTTTCCCAAGCTTCTAATTGAGCTGTCTCTAAAGATACCTGTGGTCAAGCATCCCATCATGCCTCGGTGAAGAACCATTACCATCTGCAGCATCTATTTCAAAGATGCACTTTACCAACAATTCAAACATTGCCATTATAATGTTAGCCTGGCTATTATAGTGTTAGCCTAGCCCCACTTGTCCCACTTCAGTGCTTCTTTTTGGATCCCTGGTCAGGCTCGCCTGACCCAGGGGGACACCCCCATGATCCTCTACCCACCAATTACACAAGGGATCCTTCTGGAGTTCAGTGGATTTCAGATCCTTTAATTTGGTTTGACTTTAACGTTCCCATATGGCTTCACCGAGGTCCTAATGACCTAGGCTGGTCCTGGAACCACCATCTCTTTAGATAGCAAAATCATCATATACATTTCCTAACTTCCCCTTCCCTGGGGGTTCTTGATTGCGGTAGATACTGGAGTGTACCCTTTATTAGCCAGCATTACCATCTGCACCACCTGTGATACCATCAGTCTCTGGTAGCAACATATATAGAGACTAACCAACAAGACTGCTATAGATGCAATGGCCGCTTCCATCCTCCCTACTTCCCACCAGTTATACTGCATTCTTTCCGTTCTGGCCCAGTTACTAACAGAGTCTTCCAGTACTCTAGTCACCACAGTGGCTAGATTCACCTGCACCCTTCCCCTTGTGATTGCTTGATGGCTCTGCCCTGCCTGGGGTAGCCTCTGTTTCTTGAGTTCTTTCCTGAATCTGCCCCACCTTGGGGTCTATCTACATTCCTTATTTGAAGCGGAGGAATTCTTTCTGACTCTTCATTTTATCATGATATTGGCTAACCCTCTTAATCTGGATTAGCAGTGTATCCAGATCAATTCACTACCTCCGATATCCATATGCTTCATGACACTAACCTTGCCTTTTCTGAATGTTGGTATGATTTTGGCAAATGCATCGAAGTCTTGCTACATGGGTATATATTTATCAAATATACATCATTACAAGTTAGAAAACTACCAGAGTGTGTGAAAAAATATGAACCTAATGTTGTGCTGAAATATTGTACCACATAATTGTGCAGCTTATATCTCATTTACTGTTGGTTTCACGTGAACATGGGTTTTGAGACAGGTCCTATTAGACCCGTAAAGCATGGTACAGGGGGCACCACTAAGCCCACCTCATACTGGATTCGTATTGGCTTTTCCCACGCTCTGTTACCTACAAAACACAATTACAGTTAAAGTTATTATTCAGTCTCACAATCACTAGTATGTTGACTAAGAACATACATTTTGAGCGACAATGATGCAGACAAAGGAAACAGACATTGTAAATAAAGCTGAAGTTTAACATCTAATCAACTGGTCATGGACTTAAAAGATTCTCCAGATCTCACTTTTACTCTTATCCATCTTCTGGATAATTCTAACTAAACTTATTTCTCTGTAGCCTTCAATTTTCCCAATCCAAATCCCATGTAACTCTCCACTTCAACTTCAATTTCAATCCCTCGAGCAGGTACTAGTGAGTTTAACTCTTGTCTGATTGTTTCATTAATTGATAGTTTCTCAACAGAGTCTCTTAGGCGGTCCCTCGTATCAAGGATGACTTGCTTCCACACCAAAAAGGGAAGAGTTCACAGGTGTTTCGATGAAGGACCTGATATTCCCGGTCCCGAACTACATGTTAAAGGGTGAAAGATGCCTGTGTGTGAAATTTTTTAACGTGTGGTGGCTGTTGCACACCAGCCACCACACAGGCTTTGCTAATACGGATTCTTTTTCCCTCAATCTGTTTCAGCGAATACACTGACGCGAACACCTTCTTGCCTTTTCTGTAAAAGACCTTTATTGAAGATTCTCCGGCCGGAATTTGTCAAGACAAAGGAACACTCTCAATCAGAGCCTGTTTACCTTCCTCTGGACAAGCCCCTTTACAGCGCGAAAAGCACAGTAGTTATACATTTTCAAAACATAACACATTTGATTAGCACTTGGTCTATCCACTCCCTTTCTTCCTCCCGCCCACCCCCCCCGAGTATGTCCAATGGCAGACGAGGAGGTCTCCTAATTAGAGCTGGCCCCGAGGTAAGCTTGTTTATAACCTCATTAAATTCTTCTTCCTTATCAGTAAAACCTATTTCCCTCTTATCAGTAAAAAGCATTACGTTATCCTTTCCTATCCGTGATTGCCTTTTCTTTCCCGTGATCCGTGTTTAACTTCAACTCTCAGTAACCCCTTTTTTTTCTGTTGATTCTGCAATTTTCAGCATCCCATCCCTCTGACACATTCATAATCCTTCTGCACACATTCTCATTCCCCCCTTTTATCATTCCATGATAACCCTGGTGACTATTCCAGGAGTATCGCATTCAGCCGTTCGCACTCTCTTTCCTGATCCTCCTTGTTGTCTGTGAGTCCGCCTCGAGCCTCTTCGCAAGGTCTTATCAATGTCTGTTTAGGTTCTCACATCGTATCCTGTTGGAATATTATTGAATTGATAACTTCTGGAGCCTTGGTACAAGACCGAAGAGAGGCCTTTTACCTCCTTATGGGCCAGTGCAGGAACCAGCACTTTAACCCTTGTCCCGCTGGTACCCCTAATGCCAAATTTCTTTTACAGCTTCACAGAGCTAGGTCTTGGTCCAGTGATAACATAGAAACATAGAAACATAGAAAATAGGTGCAGGAGTAGGCCATTCGGCCCTTCTAGCCTGCACCGCCATTCAATGAGTTCATGGCTGAACATTCAACTTCAGTACCCCATTCCTGCTTTCTCGCCATACCCCTTGATCCCCCTAGCAGTAAGGACCTCATCTAACTCCTTTTTGAATATATTTAGTGAATTGGCCTCAACAACTTTCTGTGGTAGAGAATTCCACAGGTTCACCACTCTCTGGGTGAAGAAGTTCCTCCGCATCTCGGTCCTAAATGGCTTACCCCTTATCCTTAGACTGTGACCCCTGGTTCTGGACTTCCCCAACATTGGGAACATTCTTCCTGCATCTAACCTGTCTAACCCCGTCAGAATTTTATATGTTTCTATGAGGTCCCCTCTCATTCTTCTGAACTCCAGTGAATACAAGCCCAGTTGATCCAGTCTTTCTTGATAGGTCAGTCCCGCCATCCCGGGAATCAGTCTGGTGAACCTTCGCTGCACTCCCTCAATAGCAAGAATGTCCTTCCTCAGGTTAGGAGACCAAAACTGTACACAATACTCCAGGTGTGGCCTCACCAATGCCCTGTACAACTGTAGCAACACCTCCCTGCCCCTGTACTCAAATCCCCTTGCTATGAAGGCCAACATGCCATTTGCTTTCTTAACCGCCTGCTGCACCTGCATGCCAACCTTCAATGACTGATGTACCATGACACCCAGGTCTCTTTGCACCTCCCCTTTTCCTAATCTGTCACCATTCAGATAATAGTCTGTCTCTCTGTTTTTACCACCAAAGTGGATAACCTCACATTTATCCACATTATACTTCATCTGCCATGCATTTGCTCACTCACCTAACCTATCCAAGTCGCTCTGCAGCCTCACAGCATCCTCCTCGCAGCTCACACTGCCACCCAACTTAGTGTCATCCGCAAATTTGGAGATACTACATTTAATCCCCTCATCTAAATCATTAATGTACAGTGTAAACAGCTGGGGCCCCAGCACAGAACCTTGCGGTACCCCACTAGTCACTGCCTGCCATTCTGAAAAGTACCCATTTACTCCTACTCTTTGCTTCCTGTCTGACAACCAGTTCTCAATCCATGTCAGTACACTACCCCCAATCCCATGTGCTCTAACTTTGCACATCAATCTCTTGTGTGGGACCTTGTCGAACGCCTTCTGAAAGTCCAAATATACCACATCAACTGGTTCTCCCTTATCCACTCTACTGGAAACATCCTCAAAAAATTCCAGAAGATTTGTCAAGCATGATTTCCCTTTCACAAATCCATGCTGACTTGGACCTATCATGTCACCTCTTTCCAAATGCACTGCTATGACATCCTTCATAATTGATTCCATCATTTTACCCACTACCGATGTCAGGCTGACCGGTCTATAATTCCCTGTTTTCTCTCTCCCTCCTTTTTTAAAAAGTGGGGTTACATTGGCTACCCTCCACTCCATAGGAACTGATCGAGAGTCAATGGAATGTTGGAAAATGACTGTCAACGCATCCACTATTTCCAAGGCCACCTCCTTAAGTACTCTGGGATGCAGTCCATCAGGCCCATCAATTTCCCCAACACAATTTCCCGGCTAATAAGGATTTCCCTCAGTTCCTCCTCCTTACTAGACCCCCCGACCCCTTTTATAACCGGAAGGTTGTTCGTGTCCTCCTTCGTGAATACCGAACCAAAGTACTGGTTCAATTGGTCCGCCATTTCTTTGTTCCCCGTTATGACTTCCCCTGATTCTGACTGCAGGGGACCTACATTTGTCTTTACTAACCTTTTTCTCTTTACATATCTATAGAAACTTTTGCAATCCGTCTTAATGTTCCCTGCAAGCTTCTTCTCATACTCCATTTTCCCTGCCCTAATCAAACCCTTTGTCCTCCTCTGCTGAGTTCTAAATTTCTCCCAGTCCCCAGGTTCGCTGCTATTTCTGGCCAATTTGTATGCCACTTCCTTGGCTTTAATACTATCCCTGATTTCCCTTGATAGCCACGGTTGAGCCACCTTCCCTTTTTTATTTCTATGCCAGACAGGAATGTACAATTGTTGTAGTTCATCCATGCGGTCTCTAAATGTCTGCCATTGCCCATCCACAGTCAACCCCTTAAGTATCATTCGCCAATCCATCTCAGCCAATTCACGCCTCATACCTTCAAAGTTAGCCTTCTTTAAGTTCTGGACCATGGTCTCTGAATTAACTGTTTCATTCTCCATCCTAATGCAGAATTCCACCATATTATGGTCACTCTTCCCCAAGGGGCCTCGCACAACGAGATTGCTAATTAATCCTTTCTCATTACATAACACCCAGTCTAAGATGGCCTCCCCCCTAGTTGGTTCCTCGACATATTGGTCTAAAAAACCATCCCTTATGCACTCCAGAAAATCCTCCTCCACCGTATTGCTTCCAGTTTGGTTAGCCCAATCTATGTGCATATTAAAGTCACCCATTATAACTGCTGCACCTTTATTGCACGCACCCCTAATTTCCTGTTTGATGCCCTCCCCAACATCACTACTACTGTTTGGAGGTCTGTACACAACTCCCACTAACGTTTTTTGCCCTTTGGTGTTCTGCAGCTCTACCCATATAGATTCCACATCATCCAAGCTAATGTCCTTCCTAACTATTGCCTTAATCTCCTCCTTAACCAGCAATGCTACCCCACCTCCTTTTCCTTTTATTCTATCCTTCCTGAATGTTGAATACCCCTGGATGTTGAGTTCCCAGCCCTGCTCATCCTGGAGCCACGTCTCCGTAATCCCAATCACATCATATTTGTTAACATCTATTTGCACAGTTAATTCATCCACCTTATTGCGGATACTCCTTGCATTAAGACACAAAGCCTTTAGGCTTGTTTTTTTAACACCCTCTGTCCTTTTAGAATTTTGCTGTACAATGGCCCTTTTTGTTCTTTGCCTTGGGTTTCTCTGCCCTCCACTTTTCCTCATCTCCTTTCTGTCTTTTGTTTTTGCCTCCTTTTTGTTTAATCAAGACGTCTGGAGACCAACTCTGCTGCACGGACCTAGTGCGCACACATATCACAGTGTGGGCTGGCACATGCTGTCCCTGGGCCCTCGCCTCTGTTGGATCCTGAACTCACGCCTACCCGGGCCCCGATCACGTCTCTCCATGATCACTTGCTGCTCCTTCGCCCTGACCTCGCCATTCCCTCGCCCCAACCTCGCCGCTCCTGCTGTACCTGCACACGCTCCAATCACCGACCTGGACCTTGGTGACATCCAATCCAATCGCCCTCTTCACTGCCGTCGCCCTCTTGCACCAGCTCATGCTGCTCCCTGAAGTGATATGCCGCCACACTGTCCAGAGGCTGCTCGTGGCTCGACTTTTATGGCCCCGACCTGCCGTTGGTGTTTTCTCGCAGGTCGGGGTCTGAAGGAGTATGTTAATGCTTAACAATTGTCTCATTTCTGAGCCATATTAACTATTTCATGTCTTGCTGTTGTCAAGTAACTGAGCATGTCTAAGACCCGTTCTTCAGTGCAAATTCGCCATGCATTTTCGCATGCTAATTGCTTCATCTTGTATAAACCACGTCTGCACTCTTATGCCATCCGATAAAAACCATCTTGGGCTTTCCGGTAATCTTATGTTCCCGATGTCTTGGGTAGTGGCCAGGCTATCCAATTCAGTTTTCTTAAAAGTACATAGGCAAGGGCACAAATGTCTCCAAGAGAAAGCTATCAGTTTACTATTTTTAATGACATTTTCCTGACTTTCACCAGAATATTAGAAAATTCCCATTCGGTGGTGTAGTTTCCCTGTTTCTTTCTTGCATCTTGTGGGGCATCCCATTAATTACTATTCATATCACGTGAGCTCTGGAGTAGCCTTACTGTCCAATACAATATTAAAGATAGTTATGTTATTTCAAACTTATCACAAATCCAAACAGCAGTATTGCTGCACTGACAGGTTTGTCAATGCTCAATTTTATTTCCGCACAAACCTATTCTTTATATACAGCAATTATCCACTTAAACTTCAATTAGATTTTCCTTTCTCGAGTTTCTAAATTGTAGCTCTACTTAAGAGCCCAAGGAGTTAATTTGTCAAATCATAATAATGTTCAATTTAAAACACATGTCAGCGGAACAGTTAACTTCTTTCAAAAGTTCCCACTTGGTCCAGGTTATTAACACTTAAAAAAAAATTCTGTATAATGCTTTTACCTTCAAATCTTTCTCTCTTGATTTTACACATTAATTCCAATTTCAAAAACAAGTGATCATTTACAAAGTGTCTTTAACACAAGCGCTCACAATTCAAAATGCTTGAATTTCATTTACATCCATACCTATCTCATCTCCCCCAAATGGCATTCCTGTCTCGAGAAAACAGCATGTCTCAAAATTCCAGTTCAAATATTGTCAATCATTTTACTTAAATCCCTTTTACTGAACTAGAAGCTTTCATGTAATTTAAAAAAACATTTTCCAAACAACCAAACAGCAATTTTTTTTTTTCCTAGCAAAAATTATCAACATTTCATTTTTTTTTTTAAGTCTCATGTCCAGAACTAGGGACATTCAGACTTTGAGATAACTAAAATTTCACCGTGGCCACAATAACATTCGGGTTTTCATGGGATAATTGGCCTCAATAATTCCAATCAAATTCAGACCAATATCTTTTTTTTTCATAGCCCATATGTTATTAACTAAACACAATACAGCGCAGATAAAAATAAAACAAAACAACACAGTGAGTTACATCAGTTTCCATATTCTTCTTTTTTCGGATGTCTTTCCAATTGACTGTAAAAATACTGAATATAACTGGAGAAACATTCGTTTTTGTATTTAACAAACATCACATTCTGCACAAAAGGCTTTTTTAAAATGCATCTAAAGGGACAAGAGCATTCTCTTCTCCTTTCTTTATCTCATTTAGTATTTTTCAACCCAATGTAATCAATGATTAATTTTTTTTTCCCAAGTAAGTGGGCATCTCAGGCTTACAGTAACCAAATTGAAAAGAAAGCGTTTTGTTATGATTTGAAATGATTTAAAACGAGACCACACATTTTTAATTTAAACTATCCAATTAAAATGTTAAAATTCATTTTATTTTTTAGCAGACCCCATCTCAGCTGTAATTACAAGGCTGAAGTCTATCTTTTGTAAATCAAACTGTCTTTTGTGCATTTTTTTCATAGCTCCATAAATCATAATCAAAATAAATCCACACCTGCATTTCTAACTTAAAATGTAATTCAATTCTAGGTGCACAATATATATCTTTAACACTCAATTTATCCACACTTTCATAAAACTTCCCACATCCATGATAAAGAGGATTAAAAAAAGTCAGCTCTCTGGTGGGCGGAGCTAAAACTAACATACTGACATACTGTTTTCTTTTAAAAGGTAGGCTTTCAGACAAATATAAAATTATTTCACTCCCCAAACATTCACAGTCAGGAAAGCTTCCACACAAACACACACACTTTCATACAAACTGAAACCTTTTAAAAAACATTCTTCTTTCAGCAACTTATTTACTTCATCTACTCCACCCTTGAGAGCAATCTATACACAAGGCACCACTTATCCTTGAGAGCAATCTACACCCAGGACTTTCACCCTTGAGAGCAATCTGATAGTCTGCATCCCAGAGTACTTAAGGAAGTGGCCCTAGAAATAGTGGAAGCATTGGTGATCAACAGTCTATCGAATCTGGATCAGTTCCTATGGACTGGAGGGTAGCTAATGTAACACCCTTTTTTAAAAAAGGAGAGAGAGAGAAAATGGTTAATTATAGACCGGTTAGCCTGACATCAGTAGTGGGGAGAATGTTGGAATCAATTATTAAAGATGAAATAACAGTGCATTTGGAAAGCAGTGACAGGATCGGTTCAAGTCAACATGGATTTATGAAAGGGAAATCATGCTTGACAAATCTTCTGGAATTTTTTGAGGATGTAACTAGTAGAGTGGACAAGGGAGAACCAGTGGATGTGGTGTATTTGGACTTTCAAAAGACTTTTGACAAGATCCCACACAAGAGATTGGTGTGCAAAATTAAAGCACATGGTATTGGGGGTAATGTGCTGACGTGGATAGAGAGCTGGTTAGCAGACAGGAAGCAGAGAGTAGGGATAAACGGGTCCTTTTCAGAATAGCAGGCAGTGACTAGTGGGGTGCCACAGGGCTCAGTGCTGGGACCCCAGCTATTTACAATATGCATTAATGATTTAGATGAAGGAATTGAGTGTAATATCTCGAAGTTTAGCAGATTACACTAAACTGGGTGGCGGTGTGAGCTGTGAAGAGGATGCTAAGAGGCTGCAGGGTGACTTAGACAGGTTAGGTGAGTGGGCAAATGCATAGCAGATGCAGTATAATGTGGATAAATGTGAGATTATCCACTTTGGAGGCAAAAACATGATGGCAGAATATTATCTGAATGGTGGCAGATTAGGAAAAAGGGAAGTGCAATGAGATCTGGGTGTCATGGTACATCGGTCATTGAAAATTGGCATGCAGGTACAGCAGGCGGTGAAGAAGACAAATGGTATGTTGGCCTTCATAGCTAGGGGTTTTGAGTATAGGAGCAGGGAGGTCTTACTGCAGTTGGTGAGGCCTCACCTGGAATATTGTGTTCAGTTTTGGTCTCCTAATCTGAGGAAGAACGTTCTTGCTATTGAGGGAGTGCAGCGAAGGTTCACCAGACTGATTCCCGGGATGGCTGGACTGACATATGAGGAGAGACTGGATCGACTGGGCTTTTATTCACTGGAGTTTAGAAGGATGAGGGGGGATCTCATAGAAACATATAAAATTCTGACGGGACTGGACAGGTTAGATGCAGGAAGAATGTTCCCGATGTTGGGGAAGTCCAGAACCAGCGGACACAGTCTAAGGATAAGGGGTAAACCATTTAGGACTGAGATGAGGAGAAACTTCTTCACTCAGAGAGTTGTTAGCCTGTGGAATTCCCTACCGCAGAGAGTTGTTGATGCCAGTTCGTTGGATATATTCAAGAGGGAGTTAGATATGGCCCTTATGGCTAAAGGGATCAAGGGGTATGGAGAGAAAGCAGGAAAGGGGTACTGAGGTGAATGATCAACCATGATCTTATTGAATGGTGGTGTAGGCTCGAAGGACCAAATAGCCTACTCCTGTACCTATTTTCTATGTTTCAATGTTTCTATACCCAAGGCACCATTTATCCTTGAGAGCAATCTATACCTGGGACTTTCACCCTTGAGAGCAATCTATATCCAAGGAGCCACGATTTATCTCTGCCTAATGGCCGTTCTTTAGTTGCTTTACCAGCAGACCCATATCCTGGTTCTGATCCTCGAATTGGCCCACCGGCTTCCTGACCCAAATGATGATCTCCCTATCTAGTTGATGGCAAAGTAAACATACTCACCCGTTCTTTGATGTCAGCCTTCAATTCGGTACCAGTTGTCGGGCCCCGGGGACCCTGCCAACTACGCCAATTGTTGTGGTAAAAATGACCCTTCTTAAGTCTATTAATTCCAACAAGTCTATTTATTCGGACAAATGCAAGGGAGTAATCCTCCGTTGTCTGAGATACCACACTCAACAATACAGCATTTGCAGCATACCTTTATAATACACAAGTTACTGTTTTGCGACAGTGATAAATCAGTGCACATTGTTTCAACACTTATCACATGAGTTTCAGAACCCATGAAGTTATTCAAGTCCAGCAGATGTGCACCGTTATCTTAACTCCTACTAGCCCTGGGCCTCCCATTCCCATGGCAACCCTGTCTGGCCTTCATTTTCCTTATCTTCTTGTTCTGAACATAACAATGAGTATTTTTTTCCAAGCTTCTAAATAACGCTTTATTTTCCCCAGCTTCTAAACGAGCTAACTGTCTCTAAAGATACCCGTGGTCAAGCATCCCATCATGCCTCGGTGAAGAACCATTATCATCTATAGCATTTATTTCAAAGATGCACTTTACTAACAATTCAAACATTGCCATTATAATGTTAGCCTAGCCCCACTTGTCCCACTTCAGCAGGAACTTCCACCACTACAAATTTCAGCTCGGGAATTCGGAAATCCCATCCTACATCGTCAAATGCGATATATTCTTATGACATCACTAAAACACACACACATCATGTGATGTCACATGAGCCTTTTATTGTTAACAACAGCAATAGTTGCATTACCACAGTAGTCCACTAGGGGGAGCAGTAGTCCACTAGGTGAAGCTATGTTACACATATCTTGAGCAATAACCCATCCATCCATCTCCCTTCAAAGAGCTGCAGAGATACAGAGATGTTACACTACAGAAACAGGCTATTTTTGCTGGCATTCAACTTCCGTGTGAGCTATGCAATGTTTTATTAATTCAGAATTAAATCATCATGTATGCTTCATGGGAGGTGTGCATTAATGTGTATTATTTCCTGGCAGTGGCCACGTACGATTTGCATGTTGGTAGAACAACAGCCCTTCCAATTTAGGTATACCATTGGATTGCTAACCGGCACACAACTGGCAACAAGCATACAAGTAATGATGTCCTGTACTTGGGGAAGTGAACAGTGTGGCAAAAATATAGCTGTCTCTGCTGCTGCTCTAGCTAAAGTGTATGTTAGTGGGTGTGTGATACAAAAAGCCTTCAGTTTCCCCTTAACGCTGGATGGCATAGCACTTGACTTTTGTAATGCCCCCTTTGGGCATTCATATGGTCACTGTAACTAGAACATTTAGGGCAGTGGAGGCCTTAATTGACATTGGTAGTGCATAGTATGATGTGGATGGGAATGATGGGCTGTCCACAGATTAACTTGGACTATCTGGCGCAACTCAGTCCCAGCTCTGTGCTGAGCCTCATGGCTAATTTTACCCTCCCCACTCTGACCTGGCTGAAACTAGGCAGAGCAGCAGTTAAAATGGCGCAGGTGAATTGGGATTTTAACACCACTGTATTTCTTTCCCTATGTGTGCTTTTTTCTCCAGCTCTTCCCTTCATTCTTTTATAAATGTGGTTCATCGGTAATATCGTACAGTTTTGACCAAGGGTCTGAAACTGAAATTTCAACTGAAATGTTCTCTCAGCGTTGGATACCTGAACTCCTGAGTCCTTCCAGCATTCAGTATTGTGTTTTCATATATATATTATATATACAGTATATATTGTTTTCATTTAAGAAGGGAAGAATTAGAAGTTTGTACAACACATTTCACATCCTTGTCCCATAGCCCTTCACAGTCAATGAATTTGTATATTTGTAAACATCACTAAACTATGACTCCACACTTCCTTTCCAGCCCAGCAATTTACAAACGCAATCATTATTTCATGCCAGCTCCAGCTGCAGTAAATTAAAAAGGTGAAAATTTGAATTTGAATTCAATTTTAATCTGCAGGTGCCGAATGTCATCATCCTAGGCAGTCCCTCGAAATCGAGGAAGACTTGCTTCCACTCTAAAAGTGAGTTCTCAGGTGGCTGTACAGTCCAATGCAGGAATTAAAGTCTTTACAACAAGTGGGGCAGACTTGGTTCAAGGAAATGGTGGGTGGGGAGCCTGGTTTGCTGCACGCTTCTTTCGCTGCCTGCGCTTGGTTTCTGCATGCTCTCGGCGACGAGACTCGAGGTGCTCGGTGCCCTCCCAGATGCTCTTCCTCCACTTTGGGTGGTCTTGGGCCAGGGATTCCCAGGTGCCGGTGGGGATGTTGCACTTATCAAGGAGGCTTTGAGGGTGTCCTTGAAACGTTTCCTTTGCCCACCTGGGGCTTGCTTGTCGTGTAGGAATTCTGAGTGGAGCACTTGCTTAGGGAGTCTTGTGTCGGGCATGTGGACGATGTGGCCCGCCCAACGGAGCTGGTCAAGTGTGGTCAGCGTTTCGATGCTGGGGATGTTGGCCTGATTGAGAACACAGACGTTGGTGGTCTATCCTCCCAGGGGATTTGCAGGATCTTGCAGAGGCAGCGCTTGTGGTACTTCTCCAGCGCTTTGAGGTGTCTGCTGTATATAGTCCACGTCTCTGAGCCATATAGACTGCTGCCCTGTAGACCATTAGCTTGGTGCCAGATTTGAAGTCCTGATCTTCAAACAACCGAAGGCTGCACTGGCACACTGGAGGCAGTGTTGGACTTTGTCATCGATGTCTGCCCTTGCTGATAGTAGGCTTCCGATGTTTGGAAAATGATCCATGTTGTCAAGGTCGAGCCATGGATTTTGACGACCAGGGGGCAGTGCTGTGTGGCGGGGTCAGGTTGATGGAGGACCTTTGTCTTATGGATGTTTAGCGTAAGGTCCATGCTTTTGTATGCCTCGGTGAAGTTGATGATGGCTTGGAGTTCGGCCTCTGAGTGTGCGCAGACACAAGCGTCGTCCGCGTACTGTTGTTCGATGACAGAGTCGCCCGCATACTGTAGTTCAACTTTGTAAGCAACATAAGACACACTCAATGACATGCGGTACTGCAATACATTTATTGTAAGTTCAGCTTTAGACCTGTTTAGTGAGAAGTGATCTGAAAAACCTCTCACCCAATGCTTTGCTCCACCATTTTTCCTGTTGGCCATTACACCAAGCTCTGTTATTATCTTAAACGTGATATGTGTCAGCCAGCATTAATAGTGCAATGGATTCCACTCATGGTAATATCAGTGTGTTGCTTCAAAAAATTCCTGTAAAGTCCTGTCCCCTCAGTACAGATTCACACAAGGCATGTAATGAAGTCAAGGTCACTCTGGACCTGCACCTTTATTTCACAGCTCTGGAATGCTGCACTTGCCTGAGACCTGTTCTTATATACCTGTCTCTTGCAAGTGCACCCCTGGTGCTAAGGTATGCTGGTGGTTACAGGTCATATCTTATTACAGTCATGTATAGCATGTTAGGATACAGTTATATATAATAATGTAAGATACATGACAATTCCAATAAGCCTACAGCAGTAACACAGTTCTGCACCAACTCTGATTTTTTCACAGAAATACTTAGGAGGAAGGGTAGTGCAGCGATTACGTTACTGGTGCAGTAATCCAGAGGCCTAGACTAATAATGTAGCAGTTAAATCCCACCATGGTAGTTTGAAAATCCGAATTTGAATTTAAAAGAAATACTTAAAAGACAATCTGGAAATATAAAACAGGTATCAATAAACATTATCATGCTGCTGTTGGAGTGTCATAAAAGCCCAGTTCGCTCATTAATGTCCAGGGAAGGAAAGCTGCTGTCCTTACCCAAACCGGAATATATGAGACACCAATATAGTTGATTCCTAACAGGCTCCTGAAATAGTCCTAGCAAACCAGTTCATAAAAAATGCAGTTGCTGAAAAGGAAATCCCACTTTCTCAGGGCAATTTGTGCAAGAAATGCCAGCCTTGCCAATGATGCCCATAGCCTGACAATTAATTTTTTTAAATTCACAATAATTTCAGTCATTTTACCTAATAATACTATTAGAAAATGAAATCTCTCAAAATATTGTCTATTGTTGGGAGGTTTTGATTACTTTGACCATTTGAAAGAAGCTGAAAATGCTTGTGTGAATAGAATATTGTACAAAAGTTGGCATTCAGAGATTTAAAAAAAAAATTAATGATGATACAGTGAAATTCAAATTAAATTGACAACTGCTTTATTTGCATGAAAACATACCATAAGGATGGCTTAGCTTCAGCCATCATGGGGCAGAATTTGCGGTCTGATGCATATCTCTGGAGTACACCTCTGGTTCAATTTTTTAAAATCTGCATTTACCTTCAGGCTTCAGAGACTTCGGTTCCGAGGCCTGCAGGCATACACCTGCGTAAAGGCCCATGGATCCCAGGGACACAGGCGGTTTGGAAGCTTTACTAGGCGTAAGGGTTTCATGGGAAATTGCTGGGCAGTAGGTGGGCAAATAGCTCAACTCTGCGCCAACTAAGTAATTTTTGCGTCGGTGCGGATGATCTGTCAAGGCAGTGCTTGCGGAAACCCGAAACTTGCTGGGCCTTTCTGATGGCTTACGATGGCGTACTTTGTATGTACTTTGCCGTCAACAAGAGAGCAAAATCCAGACGCATATGTTTGGATCAGATTGTATCATAATTCTCTGAGGGCCCATGCATAATTGCCTTAATTTTCACAAGAATACAGAAGATTTTGGAGCAGAGAAGAAGGGTGGGTTAATGCTCCACAGGGACTTTCTTTTATACATACAAAAAATATTTCCATTTTATTTACTGTGCAATGCACATGTAGAAATGGAAATGGCAAAATGTTGCCTTTTATTTTTTTATCCGACAGATCCTGTGTGTGGAACTGAGTTAAGTGATATGGAGGAGAAGTCACTCCTATATGGAGGAAAAATCACTCCATTTACAAGATCAGTGGGTAACTTGCTGACACAAGGTCGGTGACAGGATCAGCCTTCAGAACCATCTCGTGGCAATCTCACATTTGGGAAGAGCGAATTCTAGGGAAGGGGAGACCTAACCTTTTCTTGTGGAGTCTTGAGGAGCACTGCAGAAGGAAAGTAAAAAGCATAGTTGTGTGGGCCTCATCTGACCCCAAATCCTCTTCCCATTATCTTTACCTGATGGGAAAGCCACAACTGCTTCCCCACTCAGGCTACCTGTTCAAATTTCAGCCGGTAGCATCATTGACAGCAACAATTTATATTTCTTTAGCACCTTTAAGGTAGAAAAACAGAGAGATGAGGAAAATAGACCCTGAGCCAAAGAGGAGAGATTAGGAGGGGTGACCAAGATTGGTCAGAGTTGGGTTTTCATGAACAGATGAGATTTGAAACGCAAATGGGTTTAGGGAGGAAATTCCTCACTATCCCATGATGAACTTTCCATGATATCAGCAAGGAAATAAAAATGAAGTATAGTTTTTGACAGTTAATAATATAGAGAACACATTTTCATTAAGATAGTGAGGGATATATTTGTATTCTTTTGAAATACTATGTGATAACTGATCATTCAAGGACTGGTGAAACATTAAAAAAGAAAGAAAGACTTGTATTTGTACAGCGCCTTTCAGGAACTCAGGACATCCCAAAGCATGTTGCAGCCAATGAAGTACTTTTTGAAGTGTAGTCACAGTTGTAATTTAGGAAACATAGCAGCCAATTTGTGCACAGCAAGCTCCCACACACAGCAATGTGATAATGACCAGACAATTGTTTTTTGTGATGTTGATTGAGGGATCAGGTGTGCGGAAATTTAAAAAGTCAAGGAGAAAGGAGAAGGCAATAGTGCAGGGTAGCGATGGGGATAATGATAACCGGAGTGTGACAGGAAGGGACAGAGCGTATAAACATAACAGTGCATCAGAAAGTGGGGTCAGAGGGGAAAATGGTAAATAGAAAAAAATAAAAGCTCTTTATCTGAATGCACAAAGCATTCATAACAAGATAGATGAGTTGACGGCACAAATAGAAATAAATGGGTATTATATGATAGCTATTACAGAGATGTGGTTGCAAGGTGACCAAGGCTGGGAACTGAATATAATGGGGTATTTGCCATTTCGGAAGGAAAGGCAGAAAGGAAAAAGAGGTGGGGTAGCTCTGTTAATAAAGGATGAGATCAGTGGAGTAGTGAGAAATTATATTGGCTCAGAAGATCAAGATATGGGGCTAGAACCTCGACTTTCCTTCATGCTTAACTCCCATTTAACGCCCATTTTACCACTGAAATGATGTATAATGCCCATATATCACCCATTTTGGCACAAAATAGAAACTGACAGGCATTTTTAGGAAACTTATCGCCGAGTGTTACTTTACCCATGTGCTTAATGCCGGGAAAAAATATTTCCGCTTTTTTGGGGCGGAATCATCAGAATAGGTGAAATCAATGCCCATAATATCCCCCAGCATTACTTTCCACACAGAATTAATGCTGAGATTCAATAATACCACCCGCCCACTTTTTTTTGTCAGAAAGAGCACATTTGGTGAAACTAACGCCCAGGAGATCCTCACCATCACTTTCACCTCCTCGCACACATATCGCCCACAATATCGCTCGCCCAAAAAAACGGCCAGAAAAAGTGCAACTGTTCTGAATGAACGGCAGCGGTGTGGCTGGCATTTTTTAAATCGCAGGTCGCTTCATTCAAAAGGCTGCCTCAACTTCGGGGGAGTTTGCATTGACTCTGGAGTGCTTCTCAGGTGAAGTGAACATCTCAACATACATATCTTCAAACTCTGGACTATTGGGGCTTTACGCCAGGTGTATTTTAGTGAGGAAATCATTGCTTCTGATCAATCGCTATTATACTTTCAATACAATGGGGCCACCAAACAATTACTGTGTTTAAGCAGCGCTTCAGATGTTTCAACCACTCAGGAGGGGAGCTACAATACAACCCTGAGCAAGTAGGTAAATTCGTGGTTGTGTGCTCGATGCTACACAACCTGACTATCAGGAGAGGCCAAGAATTGCCAGAAGGCTGATGTTCCACCTCAGGAGAGAGAGGAAGAGGACAACGAGGGGCTGGATGCTGCCTAGGGCCAGACAATCAGGCTGGCTATGCAACCATGCCCACAACCCCTTCCAGACCGCAGGAAAGGGCCCATGGTGGCAACATAGCTGCAAAACTCTTACATGAGAAGCTGATATCTGAACGATTTGCCTGAAAGAGAGTTGATGTGAATGAAAACGCTGACACACTGCTGTGTGTGTGCAGCTCAGACATCAATGGTGCCCATCAACTTGGTGCCAGTTAAAGTTTACGTTGTTTGATGTTAAAGTTGTATTTAAACCTTTCATGTTAAGGAATCACCAGTGTGTAATGGTGCAGCTATCTGAGACAATGCGCAACAAGGTTCTGTTCAATAACAAAAATTTTATACCAACATTGGTCTGAAATTATAAGTATCACAGGCAATAACACCCAACCCTGACCCACACCCCACTTTTTCCACCATTGACATCAATCAAATGTTCAACATCTCCAGCAGCACAGAATACAAAGGCAAAGCAGGAGCGTGGTCCCCAGCCCCTATGCATCACAACAAATTGCATACACCCAGATGGAGATATAACACAGCCATCACCTGCAGACATGCACCTCACTTTCCTTCCCCCCTTCCCTTCTTCTCCCCACCTCTGTAGGGGGTGGTGTTTTGGTCAGGTTTCTCTGACTCCTTGGTGTTTTTGAGGCACGCCACACCCTGGATTCTAGACTGTGGACTGATTTGGGGGTTTTGAGAAACTGAGACAGAGTCAGTTGGGTAGGATGCAAAACTGGTTTTATTGTGTTCAAACAGAGTAAAAAGGCATGTTTTTAATAATCACAGTAATCAGGTACAAATAGGGAGAAATGGCAACTCAAATGCTCTATATTTGGGAAGAATACATAACACATATAACAGATTAAAAGAACACAGTCCTCTCACCTCCCAAAATACTTGTGCACTAAACCTGGAAGGGGAAAACACAAGAACATCAACAGGTAGGAACAGTAAAAAAAAAACAACCTCCCAGACCCACTATCTAGCTAGGTTAGAACTCTGGGGTTTCAGGGACCATGCTCACCAATTCCCTTTTCACAGTTCCAACTCTGGGGTTCGCCTTAGTTGTCCTGGTCCTGTTCCAAACTCTGGGGTTCGCCTTAGTTGTTCGGGTTCTGTAGTCTGTACCCCGGACCTTGTTGGGGACTTCAACCTGCGTCACTTCTTCAGTTGGGCTGAGTCCGCTGATGCGGTAAGGTGCGTATTGGACTTGTGAGGTGAGTATTCACTTTTCCTTAGTCAGGGTAGTCTTAAAAAGTTCCGTTAGGTAATGTTTTACCCCTTGGTAGCACAGGACCAGCTTGTAGAGTGGAAAAATCTTCGTTTTTTCTTCAGTTCTGTCAGGTTGGTTCCGGTTTGATTGGTCGCGATGGTCCGAAACTTTCCGATAGTCGTTTTGAAAGCCTGTTTGCTGTCGTGGTGCTGTCCTTCTGGGTTTTAGAGATTCCTTTCGCCGATGTTTCAGGGTCCCACTTTTCGAGGCTGGTGTTAGAAACATAGAAAATAGGTGCAGGAGTAGGCCATTCGGCCCTTCTAGCCTGCACCGGCATTCAATGAGTTCATGGCTGAACATGTAACTTCAGTACCCCATTCCTGCTTTCTCACCATACCCCTTGATCCCCCTAGTAGTAAGGACCTCATCTAACTCCTTTTTGAATATATTTAGTGAATTGGCCTCAACAACTTTCTGTGGTAGAGAATTCCGCAGGTTCACCACTCTCTGGGTGAAGAAGTTTCTCCTCATCTCAGTCCTAAATGACTTACCCCTTATCCTTAGACTGTGACCCCTGGTTCTGGACTTCCCCAACATTGGGAACATTCTTCCTGCATCTAACCTGTCTAAATCCGTCAGAATTTTAAACGTTTCTATGAGGTCCTCTCTCATTCTTCTAAACTCCAGTGAATACAAGCCCAGTTGATCCAGTCTTTCTTGATAGGTCAGTCCCGCCATCCCGGGAATCAGTCTGGTGAACCTTCGCTGCACTCCCTCAATAGCAAGAATGTCCTTCCTCAGGTTAGGAGACCAAAACTGTACACAATACTCCAGGTGTGGCCTCACCAAGGCCCTGTATAACTGTAGCAACACCTCCTTGCCCTTGTACTCAAATCCCCTCGCTATGAAGGCCAACATGCCATTTGCTTTCTTAACCGCCTGCTGTACCTGCATGCCAACCTTCAATGATTTATGTACCATGACACCCAGGTCTCGTTGCACCTCCCCTTTTCCTAATCTGTCACCACTCAGATAATAGTCTGTCTCTCTGTTTTTACCACCAAAGTGGATAACCTCACATTTATCCACATTATGGGCTCAAGTTTTAACCATGCCTAGAACGGCGCAGTCCCGACCTGGACGCCCGTTTTTCACGCAACAAAGTGCGTCTAAAAAAACCCTCCATGCAGGTCCTCTGGCCCTCGGCGCAGCGCAGCAGGAGCTGTAGGGGGGCGGAGCCAGGTCCCTGCGCTGAAACAGTGCCGGGACCTCTGCACATGCGCGCTACAGTGGGCACGCAAGTGTAGTAGCTCCAGGCGCCCGAAACTGTGTGGGAGTGGCCCGAAGCACGCAGCCCCTAGCCCTGGCCGAATGGCCTCACTGGGGCTGCGTGAATAAGGCTCCTCCCATGGCCAGCTCCTGCTTCCTCCCGACCCGACTAGACTCCCGCTTCCCCCCGCACCCCCCCTGCAACCCCGGACCGGACCCGACCCGACTCCCGCTCCCGCTCCCGCTTACCCCCCCGACTGGAACCGACCCGACCCGACTCCCGCTCCCGCTCCTGCTCCCCCCCGATTGAACCCGACCGACCTGACTCCTGCACCCGCTCCCCCCCCGACTGGACCCGACCCGACCCGACTCCTGCTCCCGCTCCCGCTCCCCCCCGACTGGACCCGACCCGACCCGACTCCCGCTCCCGCTCCCCCCGCGACTGGATCCGACCCGACTCCCACTCCCGCTCCCGCTCCCGCATCCCCCCGACTGGACCCGACCCGACTCCCGCTCCCGCTCCCGCTCCCCCCCGACTGGACCCTACCCGACCCAGGTCCCGCTCCCGCTCCCCCCCGACTGGACCCGACCCAACCCAACTCCCGTTCCCGCTCCCGGTCCCCCCCGACTGGACCCGACCCGACTCGACTCCCGCTCCCGCTCCCGCTCCCCACCGACTGGACCCGACCCGACCTGACTCCCGCTCCCGCTCCTGCTCCCCCCCGACTGGACCCGACCCGACTCCCGCTCCCACTCCCCCCGGACTGGACCCGACCCGACCCGACTCCCGCTCCCGCTCCTTCTCCCCCGCGACTGGACCCGACCCGACCCGACCCGACTCCCGCACCCGCTCCCCCCCCGAATGGACCCGACTCCCGCTCCCGCTCCCCCCCGACTGGACCCGACCCGATCTGACTCCCGCTCCCGCTCCCGCATCCCCCCGACTGGACCCGACCCGACCCTACTCCCGCTCCCGCTCCCCCCCGACTGGACCCTACCCGACCCGGCTCCCGCTCCCGCTCCCCCCCGACTGGACCCGACCCGACCCAACTCCCGTTCCCGCTCCCGGTCCCCCCCGACTGGACCCGATCCGACTCGACTCCCGCTCCCGCTCCCGCTCCCCACCGACTGGACCCGACCCGACCTGACTCCCGCTCCCGCTCCTGCTCCCCCCCGACTGGACCCGACCCGACTCCCGCTTCCACTCCCCCCGGACTGGACCCGACCCGACTCCTGCCCCCACCCCCGGACTGGATCCGACCTGACCTCCCTCTCCCCGACCTGACCTCCCTCTCCCCCCCTCTCCCTCCCTCCCCCCTCCCCCGCCCCCGACCCGAACCGAACCGACCCGACCCGACCCACTGCCACCTACCTGTAAATCTGGTGCTGGGGACGGGCACTGCCTGAAGTCTCGGGTCCGGCCCGTTCAGCCTTCGGTCCCGACGGCAAACCGCTGCCTGAAAGGCCTGCCTGAAGCACTTTCACACAGGTAGGAACATGGTTTATTGAATCTTTTCTTTGCTTATAAATTTTTATTCAGGTTGGATTTATTTGCATAATATTTGTATAAGTATAACTAAGGATTTATTGTAGAATTTAATGACTTCCCTTCGCCCCCCCGTCGTTCCCGACGCCTAATTTGTAACCTGCGCCTGATTTTTTAATGTGTAGACAAGGTTTTTTCAAGCGTACAAAAATCTTCACTTGCTCCATTCTAAGTTAGTTTGGAGTACGTTTTCACTGTGGAAACTTTGAAATCAGGCGTCAGTGGCCAGACACGCCCCCTTTTGAAAAAAAAATTCTGTTCCAAAGTGAAACTGTTCTACCTGACGAGAACTGCAGAAAACTAAATGTGGAGAATTCCGATTTCTAAGATACTCCGTTCTACACCAGTTGCTCCTAAAAATCAGGAGCAAATCATGTGGAAACTTGGGGCCTATACTTCATCTGCCATGCATTTGCCCACTCACCTAACCTATCCAAGTCGCTCTGCAGCCTCATAGCATCCTCCTCGCAGCTCACACTGCCACCCAACTTCGTGTCATCCGCAAATTTGGAAATGCTACATTTAATCCCCTCATCTAAATCATTAATGTACAGTGTAAACAGCTGGGGCCCCAGCACAGAACCTTGCGGTACCCCACTAGTCACTGCCTGCCATTCTTAAAAGTACCCATTTACTCCTACTCTTTGCTTCCTGTCTGACAACCAGTTCTCAATCCATGTCAGCACACTACCCCCAATCCCATGTGCTTTAACTTTGCACATTAATCTCTTGTGTGGGACCTTGTCGAAAGCCTTCTGAAAGTCCAAATATACCACATCAACTGGTTCTCGCTTGTCCACTCTACTGGAAACATCCTCAAAAAATTCCAGAAGATTTGTCAAGCATGATTTCCCTTTCACAAATCCATGCTGACTTGGACCTATCATGTCACCTCTTTCGAAATGCACTGCTATGACATCCTTAATAATTGATTCCATCATTTTACCCACTACCGATGTCAGGCTGACCGGTCTATAATTCCCTATTTTCTCTCTCCCTCCTTTTTTAAAAAGTGGGGTTACATTGGCTACCCTCCACTCGATAGGAACTGATCCAGAGTCAATGGAATGTTGGAAAATGACTGTCAATGCATCCGCTATTTCCAAGGCCACCTCCTTAAGTACTCTGGGATGCAGTCCATCAGGCCCTGGGGATTTATCGGCCTTCAATCCCATCAATTTCCCCCAACACAATTTCCCGACTAATAAGGATTCCCTCAGTTCCTCCTCCTTACTAGACCCTCTGACCCCTTTTATATCCGGAAGGTTGTTGGTGTCCTCCTTAGTGAATACCGAACCAAAGTACTTGTTCAATTGGTCCGCCATTTCTTTGTTCCCCGTTATGACTTCTCCTGATTCTGACTGCAGGGGACCTACGTTTGTCTTTATTAACCTTTTTCTCTTTACATATCTATAGAAACTTTTGCAATCCGTCTTAATGTTCCCTGCAAGCTTCTTCTCGTACTCCATTTTTCCTGCCCTAATCAAACCCTTTGTCCCCCTCTGCTGAGTTCTAAATTTCTCCCAGTCTCCGGGTTCGCTGCTATTTCTGGCCAATTTGTATGCCACTTCCTTGGCTTTAATACTATCCCTGATTTCCCTTGATAGCCACGGTTGAGCCACCTTCCCTTTTTTATTTTTACGCCAGACAGGAATGTACAATTGTTGTAGTTCATCCATGCGGTCTCTAAATGCCTGCCATTGCCCATCCACAGTCAACCCCTTAAGTATCATTCGGCAATCTATCCTAGCCAATTCATGCCTCTTACCTTCAAAGTTACCCTTCTTTAAGTTCTGGACATGGTCTCTGAATTAACTGTTTCATTCTCCATCCTAATGCAGAATTCCACCATATTATGGTCACTCTTCCCCAAGGGGCCTCGCACAACGAGATTGCTAATTAATCCTCTCTCATTACACAACACCCAGTCTAAGATGGCCTCCCCCCTAGTTGGTTCCTCGACATATTGGTCTCGAAAACCATCCCTTATGCACTCCAGGAAATCCTCCTCCACCGTATTGCTTACAGTTTGGTTAGCCCAATCTCTGTGCATATTAAAGTCACCCATTATAACTGCTGCACCTTTATTGCATGCACCTCTAATTTCCTGTTTGATGCCCTCTCCAACATCACTACTACTGTTTGGAGGTCTGTACACAACTCCCACTAACGTTTTTTGCCCTTTGGTGTTCTGCAGCTCTACCCATATCGATTCCACATCATCCAAGCTAATGTCCTTCCTAACTATTGCATTAATCTCCTCCTTAACCAGCAATGCTACCCCACCTCCTTTTCCTTTTATTCTATGCTTCCTGAATGTTGAATACCCCTGGATGTTGAGGTCCCAGCCCTCATCATCCTGGAGCCACGTCTCTGTAATCCCAATCACATCATATTTGTTAACATCTATTTGCACAGTTAATTCATCCACCTTATTACGGATACTCCTTGCATTAAGACACAAAGCCTTCAGGCTTGTTTTTTGAACACCCTTTGTCCTTTTAGAATTTTGCTGTACTGTGACCCTTTTTGTTCTTTGCCTTGGGTTTCTCTGCCCTCCACTTTTCCTCATCTCCTTTCTGTCTTTTGCTTTTGTCTCCTTTTTGTTTCCCTCTGTCTCCCTGCATTGGTTCCCATCCCCCTGCCATATTAGTTTAACTCCTCCCCAACAGCACTAGCAAACACTCCCCCTAGGACATTAATTCCGGTCCTGCCCAGGTGCAGACCGTTCGGTTTGTACTGGTCCCACCTCCCCCAGAACCGGTTCCAATGCCCCAGGAATTTGAATCCCTCCCTGCTGCACCACTGCTCCAGCCACGTATTCACCTGAGCTATTCTGCGATTCCTACTCTGACGAGCACGTGACACTGGTAGCAATCCCGAGATTACTACTTTTGAGGTCCTACTTTTTAATTTAGCTCCTAGCTCCTTAAATTCGTTTCGTAGGACCTCATCCCTTTTTTTTACCTACGTCGTTGGTACCAATGTGCACCACGACAACTGGCTGTTCTCCCTCCCTTTTTAGAATGTCCTGCACCCGCTCCGAGACATCCTTGACCCTTGCACCAGGGAGGCAACATACCATCCTGGAGTCTCGGTTGCAGCCTCAGAAACGCCTATCTATTCCCCTTACAATTGAATCCCCTATCACTATCGCTCTCCCACTCTTTTTCCTGCCCTCCTGTGCAACAGAGCCAGCCATGGTGCCATGAACTTGGCTGCTGCTGCCCTCCCCTGATGAGTCATCCCCCCCAACAGTACCCAAAGCAGTGTATCTGTTTTGCAGGGGGATGACCACAGGGGACCCCTGCACTACCTTCCTTGCACTGCTCTTCCTGCTGGTCTTCCATTCCCTATCTGGCTGTGGACCCTTTCCCTGCAGTACGACCAACTCGCTACACGTGCTACTCACGTCATTCTCAGCATCGTGGATGCTCCAGAGTGAATCCACCCTCAGCTCCAACTCCGCAACGCGGTCCGTCAGGAGCTGGGGGCGGATACACTTCCCGCACACGTAGTCGTCAGGAACACTGGTGTCGTCCCTGAGTTCCCACATGGTACAGGAGGAGCATAACACATGACCGAGCTGTCCTGCCATGACTTAACCCTTTGATAAGCAACAACAATGCTAAAGTTTACTCACTGTTATAGAAGAGAAAAAAGAAAAACTACTCACCAATCACCAGCCAATCACTTACCCCCTTGGCTGTGACGTCACCTTTCTGTTTCTTTCTACTTCTTTTTTGCCTTCTCCCTGTAGCTGCACAAGTACGCCTCTCCACGCACCTCCTCGACGCTGCTCCTGACTGCCGCCGCGTTGGGCCTTTATAGGCCTCTCGCCGACCCCGGAACTCACGCCTCTCCATGCACCTCCTCGACGCTGCTCCCGACTGCCGCTGCGTTGGGCCTTTATAGGCCTCTCGCCGACCCCGGAAATCACGCCTCTCCACGCACCTCCTCGACGCTGCTCCCGACTGCCGCTGCGTTGGGCCTTTATAGGCCTCTCGCCGACCCCGGAACTCACGCCTTTCCTCGACACTGCTCCCGACTGCCGCTGCGTTGGGCCTTTATAGGCCTCTCGCCGACCCCGGAACTCACGCCTCTCCATGCACCTCCTCGACGCTGCTCCCGACTGCTGCCGTGTTGGGCCTTTATAGGCCTCTCGCCGACCACGGAACTCACGCCTCTCCACGCACCTCCTCGACGCTGCTCCCAACTGCCGCCGCGTTGGGCCTTTATAGGCCTCTCGCCGACCCTGGAACTCACGATCCCGGAACTTAACCTTATGCAACGAGACTGCTACCTCAATAGTATCTCTAGAAGCACACCTAACTGCCAGAACAGGCCTTCAATTATACTAAAACAGGCTTCCTTATCTTCGTGCCAAATCAGTTCTTGGGCTTTGTTTAAACTATTCTGTCCATTGATTTTCAAATGTCTCCTTTGTCAGTGTTTTTGGTGGGCTAGTCAGCAGTAACTCGATTAGGGTATGATAATGTGCTATCACTGGTTTTGCATTATTTTAGGATTGTCCAGTTTCTGGGCCATCTAGTTGGGCCCACGATTTCCATAGTGGTTGATTGGTAATTAGCTTCTTGCATATTTTGGATGAGTTCTGTAGTTTAGATAATGGCTGGTAATTTGATTATCTCTTGGGGGTGAATTGGTGCTGCATAGTTCTCCCAGACAGTCTGGGATCCTTAATACACAAATTTGCTTCACAGAGGTTAGCCCCACCTCCTGTATTTGGTAACTCTTTTTTTCGCAGCCAAAATGTTGGAGAATCTTAAAATTGATATGCTCCTTCCCATAGATGTTTAGGGGATCTCAGGCTTCTATAATTTAGGTCCATTTTGAATTCTCTTTTCAAAATGTCCAAACACTGGGGGGGGCGGTTTCCATAAGGTTGGCCCCCTTTTGCCCTTTTCCTTTTAAAACTTAGATCTCCACTTGAAAAATCCAAAGCTCATTTTAACAGTCCAAGAGGAGCTTTTCTTTAATTTTCAAGGAGAGGGACTCGTGGGAATAAACTAGCAAGGAATAAAAAAAAGATAGTAAGTGCTTGTACAGGTATATAAAAAGGAAGACAGTAGCTAAAGTAAACTGCTCAATTTCTCTGTCCCCCTCCCTCACTCCAACCTACCTCCCTCTGAACTTGCAGCACACCGCTCACTCAGATCCAACCCCAACTTTGTCATTAAAACTGCTGACAAGGGTGGTGATTTTGGTGTTTGGTGAATTGACCTCTACCTTGCAGAGGCTGATCACCAACTCTCTGACACCTCCTCCTACCTCCCCTGTACCATGACCCCACCACTGAACGTCATTTCCCAGACCGTCACTGACCTCATCTCCTCTGGAGATCTTCACTCCACAGCCACCAACCTCATAGTTTCCCAATCCCACACAGCCCGCTTCTACCTCCTTCCCAAGATCCACAAACAGGACTGCCCTGGTAGATGCATCGTTTCAGTCTGTTCTTGCCCCACAGAATTTATTTCTTCCCATCTCCACAATTTTTTCTCCCCTTGTCCACTCTCTTCCCACCTACATCTGTGACTCCTCCGACGTCCTTCATCAATTTAACAGTTTCCAGTTTCCTGGCCCCAACCGTCTCCTTTTCACCATAGACGTCCAATCCCTCTACACTTCCATCCCCCAGCAGGATGGCCTGAGGGCGCTCCGCTTCTTCCTCGAGCAGAGGCCCAACTAATCCCCATCCACCCCCACCCTCCTCCGCCTGGCTGAACTTGTTCTCACATTGAACAACTTCTTTAACTCCACTCACTTTCTCCAAATTATATGTGTTGCTATGGGAACCCACATGGGTCCTAGCTATGCCTGCTTTTTCGTAGAACATGTGGAACATTCTTTGTTCCAGTCCTACTCGGGTCCTCTCCCTCAATTCTTTTTCCGGTACATTGATGACTATATCATTGCTGTTTCCTGCTCTCGCCCTGAACTAGAAAATTTCATTCACTTTGCAACCAATTTCCACCCTTCCCTCACCTTCACATGGTCTATTTTCAACTCTTCCCTTCCCTTCCTCGACTTTTCTGTTTCCATTTCTGGGGATAGGCTATTGACCAGTATCTACTATAAGCATACTAACTCCCACAGCTACCTGGACTACACTTCCTCCCACCCCGGATCCTATAAGGACTCCATTCCATTCTCCCAGTTTCTCCAGCTCCATAGCATCTGCTCTGACAATGCCACCTTTCACACTAGTGCATCTGACATGTCTTCCTTTTTCCTCAACTGAGGATTACCCTCCGCCGTGGTTAACATGGTTCTCGACCGTGTTCTCACGAATGTTACAGTGACAAAGGGAAGGGCAGGACTGGCTGATCGGGGACAAAGGATTTGGCCTAGCCACCTGGCTCATGACCCCCCCCTTCACCACAGAAGCCGAGCAGCGCTATAGTGACAGCCATGCAGCCACCCACAACATCATCGAACAGAAAATCGCTTCCGATGCTTGGACCACTCTGGATGCTTGGACAGCCTTCAATAGTCCCCTGAACAGGTCTCCAAATTCATTGTGGTGTGCTGCATGCTGCAAAACTTGGCCATCATGAGGGGCCAAGCATTGCCATTGGGGATTTTAGACCAACATCAGGAGGAGGAGGATGATGAAGAGGAGTCTGGTGAGGCCCCGATTGCACAGCCACCACATCCACGGGGGAGGCCATATCCAGATGCTGTGGGAGCAAGAGCCGCACGTCGTCAACTCATAATGGACTGGTTTGGTTGAATGGAGGAAGCTGAGGGATGCATCTAATACTGCCACCATACAGGCACATCTACGCTGAACCTTTGAATGATACAAACAGCACCAATGGCAAATGGTCAAAGTGACAGTTTTATTTTTAAAAGTTACAGACAATCCACTGACAACAAAACCAAAGGAGACAATAATTCATCATAACCAAATGATACAATAAACAGCGTTCTCCTGCAAGTAACTTAATAACAGGTGCATTATTAAAAAACAAATATTTACAGGTGTTCTCATAAAATAGCAAGTCAATCTGCAGAAGGCCGTTCCACCCCTTAATGGAACTTGGCCTAAGATTTCCCCCCCCCTTTCCCTTCATCCCCTTCCCACACCTGCTGTTCCTACTTAATGAGGCCTCAGTGCAAGGCTCCTTGAAGGCTGCTGATTTAGAGGGGCAGACAATGCAGATGGCATTTGAGGACGCCCTGGATCAGCTCTGGGCCTGGAAGGAATGGCTGCGGAATGCTGTGCCTCATCATCAGCGGAAGCAGTCACTGGTGGCTTGGGTGTATACCGGGTAGGGTGCATGATTGAACAGTATGTTGTGGAACCAACCAGGGAGCAGGCTATCTTAGATCTGGCAATGTGCTATGCAACAGGATTAATAAATGATCTCCTCGTAAAGGATACTCTAGGAAGGAGTGACCCTAGCATGGTTGAATTTGAAATTCAATTGGAGGGTGAGAAAGTTGGATCTCAAACCAGTGTCCTAAGCTTAAATAAAGGATACTACAAAGATATGAAGGCAAAGTTGGCTAAAGTGGACTGGGAAAATAGGTTAAAGTGTGGGACGGTTGATGAGCAGTGGCAGACATTTAAGGAGATATTTCATAACTCTCAACAAAAATATATTCCAATGAGAAGGAAACACTGTAAGAGAAGGGATAACCATCTGTGGCTAACTAAGGAAACAAGGGATAGTATCAAACTGAAAACAAGGGCATACAATGTGGCCAAGACTAGTGGGAGGCCAGATGATTGGGAAACTTTTAAAAGCCAGCAAAGAACGAATAAAAAAATAATAAAGAGAGGGAAGATAGATTATGAAAGTAAACTAGCAAGAAATATAAAAACAGATAGTAAGAGTTTCTACAGGTACAGAAAAAGTAAAAGGATGGCTAAAGTAAATGTTGGTCCCTTAGAGGATGAGACTGGGGAATTAATAATGTAGAACAGGGAAATGGCAGAGACTTTGAACAAACATTTTGTAATTAGTCTTTGCGGTAGAAGACACTAAAAACATCCCAATACTGGATAATCAAGGGGCTGTAGGGAGGGAGGAAGTTAAAACAATCACTATCACTAATGAAGTCGTACTCGGTAAAATAATTGAACTAAAGGTGGACAAGTCCCCAGTACCTGATGGCTTGCATCCTAGGGTCTTAAAAGAAGTGGCTGCAGAGATAGTGGATACATTGGTTGTAATCTACCAAAATTCCCTGGATTCTGGGGATGTCCCAGCAGATTGGAAAACCACAAATATAACATTTAAAAAATGAGGCAAACAAAAAACAGGAAACTATAGGTCAGTTAGCCTAAAATCTGTCATCGGGAAAATGTTGGAGCCCATTATTAAGGAAGTAGTAGCAGGACATTTGGAAAAGCATAATTCAGTCAAGCAGACTCAGCATGGTTATGTTTGACAAATTTGCTGGAGTTCTTCGAGGATGTAATGAGCAGAGTAGATAAAGGGGGACCAGTGGATGTAGTATATTTGGATTTCCAGAAGGCATTCGATAAGATGCCACATAAAAGGTTACTGCACGATAAAAGTTCACGGGGTTGGGGGTAATATGGATAGAGGATTGGCTAACAAACAGAAAACAGAGAATCGGGATAAATGGGTAATTTTCTGGTTGGCAAACAGTAACTAGTGTGGTGCCACAGGGATCAGTGCTGGGGCCTCAACTATTTACAATCTATATTAATTACTTGCATGAAGGGACCGAATGTAATGTAGCCAAATTTGCAGATGATACAAAGATGGGTGGGAAAACAAATTGTGAGAAGGACACAAAAAATCTGCAAAGGGATATAGACAGGCTAAGTGAGTGGGAAAAAGTTTGGCAGATGGAGTATAATGTGGGAAAATGTGAGGCTATCCACTTTGGCAGAAAAAATAGAAAAGCAAATTATAATTTAAATGGAGAAAAATTACAAAGTGCTGCATTACAGAGGGACTTGGGTTGTCCTTGTGCAGGTACAGCAAGTAAACAGGAAGGCTAATGAAATGTTGATCTTTATTGCAAGGGGTATGGAGTATAAAAGCAGAGAAGTCCTGTACAACTGTACAAGGTATTGGTGAGGCCACACCTCGAGTACTGCATACAGTTTTGGTCTCCCCATTTAAGGAAGGATATACTTGCATTGGAGGCAGTTCCGAGAAGGTTCACCAGGTTGATTCCGGAGATGAGGGGGTTGACTTATGAAGATAGGTTGAGTAGCTGGGCCTATACTCATTGGAGTTCAGAAGAATGAGAGGTGATCTTATTGAGACATATAAGATAATGAGGGGGCTCGACAAGGTGTATGCAGAGAGATATTTCCATTCATAGGGGAAACTAAAACTAGGGGACATAGTCTCAGAATAAGGGGCCGCCCATTTAAAACTGAGATGAGGAGGAATTTCTTCTCTCAGATAGATGCCTCTGTGAGTGGGCAATGATGGCCTTGCTTTAGTCCTGAGTTGCACCAACAATGCGTGACGCAACAGTCACAGAAATGTTGTCGATGCTCTCTGGGATCCAACCCAATGCACTCATGAGCTCACTGTGCTTGCCTGTGTTTTCCCTGGACATTTCCACCAAGTCCAGCTCCATATCTGCCTGTTGTTGAGCAGACGTACTTTGCCGACTCACCCTCCGGAAAGCTGGCCTCTGAGACTCCCCTCTCGCTGAGCGTTGCGGTAGGCGACTGGGGCCAGGAGCTTCCAATGACTCAAAGCCAGGGAAATTGGGCTCATCGCCAGTGGTGGTTTGTTCCAACGGGCCAACTGGTGTGCTCTGCAGCTCAGGCATTGCAGTGTCCTCGCATGTCTCATCATCTTCACCATGGCCAGATGTTGATGGCTCCCTGAACACCTGTCACGATTGTGGCTTTTCCTCTGCAAGGTAAGGGGCAGGGTAATAGCAGGAAGGTGGCATTGCACATGTACATGTGAAAGCCCCACACCACTTCATAATACGTCTCAATGAAGTCACATCAGTCGCGCAAACCATTTGCATACCCTCACTACCTGGAGGGGGCTCAGCATCGCCCCCGGCAACTGTCCGAGCTGGTGCTCCAATGAGGGCAGACACCCGTTACTCCACATCCGTTAAATCGAGGAGCTGAGGCAGACCCCCGCCTGTCCGGCGCTGTCACGCCTGTTGTGTGAGAGCGTCGCCTGCAATGAGAAAAATAGGAAGAGTTCAGAAACGATGCCTCTCCTGTTGTGCCACATATGCCGAACATAGTTCAATAGCTGAGACTGTGTGAATGTGCAAATGTCTTCACTTCAATCTGTGTGGATGTTGCATGAGCTTTGTGAGTGATTGGTAGGAGGTGAGAGAGAGGTAGCATAGGGACTGCAGATGGTCTTTGTGAAACCCATATCAATAGTGGGAGTGTATTGTGAGGAAGATTCTCAATGATTAGGGAACAAGAGGGTCTGTGCATCCTTAATTAAGGAGCAATGGCTGGAGAAGTCAGCCTTCAGCCTTCTGATGCTTTGAGAAACCCACACCATGGGCTGCAAGACTTTGAGAAGGGGCAAATACATGAAAGACTTACATTGTGTCTGCCATTCATGTTGAAAGGATAGCAAGCTTACATTAATGTGAAGGGTACTCACCCTGATGACTCTGGTAAGGTCGTTGAACTTTTTGCGGCATTGGGTGACAGTTCTAGCAACCATGCCTGCCGCAGACGCCTTCTGGACAATTTCACACCATATGCTTTTGAAAATTGTTGGCAATGGTCTCCCTTCCCCGAACAGATGGAGTGTTGTCCACCTCCTCTCCACTGCGTGGACTAACGCCTGAGCAGCCTCTGTTGAAAAACACCTGGTCGCTGCCTAGACTCCTGCTGCTCCATGTCTGCAGAAGTGCCAGAAGTCTGGTGGATCATCTGCGCATGTACGGAGGAAGCTGCTGTGCCCTGATTTAACGTCTACGCCCAGAAAAACAAAAACGCGACTTCGCATGCGCAAAATCACTGCAGCTTTTAACACCGTGATTTGTGGTTCGGGCGCACAAAGTCCATGGTGTAACGCCTGATTTAATGCCCCCGATCATGGATCCTCATTTTTTGCCGAAATTTCCAGTCGAAGCCGCAAACTTTTTTCAGATGGTATCAGGACCACTCTGCCGTGATTAGAGCCCTGAAATCGGGAAAGCCAAAAATCCACCCATGAGGCTGAATTTTCGGCACCATTCTGCATTTTTTTTGGCGCACACTGTGTTTTTTGGAGCAAACTAAGAATCTGAAAGTTTCGCCATAGTTTCTGCACCATTCTAAAGTAATTCCGTCTGATTTTTTTAGTTCCCGATTTTTTGATGTCACTGGGGGCGGAACCTGTTGGGTGTGCCATTTCTGGCCATTTAAGTGAGTTTGGCCAAGTACAATTTTTTTCAAAAAACCCACACTGCATCCTTCTGAAATACCTTCCCTACACTTAAGGAAATCAGCGCAGAAAAGAGAAAATCTTGTTTTAGCCGAGCTGAAGAAACGGCACCAGTGGGGGTGCAGGGGGACTCTTTCGGCCTGGGATGATAGCAGCACCAGGGGCAGGGTGGGACAATTCGGCCTGGGACGACAGCAGTATCGGGGGCGGGGAGGGCAGGGAGGCCTTTCAGCCAGCGATCCTGCCGGCCGGCGCTCCGTGCCTCGAGCCCGGTGATGATCGGAGAGGGGACAAAACCAGTTTGTTGCAGAGCTAACTATAAATAGTGAATATTGCCCCCAGTCTTCATTTTATCCCATATATATTGTGCTGTGTGTGCCCTAAATCTCTGCCTTGAGCATCGCGTCACCTAAGAAACCGAGTCTTGTGATGCGCATGTGCAGACCAGGGTGTGGTCCATGGACTTGGGCGTCAACCTTTTGCAGGGAGTGGGAAAAGGTGTGAGTGTTTTGTGTGAGTAGTTTCATTTCATGTGCAACTAAGAAAAAACAATCGGGACGATCCTAGAAATGTCTTCTGTAGTAAGAGCGTTTTGCTTCATGGCTATGCAAAGGAGAAGATTAATAAGACAACAATATGTCAGGAACCATTGTCTTGCGAGCACCTTTGAGCGATTCAGAGGTTTACAGAAACAGGAAAGGGTTCCACTCACCAAATGTCCAGCTGATCTTTAACGACATGCATCACATCATGGCAGTTGATGCCAGATACCCAGGGAGCACCCATGATGCGTTCATCTTACGCGAAAGCGCTATATCTGCCATTTGTCACCAGCAGCCAGAAGGGCAGATCTGGCTGCTGGGGGACAAAGGTTACGGTCTCATCACCTGGATAATTAAATCTCTACGCAATACCCAGACAGAAGCCGAGCATCGGTACAATATGTCCCACATAACCACATGCAGCATCATTGAGAGGACATCATCATCATCATAGGCAGTCTCTCGGAATCGAAGAAGACTTGCTTTCACTCTTAAAATGAGTTCTTAAGTGACTGGACAATCCAATACGAGAGCCACAGTCCCTGTCATAGATAGTCGTTTAGGGTAAGGGAGGGTGGTTTGCTGCACACTCTTTCCACTGCCTGAGCTTGATTTCTGCATGCTCTCGGCGATGAGACTCGAGATGCTCAGCGCCCTCCCGGATGCACTTCCTCCACTTAGGGCAGTCTTTGGTCAAGGACTCCCAGGTGTCTGAACATAGAAACATAGAAACATAGAAAATAGGTGCAGGAGTAGGCCATTCAGCCCTTCGAGCCTGCACCGCTATTCAATGAGTTCATGGCTGAACATGCAACTTCAGTAACCCATTCCTGCTTTCTCGCCATACACCTTGATACCCCTAGTAGTAAGGACTATATCCATCTCCTTTTTGAATATATTTAGTGAATTGGCCTCAACAACTTTCTGTGGTAGAGAATTCCACAGGTTCACCACTCTCTGGGTGAAGAAGTTTCTCCTCATCTCGGTCCTAAATGGCTTACCCCTTATCCTTAGACTGTGACCCCTGGTTCTGGACTTCCCCAACATTGGGAACATTCTTCCTGCATCTAACCTGTCGAAACCCGTCAGAATTTTAAACGTTTCTATGAGGTCCCCTCTCATTCTTCTGAACTCCGTGAATACAAGCACAGTTGATCCAGTCTTTCTTGATATGTCAGTCCCGCCATCCCGGGAATCAGTCTGGTGAACCTTCGCTGCACTCCCTCAATAGCAAGAATGTCCTTCCTCAAGTTAGGAGACCAAAACTGAACACAATATTCCAGGTGTGGCCTCACCAAGGCCCTGTACAACTGTAGTAACACCTCCCTGCCCCTGTACTCAAATCTCCTCGCTATGAAGGCCAACATGCCATTTGCTTTCTTAACCACCTGCTGTACCTGCATGCCAACCTTCAATGACTGATGTACCATGACACCCAGGTCCCCTTTTCCTAATCTGTCACCATTCAGATAGTAGTCTGTCTCTCTGTTTTTACCACCAAAGTGGATAACCTCACATTTAGCCACATTATACTTCATCTGCCATGCATTTGCCCACTCACCTAACCTATCCAAGTCACTCTGCAGCCTCATACTGCCACTCAACTTAGTGTCATCCGCAAATTTGGAGATACTACATTTAATCCCCTCGTCTAAATCATTAATGTACAATGTAAACAGCTGGGCCCCAGCACAGAACCTTGCGGTACCCCACTAGTCACTGCCTGCCATTTTGAAAAGTACCCACTTACTCCTACTCTTTGCTTCCAACCAGTTCTCAATCCACGTCAGCAGACGACCCCCAATCCCATGTGCTTTAACTTTGCACATTAATCTCTTTGTGGGACCTTGTCGAAAGCCTTCTGAAAGTCCAAATACAGCACATCAACTGGTTCTCCCTTGTCCACTCGACTGGATTTCCCTTAGTTCCTCCTTCTTACTCGACCCTCTGACCCCTCTGACCCGCAAGGTTCTGTGCTGGGGCCCCAGCTGTTTACATTGTACATTAATGATTTAGACGATGGGATTAAATGTAGCATCTCCAAATTTGCGGATGACACTAAGTTGGGTGGTAGTGTGAGCTGCGAGGAGGATGCTATGAGGCTGCAGAGTGACTTGGATAGGTTAGGTGAGTGGGCAAATGCATGGCAGATGAAGTATAATGTGGATAAATGTGAGGTTATCCACTTTGGTTGCAAAAACAGAGAGACATACTATTATCTGAATGGTGACAGATTACGAAAAGGGGAGGTGCAACGAGACCTGGGTGTCATGGTACACCAGTCATTGAAGGTTGGCATGCAGGTACAGCAGGCGGTTTAGAAAGCAAATGACATGTTGGCCTTCATAGCGAGGGGATTTGAGTACAGGGACAGGGAGGTGTTGCTACAGTTATACAGGGCCTTGGTGAGGCCACACCTGGAGTATTGTGTACAGTTTTGGTCTCCTAACTTGAGGAAGGACATTCTTGCTATTGAGGGAGTGCAGCGAAGGTTCACCAGACTGATTCCCGGAATGGCGGGACTGACATATCAAGAAAGATTGGATCAACTGGGCTTGTATTCATTGGAGTTCAGAAGAATGAGAGGGGATCTCATAGAAACGTTTAAAATTCTGATGGGTTTCAACAGGTTAGATGCAGGAAGAATGTTCCCAATGTTGGGGAAGTCCAGAATCAGGGGTCACAGTCTAATGATAAGGGGTAAGCCATTTAGGACTGAGATGAGGAGAAACTTCTTCATCCAGAGAGTGGTGAACCTGTGGAATTCTCTACCACAGAAAGTTGTTGAGGCCAATTCACTAAATATATTCAAAAAGGAATTAGATGTAGTCCTTACTACTCGGGGGATCAAGTGGTATGGCGAGAAAGCAGGAATGGGGTACTGAAGGTACATGTTCAGCCACACGGTGCAGGCTCGAAGGGCCGAATGGCATACTCCTGCACCTATTTTCTATGTTTCTATGTTTCTATGTGAGGTGGAGCATGGCAGTGAGTAAGATTGAGAAGAGGGTTGGGGTGATGACGCAGCCATGTTTGACCCTGGTCCAGACGTAGTTTGGGTCTGTAATGGATCCATTGGTAAGGATCACGGCCTGCATGTGGAGCAGACGGAGGTGTTGATGAACTTTTGGGGTCATCCGAAACGGAGGAGGACGCTCCATAGACCCTCGCAGTTGACAGTGTTAAAGGCCTTTGTAAGGTCGAAGATGGCCATGTGTAAGGGCTGGGGCTGTTCCCTGCATTTTTCCTGCAGCTGTCACGCTGCAAAAATCATGTCCGTTGTGCCCCATGGGGAACGAAATCTGCACTGTGACTCTGGGATGAGCTCCTCGGCCACAGGGAGAAGACGGTTGAGGAGGACTCTAACGACGACTTTCCCATTGGCTGATAGCAGAGAGATTCCTCTGTAGTTGCTGCAGCCGGACTTGTCCCCTTTTTTAAAGATGGTCATGATCACTGCATCTCTGAGGTCTCCCGGCATGCTCTCCTCCCTCCAGATGAGAGAGATGAGGTCATGTATTTGCGCCAAAAATGTCTCTCCGCCATACTTCAGTGCCTCAGCAGGGATTCCATCTGCTCCCGTAGCCTTGTTGTTCTTAAGCTGACAGGACAATTGAAATACTAAAGCAATGTTTCTGATGCCTGGACCATTCTGGAGGCTACCTGCAATACGCCTTTGAGATGGTCGTTCAGTTCACTGTCATGTGTTGCAAGCTGCACAACTTAGCCATCATGAGGAACCAGGCACTGGAAGTTGAAGAGCAGCCTCAGGCGACAGAGGATGAGGAGGATGACGAGCAGACTGATGAGGAGGAGGAGCAGCAGCAACAGCAGCAGCAGGAGGAAGCCATGCCATCACCTCAACCTGCAGGATGATGGCGGAGAAGAAGGGGACCCTCATGTACCGATAGCTATTGCAAGAGCCTTGCGTCAGCGGCTAATCCTTGAACTCTTTGCTGCATGAAGGCTGAGCAGCACGTTTGATCATTCACCATGTGGAATGTTTGTTGCGTTAATTTAAAGAATACTGTCACCATATTGGTTGACTGTTGTGTTAATTTAAAAAATAATGTTCATGATTCTAATTTAATTGAAAACAGAATTACGTTTATTAAACATTTTTGCACTTGTACTTAACTTAACTTTAATAAAATATTTTTGTTTACAAACTTTAAACTTTGCCATTAAGATCACTTACAAACTTACTTTTCAAGTTACATGACTTAAAAACTTTAAACTTTTAAATTAAGATCAGTTAAATAACAATAACATAAGAACAACCTAACAACAACAACAGCAACAACAGCAGCAGCAAACAAACTTTAGCTGCAGCCACCTCTCCGCCCCATTATTCTAAGACCGCCCACCGCACTTGCCCTGCTGCCTCTACCCTTGGCCGGTGACGCAGGCCTTCTCCCGCTGGAACCAAGCTGTTTTTTTTCAAGCATCTACTGGACAGCACTGTTCTTGTTGGCGGGTGTGGGCCCTAAGAGCCGGCATTATGCAAGGCCTGGCTCGGGTCTCCTCAGTCTCTTCCTTGGACTGTGGATGCTCTGGCACATCACCTGAGGTTGGTCTGGGGATTGGAGTTTGTCATTTGTCGCTGGCCAATGAGAGCCTGGGCATGTTCCCTTATTGCAGCAGCTAACTCCGATATTCCCTCCCTAATCTGCCCCAACAGTGCAGCACCTACCTCCGACAATCCCTCCCTAATCTGCCCTGACAGTGTATCATCTACCTCCGACATTCCCTCCCTAATCTGCCCCGACAGTGTATCATCTACCTCCGACATTCCCTCCCTAATCTACCCCGACAGTGTATCAGCTACCTCCAACATTCCCTCCCTAATGTGTTGCGACAGTGTTCCCATTTCTCCCGAGAGCATCGTTACTTCTGACGACAATCCCGCTATCTCATGACTCACCCCACTCATGGTGTCCAGAAGTGATTGGGTAAGCTCAATGATCTTCCCACTCATTGCCATGATCTGAACCACGTCTGTTGGATCCTGCATTTCAGGAGAGTGCTCTCAAGCTCTCCTTCCCCTCCTCACCCTGGATGTGGCTCGCTGCAACTCACTGTGACTCGCAACCTCCGACTGTGGGACACCATGAAATGTTCCGTCACTCGTAGCAGTCCGGAAAGGGCTTGGTGCATCCCTGTGCAGCATCACCTCCTCCAGATTCAGTCTCACAGTCTCAACACTGGGGTCTTCCTGCTCCCCCTGATCCTCCTGCTCATCCTCGTCCTGTGGAAATTCTGCATGAAAGACTTTATCCTGGTCAGGCTCCTCCGTGAATGATTATTCTTCTGTGGCAGGGGCTTGTGCTTCCTCAGGGATAGGTGCAACCCCTGCAAAGTATAACAAAGCAGACGATCGGTTATCAGCAGGGGAGGGGACAGGGTGGCATGAATAGGCTCACACAGTGCAGGGTCTTTTGAAGGAACACGATGAATGATAGCACATTGCATAAACCGAAGCATAGCTGACAGAGAGTACATCCCATAAACCGAAACGTGGCTAGCCCATGCAGGACTTAATATTTTGCCAAGAAGACTGTGGAATTTGCAGGACTTACCCTCTCTCCGTAAACTGGGCCCAGCTTGTGCACCGGTTGTTGACCTTCTAGAGCCAGCACCAATCATACCAGCGATCTTCACTTCCAGGGGTGTCAATGGGTGTACATTTGCCGAACCGCCGCCAGTCCGTGTTCGCTCTCTGTTGTGCGGCACCTTCCTCTGCAAAGATGAAAATAGAACTTTTTAAGAGAAGGGGTCTGCTGTGGTGGCACACAGAGCTGGCCACATTTACAAGTGTAATTTCAGTGCATAATTCAAAATATTACTTACAGAAATTATTTGGCCAGGGTCCTGCCACTTCTTCTTGCACTGCCTGCCAGTCCTCCGGGTGGTCACTATTGCAGAGAAATCATCTCCAACTTCGTCCCACTGTCCGCTCATTTCTCTCGGCTTTACTTTAACTTTGTAATGAAGCTCATGCCATCTGCTCCCAATGATAGAAACCAGGGCCTCAGTTTCATCTGCTTGAAAATTCCTGGTCTTTGCCCCATGATCCATATTTCAGCTCCGATTTTTCTACTCACAAGCAGCTCTGAAAGTGCGTGGGCACACCACACCCCTCAGATAGAAACATAGAAAATAGGTGCAGCAGTAGGCCCTTCGAGCCTGCACCACCATTCAATAAGATCATGGCTGATCATTCACCTCAGCACCCCTTTCCTGCTTACTCTCCATACCCCTTGATCCCTTTAACTCTTGAATATATCCAATGAACTGGCATCAACAACTCTCTGCGGTCGGGAATTCCACAGGTTAACAACTCTCTGAGTGAAGAAGTTTCTCCTCATCTCAGTCCTAAATGGCTTACTGCTTATCCTTAGACTGTTTCCCCTGATTCTGGACTTCCCCAACATTGGGAACATTCTTCCTGCATTTAACCTGTCCAGTCCGGTCAGAATTTTATATGTTTCTATGAGATCCCCTCTCATCCTTCTAAACTCCAGTGAAAACAGGCCTAATCGATCCAGTCTCTCCTCATATGTCAGTCCTGCCATCCTGGGAACCAGTCTGGTGAACCTTCGCTGCACTCCCTCAATAGCAAGAATGTCCTTCCTCAGATTAGGAGACCAAAACTGAACACAATATTCCAGGTGAGTCCTCACTAAGGCCCTGTACAACTGCAGTAAGATCTCCCTGCTCCTATATGCAAATTCCCTAGCTATGAAGGCCAACATACCATTTGCCTTCTTCACCGCCTGCTGTACCTGCATGCCATCTTTCAATGACTGATGGAGCATGACACCCAGGTCTCATTGCACCTCCCCATTTCCTAATCTGTGGCCATTCAGATAATATTCTGCCTTCGTGTTTTTGCCACCAAAGTGGATAACCTCACATTTATCCACATTATACTGCATCTGCCATGCATTTGCCCACTCACCTAACCTGTCCAAGTCACCCTGTAGCCTCTTAGCATCCTCCTCACAGCTCACACCACCACTCAGCTTAGTGTCATCTGCAAATCTGGAGATATTACACTCAATTCCTTCATCTAAATCATTAATGTATATTGTAAATAGCTGGGGTCCCACCACTGAGCCCTGCGGCACCCCACTAGTCACTGCCTGCCATTCTGAAAAGGACCCATTTATCCTGACTCTCTGCTTACTGTCTGCCAACCAGTTCTCTATCCACGTCAGTTCATTACCCCCAATTCCATGTGCCTTAATTTTGCACACCAATCTCTTGTGTAGGACCTTGTCAAAAGTCTTTTGAAAGTCCAAATACACCACATCCACTGGTTCGCCCTTGTTCACTCTACCAGTTACATCCTCAAAAAATTCTAGAAGATTTGTCAAGCATGATTTCCCTTTCATAAATCCATGCTGAATTTGACCGATCCTGTCACTGTTTTCCAAATGCGTTGCTATTTCATCTTTAATAATTGATTCCAACATTTTCCCCACTACTGATGTCAGGCTAACTGGTTTATAATTATCCATTTTCTCTCTCCCTCGTTTTTTAAAAAGTGGTGTTACATTAGCTACCCTCCTGTTGAAAAATGATCACCAATACATCCACTATTTCTACGGCCAGATCCTTAAGTACTCTGGGATGCAGACTATCAGGCCCCGGGGATTTATCGGCCTTCAATCCCATCAATTTTCCTAACACAATTTCCCGCCTAATAAGGATTTCCTTCAGTTCCTCCTTCTCACTAAACCCTCGGTCCCCTAGTATTTCCGGAAATTTATTTGTGTCTTCCTTCGTGAAGACAGAACCAAAGTATTTGTTCAACTGGTCCGCCATTTCTTTGTTCCCCATTATAAATTCACCTAAATCTGACTGCAAGGGACCTACGTTTGTCTTCACTAATCTTTTTCTCTTCACCTATATATAGAACTTTTGCAGTCAGTGTTTATGTTCCCAGCAAGCTTCTACTTTCCCTTCCTAATTAAACCCTTTGTCCTCCTCTGCTGAATTCTAAATGTCTCCTAGTCCTCAGGTTTGCTTCTTTTTCTGGCCAATTTATATGCCTCTTCCTTGGATTTAACACTATCCTTAATTTCCCTTGTTAGCCACGGTTGAGCCACGCTCCCCGTTTTATTTTTACTCCAGACAGGGATGAACAATTGTTGAAGTTCATCCATGTGATCTTTAAATGTTTGCCATGTGGAAAACGGGAATTTTGTTTGGTGCCTTTCGGCCCGGGATAGCTGCAGTCTCATTTTTCATTTCCAGCCCAGCCTCAGCCCTTGGTCAGTTTCCATTTCCCGCCTCAGCCCTTCAGAGCGTCCCTCATTACCTGGCAACATCAGGTTTTGGCACAGGCCGTAAGCTCCACCCACAGAGCTTAAGGCCAATGTGCGCCGCGCCAAATTCAAAGTTAATTCCGGCGAAACTCGGAATGTTTTTTCTGGCATAGTCGGGCCACAAAAAAATCGGACGTACTCTTCAACTACGCCAAAAATCGCCCATGTGGAAAATTGAGGCAATAAATTTCTTATACTTCTCAAAGACTCTACAATATAGCATAACCAAGTTAAAATACAATGGCTATACTTATTAAACAGTGAATACGCCATTGATATGCAACTTTACTAGCATCACAACACTCCGAGGTGATCAGACTCGCCATGCCTTGCCTTGAGCATGTCCACTTCTACTCCAGGAGTGTCTTAATAATATAGGCTTTACGTTTTCCTTAAATACATTAAAAATTCCTTATTCCAAACTATCCTTGTTCCCCTGAAAGCCACCTGAAATTGTGGTCTTTGTCTTAGCCTAACAACTACCTCATCAGAAATAACACCCAATACCTGACTCACCAAGCCTCCCTTGAAACTATCGTAGTAAACATAAGAAAACAAGAATAAATGGATGCATCCTTATTCAAAATGCTCCAAGGACAGGCTTGACTAGACAAGGTTTCAATCTTTAGCTGCCTAATTTTTAATGGTACAATGGTTATAGAGAAATCCTTATTCTGAAATGGAAGTGTTATTCTAAAACGGAAGCTTTATTCTAAAATTGAAGTCTTCAAAAATATTTCTCTTACATTTTCAGTTAGTAATTAATAATCACATTTTATTTTATTCCCCTCTCCAGCTTTGCTAATATCTTCTTTTCCAATATACATTACCTTAATTTTTCCACACTAAATTCCATCTGCCATTCCTTTACGAATCCATTAATTGATCCAAGTCTCTTTGAATGCTGCTCATTTCCCTTATAATTGTCACTTGGCAACATAGCTTCATGTCATCAACAGATTTTATATTATTATGTAAGACTATGTGCTTTTCCAAAGCATTTACCAGAGTGTAAACACTGGAGGCTGCAGGGGGCCCAGAGAAATCCTCTGCACAATAGCACTAGAGTAAGTAACAGTATTAGGTGGGGTCACGAAGAAAAAATACAAGAAGGTCTAAGATAGGTGTACAGTGCATGTGTGTAAACGCACGAAGGGTGGTGAGCTGCGGGTGCAAATAGCAACATGAGAATATGATGTGGCAATAATGGACACCTGGCTCAAAAAAGGGCAGGATTGGCTATTAAATATTCATGGCTTTAACGTGTTCAAGAAAGATAAGGAAGGAAAGAAAGGAGTTGGGTGGCAGTATTGATTAAGGAGAATATTACAGTGTTGGAGAGAGAGGATATCCTGGAGGGATCAAGGACAGAATCTATTTGGTTAGAGTTAAGAAACAATTGAGGTGCCATTACACAACTAGGTGTGTTCTATAGGCCACCAACTAATGGGAAGGATATAGAGGAGAAAATTTATAGGGAAATTACAGAGAGGTGCAAGAACTATAAAGTAATGATAATGGGGGACATCAATTATCCTAATATAGACTGGGATAGTAATAGTGTAAAGGGCAGAGAGGGGAAGAATTTCTGGTGTGTTCAAGAGAACTTTCTTGAACACACCAGAATACGTTTCCGGCCCAATGAAGAAGAAGGCATTGCTGGATCTGGTTCTGGGGAATGAGGTGGGTCAGTGGGGCAAGTCTGTTGTAGGTGAATATTTAAGGAACAGTGATCATTGTATCATAAGGTTTAGATTAGCTATGAAAAAGGACAGGGAGCAATCTAGAGTAAAGCTACTTAATTGGAAGAGGGTCAATTTCAGTGAGTTGAGAATGGATCTAGCCCGGATAAATTAGAATCAAAGATTGGCAGGCAAAACTGTAAAGAGGAAATGGTTTGGATACAGTTGAGGTACATTCCCATGAGGGAGAAAGGTAGGGCAAACAAAGACAGAGTTCCCTGGATGATGAAAGAGACAGAGAGTAAGATGAAGCAGAGAAAGGGGGCAAATGAGAGATGTGGGATTGAGAATACCAGTGAGAACCAAGCTGATTATAGAATGTTCAGTGGGTAGTGAAAAAGAAAATAAGAGGGCCAAAGAGAAGATATGAGAATAGATTGACAGCTAACATAAAAATGAATCCAAAAGTTCTCTTTATGTATATAAATAGTAAACTAATTGTAAGAGGAGGGATGGGGCTGATTAATCACAAAAAAGAAGAACTTTGCACGGAGGTACAGGGAATGGCTGAGGTACAAGTTGTACCTCTCCAGTCCGGGACTCTCTGATCCGGCACCACCCATGATTCGGCATCAGTCCTGTTCCTGGAGCATGAGCGGCGTGGTCAGCGTCGGGTCCGGAGGTGGCAGATCCGGGTCCGGGGGCAGCGGGTCCGGGGGCGGTGGGTTCGGGTCTGGGGGTGGTGGGTCCGGGGGCGGAGGGTCCGGGGGTGGGTGGTCCAGGGGCGGTGGGTCCGGGGGCAGTGGGTCTGGGGGCGGTGGGTCCGGGTCTGGGGGTGGTGGGTCCGGGGGCGGAGGGTCCGGGGGTGGGTGGTTCGGGTCCGGGGGCGGTGGGTCCGGGTCCGGGGGCGGTGGGTCCGGGGGCGGAGGGTCCGGGTCCAGGGGCGGTGGGTTCAGGGGCAGTGGGTCCGGGTCCGGGGGCGGTGGGTCTGGGTTCGGGGGCAGTGGGTCCAGGTCGGGGGCGGACGGTCTGGGTCCGGGGGCTTTGGGTCCGAGAACGGTGGGTCCGGGTCCGGGGGCGGTGGATCTGGGTTTGGGGGCAGTGGGTCCAGGTCGGGGGTGGAGGGTCTGGGCCCGGGGGCTTTGGGTCCGGGAACGGTGGGTCCGGGTCTGGGGGCGGCAGCGGGGAGACACGAACTTAAAACAAAGAACAGCACACATGCATGGTAAGAGAGGGAAGGTCCCAGCAGATTAGAAAACTGCAAATGTAATGCCCCTATTTAAAAAAGGAGGCAGACAAAAAGCAGGAAACTATTGACCAGTTAGCCTAACATCTGTATTGGGAAAATGTTGGAGTCCATTATTAAAGCAATAATAGCAGGACATTTGGCAAAGCATAATTCAGTCAGGCAGAGTCAGCATGGATTTATGAAGGGGAAATCATGTTCGACAAATTTGCTTGAATTCTTTGAAGATGTAACAAACAGGGTGACTAAAGGGGAACCAGTAGATGAAGTGTATTTGGACTTCCAGAAGGCATTTGACAAGGTGCCACATAAAAGGTTACTGCACAAGATAAAAGTTCACGGGGTTGGGGGTAATATATTATCATGGATAGAGGATTGGCTAATGAACAGAAAACAGAAAATTGGGATAAATGGGTCATTCTCGGGTTGGCAATCAGTAACTAGTGTGGTGCCGCAGGGATCAGTGCTGGGACTCCAACTATTTACAATCTATATTAAAGATTTGGAAAAGGGGACCGAGTGTAACGTAGCCAAGTTTGCTGACGATATAAAGATTGGAGGAAAAGCAATGTGTGAAGAGGACACAGAAAATCTACAAAAGGACATAGACAGACGAAGTGAGTGGACAAAAATTTGGCAGATGAAGTATAATGTTGGAACGTGTGAGGTCATGCACTTTGGCAGAAAAGATCAAAGAGCAAGTTATTATTTAAATGGAGAAAGATTGCAAAGTGCTGCAGTACAGCGGGACCTGGGGGTACTTGTGCATGAAACACAAGAGGTTAGTGTTATATATGAAGAAAGAGTCAGACTGAATACTGTGAGCTCAAAGTAAAGTGTGACCTTAGTATTTTATTGCAGGTCTCCAGAGTGCATCTCCAACCTGTGAGGCCTCCTTAAATACCTGTGCTCCCAAGGGATTATGGGATCCCTTGGGACTCCAGTGGATGAGCCCTTTGGTGGCTGTACAGAGTATATACAAGCTTACATATATAACAACACTCGCTCCCAAAGTCAACAGTGTAACTATTTAGAAGGTGAGTCGATCTGGGACCCTTCTTGCCCTGGTTCATCCTCTCGGGGCAAATGCTGGTATTGGTGAATCGTCCGTTGAGCCTCCGCTGGGCTGCTGTGCAGCTGGCCTTGCTGGGCTGCCTGTGTGTTGGGCCCTGCTGGACTGCTGTGGATGATGGGTTCTGCTTCATGGTCAACCACTGTGTCGGTTGCCACTGGTGTGTATGTTGAAGAAGGTAGGGTCCAAAGTGGGTTGCTCAGGATAGTCTGTGAATCTGTTTGATTTGGTCCAAATGTTTCCAGTGAATGAGTCCATTGGAAAGTTTGACCCAAAACACCCTGCTCCCCTCTTTGGCCACGATAGTGCCAGGAAGCCACTTGCAACCTTGTCCATAATTCAATACAAATACAGGATCATTGACTTCAACCTTGCGTGACACATTTGCACTATCATGTTATGTACTTTGTTGAAGCTGCCTGCTCTCTACCTGTTTATGTAGATCAGGGTGAACTAACGAGAGCCTTGTCTTAAGTGCCCTTTTCATGAGCAGTTCAGCAGGTGGGATCCCAGTGAGCGAGTGAGGTCTCGTGCGGTAGCTAAGCAGGACTCGGGATAGGTGAGTCTGCATTGAGCCTTCCGTTACCCTCTTCAAGTCCTGCTTGATGGTTTGCACTGCTCTCTCTGCCTGACCATTGGATGCTGATTTAAACGGGGCAGATGTGACATGTTTGATCTCGTTGCGGGTCATGAATTCTTTGAACACGGCACTGGTAAAACATGGCCCGTTGTTGCTCACCAGGACATCGGGTAGCCCGTGCGTGGCAAACATGGTGCGCAGACTTTCAGTGGTGGCAGCGGACATGTTTGCCGACATTATCTCACATTCAATCCATTTAGAGTACGCATCTACAACCATAAGGAACATTTTACCCAAGAACCGGCCCACATAGTCGACATGGACCCTCGAGCACGGTTTGGAGGGCCAAGACCATAAATGCCTCCCTGGGTGCATTACTTAACTGCGAGCATCTGTTACATCTGTACACGCAGGACTCTAAGTCCGCATCGATACCGGGCCACCACAGAGATCTGGCTATCGCTTTCATCATTACGATGCCTGGGTGGGTGCTGTGGAGGTCACTGATGAAGGTGTCTCTGCCCTTTTTGGGAACCACTATCCGATTTCCCCGCAGAAGGCAGTCTGCCTGTATGGACATTTCATCTTTGCGCCGCTGGAACGACTTTATCTCTTCTTGCATTTCCACTGGGACACTGGACCAGCTCCCGTGAAGCACACAGTTTTTGACTCGGGACAGTAAGGGGCCCTGGCTCGTCCAGGTTCTAATCTGTCGGGCTGTAACGGGTGATTGCTCACTCTCAAATGCTTCCATAACCATGAGTAAATCTGGGGGCTGCGCAATTTCCACTCCCGTGGTGGGCAATCACAGCCTGCTGAGAGCATCGGCACAGTTTTCTGTGCCTGGCTTGTGGCGGATGGCGTAGTTGTATGCGGACAACGTGAACGCCCATCTCTGGATGCGGGCCGATACATTCGTATTTATCCCCTTACTCTCGGAAAACAGGGATATCAGTGGCTTATGGTCGGTTTCGAATTCAAATTTTAGCCCGAACAGATATTGATGCATTTTCTTTGCCCCATAGACACACGCTAACGCTTCTTTTTCAATCATGCTGTCAGCTCTCTCATCCTTAGATAGACTCCTGGATGTATACGCAACCGGTTCCAATTTCCCAAAATCATTAGCTTGTTGCAATACACACCCGATGCCATATGACGACGCATCACATGCTAGTACCAAATGCTTACATGGATCATACAACACAAGCAATTTGTTTGAACATAACAATTTTCTAGCTTTTACAAAGGCATTTTCTTGGCTTTTGCCCCATACCCATTCGTCCCCTTTAGGTAGTAAGGCGTTCAGTGGTGCTGACAGTGTGCTGAGACCCGATAAGAAGTTCCCAAAGTAGTTCAGGAGTCCAAGAAACGACTGCAGCTCTGTCACATTCTGTGGCCTCGGTGCGTTCTCAATTGCCACAATTTTTTAATCGATGGGCCTGATGCTATCCGGCACGATTCTTCTCCCCAGGAACTCCACTTCAGGTGCCAGGAAAATGCACTTCGAGCGTTTTAACCTGAGCCCCACGCGGTTGAGTCGACTAAGAGCCTCCTCCAGGTTCTGCAGATGCTCCACTGTGTCCCAACCTGGAACCAAGATGTCGTCCTGGAAGACCACAGTGCGCGGGACCTACTTCAGTAAGCTTTCCATGTTTCCTGGAATACCGCCGCGGCTGATCGAATTCCAAATGGGCATCTGTTTTAAATGAAGAGACCTTTGTGCGTGTTGATGCAGGTTAAGGCCCTTCGATGATTCTTCCAGCTCCTGCGTCATGTAGGCTGAAGTCAAATCCAGCTTCGTGAACGTCGTTCCTCCCACCAACGTTGCAAAGTGGTCTTCGGCTTTTGCTCGTGGGTATTGGTCCTGCAGACAGAAACGATTGATAGTTACTTTGTAATTGTCACAGATTCTGATGGTGCCCTCTCCCTTGAGGACTGGGACAATTGGATTAGCCCACTCGTCGAATTCGATCGGCGAAATGATGCCCTCTCATTGCAGCCGGTCTAGCTCGATCTCTACCCTTTCTCTCATCATGTACGGTACTGCTCTCGCCTTGTGATGACTGGGTCACGCCCCCGGAATCAGGTGGATCTGTACTTTTGCTCATTGGAATTTCCCGATGCCTGGTTCGAATAGCAAAGGGAACTTGTTTAAGACCTAGGCACATGAAGTGTCGTCAGCGGGCGATATCACTCGGACGTCGTCCCAGTTCCAGCGTATCTTTCCCAACCAGCTCCTGCCGAGCAGCGTAGGACCATCGCCCGGTACTACCCAGAGTGGTAGTTTGTGCACTGCTCCATCGTAGGAGAGCTTTACAGTAGCACTGCTGATTACGGGAATCAGTTCCTTTGTGTAAGTTCTTAGTTTCGTGCGAATTGGAGTTAAGACTGGTCTTGAGGCCTTGCTGCAGCACAATTTTTCGAAAGTCTTTTTGCTCATGGTGGACTGGCTCGCGCCCGTGTCCAGCTCCATTGACACCGGGAGATCATTCAGTTCCACATTCAGCATTATTGGGGTAAACTTTGTGCTGAATGTGTGCAACCCATGTACCTCTGCCTCCTCGGTCTGAGGCTCTGGTTCATCGTGATCCACCGTGGATCTGTCCTCCTCTGCAACATGATGGTTTGCAGGAATAACTGGATTGGCAGCTCGCCTGCACATATGCTGGAGGTGTCCCATTGTTCCACAGCCCTTGCAAATGTAGCCTTTGAAGCGGCATGAATGGAAACGATGATCACCTCCGCAGCGCCAGCAAGGTGTTAATGGCCTTGTATTCATCACCCTTGGTGGTGGTCTCTGAGACATGTGCGAACGTGCAGCTGCAGGCATGTCTGATCTGCCCTGTACACTGCGATTTGAAAACATCATCTCTTTGTTCACAGTACTAGTAGCAGCACTTGTGTACTGAGAGATTTGCTTAGTATTGTCACTGGTGGCAATGAACGCCTGGGCTATCGCTATGGCCTTACTCAAGGTTGGGGTCTCTACAGTCAAAAGTTTGCGAAGTATGGTTTCGTGGCCAATGCCAAGTACGAAAAAGTCTCTGAGCATGTGCTCCAAATGTCCTTCAAATTCACAATGTCCTGCAAAGCGTCTCAGCTCGGCGACATAATGCGCCATTTCCTGGCCTTCAGACCGTTTGTAGGTGTAGAACCGGTACCTCGCCATCAGAATGCTTTCCTTCGGGTTCAAATGCTCGCGGACCAGTGTGCACAAATCATCGTACGATTTCTCCGTGGGTTTCGCTGGAGTAAGCAGATTTTTCATGAGACCATATGTTGGTGCTCCGCAGATGGTGAAGAGAATTGTCCTTCGTTTAGCAGCGTTCTCTTCTCCATCCAGCTCGTTGGCTACAAAATATTGGACGAGACGCTCCAGAAAGGTTTCCCAATCCTCTCCCTCCGAGAATTTCTCCAGGATTCCCACTGTTCGCTGCATCTTTGGGTTGTCTATCTGTATCTCATCGCCAGTTGTTATGTATGAAGAAAGAGTCAGACTGAATACTGTGAGCTCAAAGTAAAGTGTGACCGTAGTCTTTTGTTGCAGGTCTCCAGAGTGCCTCTCCAACCTGTGAGGCCTCCTTAAATACCTGTGCTCCCAAGAGATTATGGGATCCCTTGGGACTCCAGTGGTTTAGCCCTCTGGTGGCTGTACAGTATATATTCAAGTTTACATATATAACAACTAGTATGCAGGAAGGCTAATGGAATCTTGGCCTTTATTGCAAAGGGGATAGTGTATAAAAGCAGGGAAGTCTTGCGACAGTTATACAGGGAATTGGTGAGGCCACACCTGGAGTACTGCGTGAGATTTTGGTTTCCATATTTACGAAAGGATATACTTGCTTTGGAGGCAGTTCAGAGAAGGTTCACTAGGTTGATTCCGGAGATGAGGGAGTTGACCTGGGAGGAAAGGTTGAGTAGGCTGGGCCTCTACTCATTGGAATTCAGAAGATTGAGAGGTGATCTTATCGAAACATATAAGATTATGAGGGGGCTTGACAAGGTGGATGCAGAGAGGATGTTTCCACTGATAGGAGACACTAGAACTAGAGGGCATAATCTTAAAATAAGGGGCCGCCCATTTAAAACTGAGACGAGGAGAAATTTATTTTCTCAGAGGGTTGTAAATCTGTGGAATTCGCTGCCTCAGAGAACTGTGGAAGCTGGGACATTGAATAAATTTAAGACAGAGATAGACAGTTTCTTAACCGATAAGGGAATAAGGGGTTATGGGGAGTGGGCAGGGAAGTGGACCTGAGTCCATGATCAGATCAGCCAAGATCTTATAAAATGGTGGAGCAGGCTCGAGGGGCAGTATGGCCTACTCCTGCTCCTATTTCTTATGTTCTTATAAGAGAGCGAGGCCCGAGTTTCGCAGCCAGAGTGTGGCGAAGGCGTTCAGGAGCCCGGGCGCCGTCTTCAGTTATCGGTAAGCCTAGGCTAGGCATGACTTCCCGTGGTTCGGCAAATTCTCTGTTCCGGTACTGGTCAGGTCCTGAGGGTGCCGGACTGGAGAGGTACAACCTAAACTAAATGAGTACATTGCATCTGCTTTTACCAAGGAAGAAGATACTGCTAAAGTCATAATGAAAGAGGAGGTGAGGTAGTTGAGATACTGGATGGAATAAAAATTGATAAACAGGAGGCACTAGAAAGGTTGGCTGTACTTACAGTAGAAAAGTCATCAGGGTCGGATGGGATGTATCCTAGGATGCTGAGGGAAGTAAAAGTGGAAATTGTGGAGGTACTGGCCATAATCTTCCAATCTTTCTTAGATACAAGATGGTGCCAGAGGATTTGAGAATTCCAAATTTATACCCTTTTCAAAAAAGGGTGAAAGGATAAATCCAACAACTACAGGCCAGTCATTTTAACCTCAGTGGTGGGAAAGCTTTTAGAAAAGATAATCAGCGACAAAATTAACAGTCACTTGGACAAGTGTGGATTAATTAAGGAAAGCCAGCACAGATTTGTTAAAGGCAAATCGTGTTTAACGAACTTGATTGAGTTTTTTGATGAGGTAACAGAGAGGGTTGATAAGGGCAATGTGGTTGATGTGGTGAACATGAACCTCCAAAAGGCGTGTGATAAAGTGCCACATAATAGACTTTCCAACAAAATTGAAACCCATGGAGTAAAAGGTACAGTGGCAGCATGGATACAAAATTGGCTAAGTGACAGGAAACAGAGAGTCGTGGTGAATGGTTGTTTTTCTGACTGAAGGAAGGTACCCAGGGGTCGGTACCAGGATAACTGCTTTTCTTAATGACTTGGATGTGGGTGTAGAGAGCACAATTTCAAAATTTTCAGCTGACACAAAACTTGGAAGTATAGTGAACAATGAGGAGGATGGTGAGAGACCTCAAGAGGACATAGACAGGCTGACGGAATAGGCAGACACGTGGCAGATGAAATTTAATGCAGAAAAGTGTGAAGTGATATATTTTGGTAGGATGAACGAGGAGAGGCAATATAAACTAAAGGCTACACTTCTAAAGGGGGTGCATGAACAGAGAGATCTGGGGATACATGTGCAGAGCAGATTGGCAAAGCGGTTTAAAAAGCATACGGGATCCTGGGCTTCATAAATAGAGGCATAGAGTACAAAAGCAAGGAAGTTATGATGAACCTTTATAAATCACTGATTCGGCCTTGACTGGAGTACTGGGCACCGCACTTTAGGAAGGATATGCAGGCCTTAGAGAAGATGCAGAAAAAATTTACGAGAATGGTTCCAAGGACGAGGGAGTTCAGGTATGTGGATAGACTGGAGAAGCTGGGGTTGTTCACCTTAGAGCAGAGAAGGTTGAGAGGAGATTTGATAGAGGTGTTCAAAATCATGTATCACATTCGGGGTCTAGACAGAGCAAATAAAGAGAAACTGTTTCCATTGGCAGAAGGGTCGAGATTCAGAGGACACAGATTTAAGGTGATTGACAGAAGAACCAAAGGCAACATGAGGAAAAACTTTTTTAAACAGCATGGCTTTCAAAAGAGAATTGGATCAGTACCTGAAGGAAAATATTTGCAGGGCTACGGGGAAAGGGCAGGACTAGCTGAAGTTCGCTTGCAGAGAACCGGCACAGGCTCGATGGGCTGAATGGCCTCCTTCTGTGCTGTAACCATTCTATGATTCAAACAATTCTGTTACTGCCCTTAAAACGTTTCTCCTGCAAAGCTAATTTTCAATTCAGCAAAATCTTAAATGCTTACTGTATAAATTACTTTATATTTTTGCTTCAAACTGTGCATAGAGAACATAGTTGCTCAATTCATTTTGTTCCTTTATACCACATGTTGTACTGATATATTTCTGATAATATTATATTAGATATTTCTAAGCCAAAATGAATTAGGGATTCAATCACAGTCTTCATTTGTGAAGACTGATAGGGGTCTCTTTATCATTTCTGAAAATTCCTGTAATTATAGTATCTTTCTCAATTCCTCAAAGGGCCTATGATTTTTGATGCACTGTAGTTTAATATCGCAAGGCTAATTTTTATTTCCCAGTATAGTGGAAGTTAGGCCTGGTGTGATTAGTAACCATCCCCTGGACGTGGCCACATTACCAGATTCCGCATACATTGAAATAATATGGAGAAGTTGAAGGTATCAAAAGCACCTGGGATCGGTGATCCATCCATTAAGAGGTGGGAAATTCATCATCTGTTTAAAAGACTGCAGCACCTTAAAGGGCATTGCATTGTTGTTGCTGGAGGAGAAGAAGTGAATGTCTGGAACTGAATGATGTCACAAACAAATCAAGAGAGTGGTAGGGTGCCTCGGCTTTCTGATGGGGCAGTGGATGTCTTGGGAAACCAAGTTTGTAAATCGAAAGTTAATTTTGTTTCTCACGGATGGGTGCCGTGTCCCACAGTACACTGAAGAACAGGATAGTTGGCAGGACTTTGCCAATCATGTTAGCAGCATGTACCCCAGAGTGCGGCTGGATTGCTGAAACCAATTCAATGACCTCTCCAGGTGATCTAAGCTAGGACACCCCAGTTGCATCTCTCATTGTTTCATGTGTGCAGACCATGACCATATCCTCATCTCCTTCCAATCTATCTGGATCCTTGGAAGCTCTCTCTGCTTATTTTCACACTTTGAAAACCAGTTTTCAAATATCTTGCTCAGTCCCTGCAAATATATCTCCTCCATGTCATAAGAAACAACTACTCCACAGTTATCATAGACTATTCATCTGATCTCTGTGGAAAATAATAGCTAGCATGGACTTGTTGGGCTGAATGGCCTGTTTCTGTTCTTTAAATACTATGTAATAAATGTAGGGGGGGAAATAAGTTAACATTTCATTTCCATTGTTGTCCTGAGGGGTTTATTGTAATGACATTGCAGATTGGAATCTGAGGTCAGATGAATGGTCTGTGGCAATTGTAATGTAATTGTTTCTTGTGGTGTGGAAGGTGCATATCTGCAGGGATTGAGGAAGATAGTTGGCAAGGCTGTTAATGCAGGGGGCAGCAGGCGGTCATTATGTTATGGAGTCGGTAAACAGATGAAGCTGAAAAGCACTGGGGGCTATTTGCTCTATCACCATAGCAGCCTTCTCAGGAACCTCCATGTCATATGTATCTTCTCCTTCAATAACCTCAAAGCCCTTTAATATGTCCTTACTATACAGTACAAATGCACACAAGGCCCTTGTTGAGGCATTAGAATCATTGTTTCAAGACTACGGCCACGATTTCCCCTACCTCGGTGGGTCTGTGGCGGGCGACATCAGTGGTGGGTCCCAGCCTCACTGCTGGCTCCATCCCGCTGGGCAAAATGATTTCCCCCTTCCTGCCCAGCGCATGAAAGCCCGCCCAGCTCATTTGCTAGACAATTGAAGGAAGCGGGTCTGATGACATCATTTGATGATGCAACATCAGCTGGTTTACTTAAAGGGACCATGTCCAAATTAATTTTGACAGTTGTGCTGTCAGTGTTCTACAGCATTGAGGTGCTGCAAACACTGACAAGCACTGCACAAAGGTGCACGGCTGCACCCAGGCTCTCCCATGACTCCCTCCACATGCTTATGGAGGGAGTCACAGCATGCAGGGAGGTTCTCTTCCCTTCCAATGGGCAGTTGAGACCTCCCCAGGAGATCAACACAGCCTGGTCGCACAGGGGGACACAAGCTGGATGACATTAGCAGGACCAGGCTGCAGTGGCGCAAAGCTTTTAATGATCTCAGTAGATCACAAAACGTTACTGCAAAGCAACACTCAACTTCATCCTGCTGTGCTACTCATCACATCCCCATCACTCTGTCTTCCCTACCCTACTCCTGGACATCCTTATTCACATCAACTTATCTTGGACCTCCATCCATCCCTCTCGATCACATCCACATCTCACTAGCCACCCCTCATATACTCAACCTCATTCTCGTGCAATCATACCAACTAACCACACAAGTATAGGCATTTGGCTGTTTTAGCCAATATTAATATAAAGTTTATGTTAATGTGCTATCTTGGACAGATTTGTGTGAACCTTTGGCAGTAGCTTAGTAAGTTGCAGTGAATGGTGAAACATAATAGTACCCCCCACAATGCTGATGAGTGTGAAAGGAATGGCTTGGGCATTGTAGGGATGCTTTATGTTGTTGGTGTGGGGTGTTGCCAACCTTGCACATCATGTGCCTGCCAGGATATACAACATCAAGTGAAGTAAATTTGGCCATAAGAACATAAGAAATAGGAGCAGGAATAGGCCACCCGGCCTCTCAAGCCTGCTCCGCCATTTAATAAAATCATAGCTGATCTGATCATGGATTCAGCACCACTTCCCTGCCCACTCCCCATAACCCATAACCCTTTTTTCCTTTATCACTCATGGTGAGGCCATCCGTGGCTTCCCGAGAAACAATGTATTGGGGTGCTGATGCCCTGTGCCCTGTGCAGCATCAGTTGAGGCGTGTGATGACAAACTCTCACTAGCTCAACATAATCCAAGACAAAGCAGCCCGCTTGATTGGCAACCCATCCATCACCTTCAACATTCATTCCCTCCATCACCACCGTACCGTGGCTGCAGTAAGTACTATTTACAAGATGTACTGCAGCAACTCACCAAGGCTCCCTCAGCAACACCTCCCAAACCCGTGACCTCTACCACCTAGAAGGACAAGGCAACAGGCGCATGGGAGCACCATCACCTGCAAGTTCCCCTCCAAATTACACACCATCCTGACTTGGAAGTTTATCGTCATTCCTTCATCGTTGCTGGGCCAAAATCCTGGAACTCCCTCCAAAACAGCACTGTGGGAGTACCTTCACCACACGGACTGCAGCAATTCAAGCAGCTCACCACCACCTTCTCAAAGGCAAATAGTGATGGGCAATAAATGCTGGACTTGCCAGCAACACCACATACCATGAATGAATTTTTAAAAAGGCACTGTTGTGCTTGTCTTGGAGGTTGGCTACAGGTCAACTAACAGTAGTAAGTGACACAAATCTCTCATTGCCTCCTTAGAGAAACTTAGCTTCCTTGAACATTAATCTTCAGTTAATGCTCGGCATGGCTTTGAAGGGTGGGTTTGCGCATTTCTCCTCCAAAATCCTGCATCTCAAGCAACTGCCCAATTTCCTTTCTCTTTCTCCTCTTCCATCCAGATATGCCTTATCTAGAGGGACCCAAATATGCAAAGGGTAGACTGCTTGCAACAACGGCCTCACAAAAATCACTGCCGCAAGACCCCTTCACACACAGAATTATCAACAAAATGTATTCTATTGCAAAATAAAATTCCAGCAGTACTATTAATCAGCTGCTGGGCCCAGTTAATGTGTGCCATTTAAATTTATCGCCTGAATTGACCTAATGTCCACAGTTTGTTTATGTCATGATCATTTCATGTCAGCCTAGCAAGAAGTTTCCACCTGCTTTGGACAGGAGTTCCCAGCATCTACTCAAGACTCAAACAGCAAATTCAACTGAGCACAAGTAGACAAGAATCAGATGGGGCTGAATTCCTATTTAATGCCCCATCTGCACCCGAAATGAGGCATTACAAAGACCTAAATCGGGTCCATAATCTGGCAGACTTTGTGTCATCAACTTATGCCAAATGGATCACCAAGCACGTTTGAAGACCAGGAAATGGCACCATGTCATATAAACAGATGGCAACTTAATTCTCAAGTAATCTAAAACCCATAATTCTCATTTCTGTCTCTGGTTCCTTATCTCACTCGCCTTCTCCACACAATACATGATATTACTTGTTGGCCTCACACAAAATGACTCAAATTGTTGTCTGGAGAATACAAGTTTCCAAGATTTTTTTAATGTACTTCCTTCTGCTACATATGTTCACTATTTAATGGGCATGCAGCACTCAAGCACACAGAAATGCAAAGATTAAATGATAATCCAATTAAATCAGCATCCCATGCATCCAAAAAAATACATAAATAGATAGGAAGCGTCAAACTATGTTACCTCATTACCTTTACTTTAATGCTGTTATCGCTAAGGATAACAGCAGTGCTAATGAAAATTTATGTTCACATTTTTCATCCTATCCATTAGCCTGGAAAATTACAATGTGTTGAACTTTGACAGCTGAACATTTTTAAGCTTTCGCAGTTCTTTACCTTGATTTTCTTGACATATTTTATTCACTCACCAGCATTTCATCCTCCACCCGCTGGGAGGAAAAGCTACAATCAAATCCATAACTTTGAGTGCCTCTGATTGCTCTCCTAACAACTTCACATCTTAAAGGGACATGGCCGTTCAACTAAAGTGACTTTCACATCATTTCATCAAGTTTGTAAATAAAATGTACAACGATGGCACCATGACATCATTGCATCATCAATCACATCTGCCACCAGTAACAAATTTGTTACTTAAAATCAATACGAATTAGCTCAACAATGTGAAAATTGCATTGCGATGTTTTGCAATCCTGCAGGTGAAGCATCTGTCATAGATCAGACTTTCCCCATTTCTCAATAAGGGTTGTTGTAGTGGAAGCAAAATTTGGGAGCAAATTGTTCCCAGCATTGAGTCTTCAAAACTTTTAAATGGATGAGTTTTTTTTTTAAATCTCCTTTTCTTCCCTACTGCGTTGAAAATAGTGAGGGTGAAATTCAACTTCGACGGGGGCAGAAAACAGGCAATAGTGAATCGGCCGGCCGTTATACACCTTGCCCAAATACCAGGCAGGGTGTGTAATGGACAGCCAACTTACTACTGTTTGTTTTCAACCCGTGACTCATACTGAAAATTCCACAGTACCAGCAGCCATCCAGTACCAAGTGGGCACACATCAAGAGCTAGATTTTCACCTTCATTTTCGGCGGTTTTCTCAGCAGTACAGCTGTTTTTGGGAGAGAAACTGCCCGGCGAAAGTTTCCCCCTTACTTTTTGAATGGTACTGCCCAAATCTCAAAACGCCCGCCGGGAGCAAACCGTCAACGTGCACCACCGAGAAAATCGCCAGGGGGTAAGTTTGGCCTCAACGGAAGCCCGTCCAGATCGCCGAGGGATCCACCCTGTGAAAGCTGCTTAAACAGGGCGGTAGGTGAGTACTCTGCAAAGAGAGGTACGTTAAAGGCTCATTTTTTTTTAATTGTAAAACGCGATTAGCTTTAAAACTGTCTTGGGAATGTTTTTTTAACTTTATTTTAGTGAAAAAAAAATTTTAAGTTTTCCTCCCTCCCTGGACCCAACCGCAGCATTGGAGTAAATTTTTTTTTAATTTAAAAACCGCCCGTTTCACTTAGTTTCGCCTTTAACCCCCAACAAAACCATCAAGAATATTGGTGCAAGATCCATTTTCTCGCCGGGCGATTATTTTTAACTTAATTATGGAAATTTTCGCCAGCATTAGTTGTAAAACATTAGCAGTTTTTCTGGGCGGGCAATCGGGCATTAAGGGGCTCTCGGGAAAGTCTAGTCCCATGTGTCAACATATTATTCCACCATAGTTGTTGAGCCCAGCCAGTTGTCTGCTGAGACCCAAGCAGAGATGCTTGGGAAGAGAAACCATGACTGATTTTTCCCACCCTAACCTAGAGGCACCAAAGCCAAATTGTATTGCCTCACCACCAAACAGCTAATAAGTACAGATGAGGACTAGAACCTGGAACCATCCTAGTGTGTACAGCTCAGTTCCACACAAAACACTGCACTTACCCACTGAGCCATCAGAGGGTTACTAAATCATTGTTAAAGTTCAGAGAAGTAAGAAGGAAAGTTATGGAATGGGAAGGAACGAGAAATCTCACAAAACAACATAAGAACATAAGAACATAAGAATTAGGAACAGGAGCAGACCATATGGCCCCTCGAGCCTGCTCCTCCATTCAATAAGATCATGGCTGATCTGATCATGGACTCAGCTCTACCTCCCGCCCGCTCCCCATAACCCCTTATCCCTTTATCATTTAAGAAACTGTCTATCTCTGTCTTAAATTTATTCAAGTCCCAGTTTCCACAGCTCTCTGAGGCAGCGAATTCCACAGATTTACAACCCTCTGAGAGAAGAAATTTCTCATCTCAGTTTTAAATGGGCGACCCCTTATTCTAAGATCATGCCCTCTAGTTCTAGTCTCCCCCATCAGTGGAAACATCCTCTCTGCATCCACCTTGTCAAGCCCCCTCATAAGCTTATATGTTTCGATAAGATCACACCTCATTCTTCTGAATTCCAATGAGTAGAGCAATCAAACTTTATTCAAAATATTAAAGATTAATCACGTGGGGGCAATTTTCACCTTCACCACCTGGGCACTTAGCTGCTGGAGCATAACATCTTTTGTAGAACCACCAAGGTTTTCTTCCCATTAAAAGCAAAGGACTGAAAATCAGGCAGGTTCCACAAATTGCGGCGATGGGGGGATTTGGCGAACTTCTCTGCCAGATCACCAACCAGGCGGTGAAGGTGAAAATTAGCCCTCCTGTGTTTTTTACCTGTATATATCTATCTGTTTGGTGATAATAGCCCAGAATTTGCTGGGCCAATGTATCAGCGATTTTAATGCGCACAGCATTATTGGTGTAAAACACCTCAAGTGATCTAAAACTCAGGTTCCTTGTATCATCACTCACACTCCCTCTCCACACAAAATGACTCAAGTTGTTGTCTGGACATTACAAGTTTCTAAAAAAATGTTATTGTGTTTCCTGCTACTACAGATGTTCACTATGTAATGGGCTTACAGCACTCAAGCACACAAAAATGCAAAGATTCAACCATAACCCAATTAAATCAGCATCCCAAGCATCCAAAAAGTACATAAATGGACGGGATGTGTCAAAACCATATTACATCATTACCTTTACTTTAATGTTGTTATCTCTAAGGATAACAGCAGTGTTAATGAATAATAATGTCCAGAATTGGACGAGCATAGAGATCTCGGAAGGCTGTAGGGCTTGAGGAGATTACTGAGATGGGGAAGAAAGAAACAATGGAGGGGTTTGAAAACAAGGATGAGAATTGTAAAATTGAGGCATTGTCAAACCAGGACCCAATGTAGGTCAGCGAACTCAGAGGTGATGTGTGAATGGGACTTGGTGCAGGTTAGGACACGGGCAGGAGAGTTTTGGATGAGCTAAACGATGAAAAGTGCAAGGCAGCCATCAGAGCATCAGAATAGTCAAGTCTAGAGGTAACAAAGGTATCGATGAGGGTTTCAGCAGCAGATGAGCTGAGGCAGAGATTATGGAGATGGAACTAGGTGGTCGTGGTGATGCAGAGGATATGTGGTCAGCACTAAGCTTCGAGTCAAAAAGGACACCAGGATTGCAAACGTTCTGATTCAGCCTCATACAGTGGCTCGGAGAATGATGGAGCCGGTGGCTAAGGAAGACATTGGCCAGGATTTTCCCGTTTCACACCCGCACGGTGCGGGGGGACCCGGGAGATGGTGGAAAAACCTGAAGTTTGCGGGCGTGTGCAACGTAAAGGTCCTGAAAGCCAGCCTGCAGGCTAGCTTCCAGTCAGGCAGGGAATGCAGACCAGGAGGCCACAGGGCCAGGTAATGGCGGGGGATCTGATCGCCGACCCCGGGGCTGAGTCGCGTTCCCGGGGGAGGGGAGGCCGTCTATTCGCATCAGCCGGAGGGGGACGGATTCCGATCCCCGACCCCGGGGCTGAGTCGCAATCCTGCAGGGGGGGAGGGGGTGGGGCGGCGGGAGGGGGGTTGGGGGGGGGGGGCGGTGTTCCAAGCCCGGATAGGAGGCCGTCCAACCATCGAGGCACTTCTGCTCCTCCCAGCCCCAAAGCTGTGGCCACCTCATTGCAGCCACTTGGAATCGCGGCGGCTGCAACAAAGGTTAAAGTAGCGGTTTCAGGCCTCATTATAATATTTAAAATAACAACCCGCCTCCTGGCAGTGGGTTGGCTGCCCACTCTCTGTCCTGCCTGAGGATAAGGTGATAGTGAGTGGGTTGGAGGCGGGCTGGGGTGGGGTTTTAGATTTTTACATCTTTCACTTCTCCTCCGCCTCCGACCCATCTGTTTTTTCCTGTGAAAATTCAAGCCACTGTCTCCGGTCTTCTCAATATTTAATTAGAGGAAGTTTCTACTGATTCATACTAGTTATTGAACAAAATCCAGTTCATGTTACTCTTCCTCCCATCTGGGTTACATATTATGCTGTGGCAGCTAAATATCAAAAATAAATTAAGGGGGCTAAATTGGAAAACTTTGTGCTGCCTGATCATTTCCATGATTGTAGCATGCAGCTAGCACTAACCACATTGTTGATTAGTTGTATGCATCAGCAGGGGTCCCAAAATCGTTACTTGCTCGCATCAGTTAAAGCTAGCCTGACCTACTTAAAGCCAGCCTGCACGTCTTAAAGGGGAGGTGCACTGTGGCTGGAGCAGATGGTGGAAGTTGTTGTGCAACTCATTCTGATGTAAGAAAGACTCAATAATGGCACAACATGGGAGAAAATGGGCTCCACGGTTCTTGGACGCAGTACTCGAGGCCTTGGTGGGGGAGATCGAAAGTTGGAGACATTCCTGTATCCATTGGGGGCCAGCAGGCCCTCCAGACAAATGCTCAGAAGGCAGAGGGAGCAGATGGCCGTGGCAGAAAATGCTAGGAGTTAAGGCCCGAGGACCTGGATGCAGTTCCACAAACATTTCAGTGGCCTCACACGAGTAGCCATGGTCAGTGAATTCATCTTCAAATGCAATATCCCAGCAACTGCACAACTAGCCTCAGCAACTTCTGAATGCATCACACCCCCATCACTCACCTACCAACAATCTCTATCAATCAAGACTCCTACCTAACATTCACAGCTTCACCTCATCTTCACACAGTTAGCAATGCTGCAAGTCTGATATCCACATCTCACAGCTTGCACACACTGCCAGCTATTCAACCATGGCAGCCACATCACCCAAACAGATTGCATGACACTCACTGACATATGTCCCTCTCTCTTGCAGGACAAGGCAGTGAACAACCTGAGGCAACAGAACCTAACCAGTGGGAGACAGGCATGCCTATATGTTCCTACCCCCATGGAGGAGACGGTGCTCGCCATCATTGGAATGGCCATTGCTGAGGCCTTGGCCAGCGGCAGGGCTGAAACCACTGAAGATGGTTTTCTCACACCTAATCCTCCTTCTCACATCCCACGTCCCCCTCATCCCACAATCTCTTCTGATTTACAAGCTGCAGATGGTGTAAGAATTCTTGCTTTCTCCCATCCCCTCA